>NC_092700.1:30104946-30469576 GCF_964275005.1 Diadema setosum | reverse complement strand
AAAAATGAAGGGAACTTGTTTTGCACAGAGAGTGTAGCTGCAATGGCTTTCTTTTTCACTATTACTCTCAATGAGTAAGATCATGCTTGATCTGTATTATTATGAACACCGAGTAAAAAAGAAGGAACTAGCCTGGGATTTGAACCTGCAACACCTACTGCTCTAAGTAGATTGAGCATAAGCTTTTCAATTCCAGGGCATAGTTGCCATTTTAGACACCAAAGGAGAAACTAACAAGAAGAATGCTGCCATCTTAACCCTAAAAAGACTGGGGGGGGGGGGCCTAAAAGGCCCCCCTCGACATTTCGCGCGATTACTCTGCAACACGCAATGCTCTCGCCGCGATGCTTTATGACTTTTTTCTTTCAAGTTTCCCGCACATTTTGACACCAAATTTGTGACGCCCGGGGGTACGGTTCAGAAGTTACGTAACATTTTGTACATGCATGTGAGGCCAAAAATGGCTCAAAAATGTGATTTTGTGTACAAAGTCAATGCAAATTGATTTTTTTCACATAATTCATATAAATATGCTTATTTTTACTCTCAATGGCTAAAATTAATTTGTTTTAGGAGTATTATGCTTCAAAAAGTGTCTGCCACAAAGTTTGTTAAAAAAAACAACAGAAACAAAGGGTCGAAAAAACAAAGAAATACATAAAAAATTCATGAAACAATAAAATAAATAAGAAATTGATTTTGATACCGAATTTTTTTTCAAGTGCATTTGCTAAGAATGCAACAAAGAGTAATTAGACCAAAAATGAGCACTTTTGGAGCTTTATTTACTGATTTAGATCAAAGAGTCTGATTTCTCGCATAAATTAGCATAATTAATCAAAATAAAATAAAAGAAGACTATTTTGGAAAATTTAAATATACAATCTTGTAGATACATCACACACTACCATTGTGAAAATTTTCGCGGCGATCGCGCGATCCACGGCCGAGATCTTAAGGGGGGCCCTTTAGGCCCCCCCCCCCCGTCTTTCGAGCTACCAAAATAGCCCAGTCTTTTTAGGGTTAACATTTTGCTTTCCAGTTTTTACAAGAAAGTTCATTCCAACAATCCGACCTTCTGTGTCAAAAGAGGAGCACCACACAAACTTAAGTGTGATGCAGCTCCCATTATACTGCCATAAAACCATCACAAGCTCACAACTACATGCAGTGGCCTGTACTCTAACCTTTATGGGTGCATTTGAGCGTTCTTCTATTCAAAAAGCATACCATCCTGCACCACATCCATGCCAGAGGAGCGCTCTGACGCTCCTACAGTGTAATATACCCTACTATACCAAGCCCAAAGTGGACCACTTCCTGATGTGCTCAAAAAAACGTACCAGACAATGAATGAAATTGGCATGAGAAGAATGCTCTTAACACACACTACATCATACTACAAAGAGTTGATTCTCTTGGGAAACCTGTAAATAGTGTAAGCGTGCCAGGTACATGGCCCTTATGGTACAAAACGTGCAACTCCACCTCCCCCCGCCTCCCACCCCTCGAGTCCAAAAATAACTTGTGAGGTTTGCTTTCTCCACAGAGCGCTCAAACACTTAAAATCTGGAATGGCATGATACAGTACGGTATGGTTTAGTTTGCTTTGGTTCTCTTTTCAGCGCTACCAACACCACCTTTGTCACTGCAGGCCACAAGTCAAGACCCTCCCCCCCCCCCCAAAAAAAAAAGGGTGCATACATGCATGAGATGGCCCTCTCCTTGACCTCTTGGTCGATGTCAGCGGCTTTGAGGCGGGTCAGGGTGCAGCCGTAGAGGTCCAGCACAAACGGGGAGAAGTCAAAACTAGATTCCTTGTCTGCAATCAAGAGAGAGATTCACATATCAAGTTAAAATCAAATCCAATTTCCTTAAATTGTCTGGAAATATGATGTTATACGTGATGAAATAAAACATTACATCGTATAGTATGTGAAAATACACATTTTACCTTTGCCCTCAACATTGTCCAGCATACTTTACAGGGGCAACAAGTGATACAATGTCACATCAAATACAATGTATCTGCATCTCCATGAGATACTTTATGTTAGTCAACATTTCCATTACGTTTAACATTCATATCTCCAACATTGTCACACATGCTAAGCAACAGTCGACATCCTGGTGTATGTACAATATATGGGTTTTCCCGATTCGCGATAACAAAAACAAAAAAACAAAAAAAATCTGCTTCATTACACTAACTTCCAAGACTTATGCTAACAATTAAACAATGATATTGGTGGCCAATATAATGCGATTTGGAACAAAAAAGTAGTCAACCATTTCCAAGTGATAACCAACAATACAGAGTGTAGCATGTACCTAAAGGTCGGATGACTCTGACCAGGGTCTGTGCAACAAGGAGAGCTTCTGAAGTAATCTTGTAGAAAGGATCACCGGCTGCTGCTACAACAGGCTGCAAGGGAAAAAGATATTGAGATAATAATACAATTACTACATGTGAATCTGACATGCTAGTTAGCATAGAATACCTGTTAGAGACTACTGTCTCACTCACGTTCAGCCGTTTTTGTCTTGGATAGATCATTATCTTCTTCAAATCTTATTTCACTTTGATATTTATGTGACCCTGAGCCTGATCACAAAGCCAACAAAAAGTCACCAGACATGGATTTTCAGTTACAGGTAGATTCTGAAAGGGCAGACTCGATGCTTTAGGATGATGTATAACGTAATACAAATGGAGTTTCCTAACCCATCTGAGTAATGGGAAGAAAGCACACACTCTGGAAGAGAGTGTACTGAGAAAAGAGGCTTTGAAATCTAAGGTGTATTCAAGTGTTTAATCCTCAACAAGCTGTGCTCTGCACAATGAATGGACAAAAAAACAGGATGTATCACCCCATATAGGAACCACAATCAAGGGATCATCAGGTTAACCTGTTGAGGACGAGTCCAAAGTATACTCAGGCAGGAATCTATGGGAAATATGTGTTGTAGCAAAATCAGCCCGTCCTCAGCAGGTTAAGCTGAAATTTTGCACTCTATCAGCACATGATATTTACTACTGAAACTAACTTTCAAAGCAGTAGCATCATCCATTCAAAATTTCTAATGACCATAAACTTTGTACATTCACATTTTAACTGCCCACACAGTGCCTATGGCTGTGGTATGGTGGTAGTATTAAGACTTACTGGCACGATGACCGGTATGTGAGGGTGGAAGGCCTCCGGATTGTGGTTGATGAGGAGACAATTCAGGAAGGCCAGTGCATCAATCTTCATGTTGGAGCTGCTGTTCTTGTCCCTGGCAAAGTGAGAATGAGATGCACATCATCATCATCGTCATCATTGTCATCATTGTCATCATCACCATCATCAGCATCATCATCATCATCATCATCAGCATCATCATCACCATCATCATCATCATCACCATCATCATCACCATCATCATCACCATCGTCATCGTCATCATCTCAATAACTTTACTGGTCCATCTCCAAAATTTTAGCTCAAACACCGTTGAAATATCCTTCAGGGAAATAAAAAAAAAAAAAAAATACCCTTGGTGACTGGGCCCTCATGCTGCTCCTACTGTACATTGTATTCAATAATCTCCCACGCTGTGTTTTATCTATACATATCTGTACAAAGAAGTACCAACAAAATTGTAAAAATTCTTTGTACACTAGGATAGGGCTTGCTGCCTTTTCAGCCCCCCCCCCCCTTCCCTCATACTGCTGCTATTTCACTGGGTTTTTTTTTTCCATTCTTTATCCTTCTGTTGTGTCCCTTATCTTGTTTGATGTTGCCTCCCTATTATTCCTCATCCTTAACAGGTTGCCCCCCCCCCCATGATCCTTGAATAACCACTGACCCACCTCTGCCTTTTGTCTGTCCACCTTCTTCCTGCTTTAATCCCCCTCCCTTAATACCTGTTTGGTTCCCTGCCCTTGACTTCTAACCCATCCCTTTTGTTTTCTTTGTTCTGTGTCCCTAGCCCGCCCCTGACTGTGCTTGTTGTGTGTAGTCCTTATATGCGATTGCCTTCCCTGCCTGTTTGTCATTTTGCCTCTGATGAAGATCCTGCTAGGATCGAAAGCTCATGCCCCCTTTTGACTCTTCTATAATAGCTGTGCAATGTGAATGTCTTGTGTTGCCGTCGTCGTCATCATCATCATCATCACCACCATCATCATAATCATCACTATTACTATGAACAAGTGAGTGTTGCTTGAGTGTGCAGGTTTCCACAGTGAGGGATGTAAGTGTGGACAGAGTTTTCTGAGTCAAGAGGACTACTGGTAGCTAAATTCTTCTAGAGAGATCTATAGATAAAGAGCTGAGCAAGCTTGACCAAAATTTCCAAGAACTGAGCAGCTGCTCGGGAATGGACGATTCGGAGCAGACTGATCAATGATGACACACAGTCAATCTGGTCCTTGGCCCCTGAGCTGTTGCTCAGGTCCCAGAACTTTGATCTAGCTTGCTCAGTTCTTGATAACGCTACCAAGAAAGAATGTTAATACTGGTAAGCATATGCATGCAGACATGCATGCAGTAGTGTATACCAGTGATCGATTACAGCACAAACTTTTGATTCCCATTAGGAATTAAGTGTAATGACCCTAGGTTAACGAGTTTAATCATACAATTTCAGCTGTAACTTGTAATCAGACCTTATATAAGAAATGCATCAGCATATTTTCACTCTTTTATTTCAAAGTGGTTTTACATTTGTGAATTTTACTAGTAAGAAAAAATAAGTATTATCCTTCTTCAAGAAGTTTCTTTTATGTTTACAATAGTAAATGAATAGGGATTACAATATGTTTGACAAGTGCGTGCCCAGGGGTGGTTTCTCACACAATAAACACATTTATGTATGTAAACTGAATTAGTGGTACCATATATTACATCAAAGCGTAGACTCACGTGAGGGAGAACTCGACGCCCGGCACCAGGGCGGGGATGTGAGCGGTGAGGGCGCCGGGGGAGACGACGATGAGTTCGGTGAGGAGGTTGAGGCATCCCTGGCGCGTCTTGGTACTCTTCTCCTTCATCTGTTTGTGCAGCGCCTTGACGATGTTGGGCACCTGTTGTCTGAGGATGGCCACGGGGCTGGGCAGACAAGAGGGGGTAGGTGGCGAAATGAATAAGGGGAGTGAGCTAAATCCCCCAAAACATGATAATAGATATTTTTTGAGAATGCCTGTGCAAACTTAAATCTATGTGCCATGGTGGCTGGCATTAAAGATCCTCAACTCTTTCCTTCTCCTTTGCCTGTTTACTTACTGTCATTCCTGCCCGATTCTTTGTTCCTTCCTGCCTAAATGTTTGTTCCTTCCTTTCTTCATTAATTGATCACATTACATCTTTCTTTATTCATCAATCTTTCAATCTATCAATCTTTATTTATTCATCAATAAAAAAAAAAAGTTATCCTTGATTCATCATTTCCAATAGCACTCTCTTTCTTTCTTTTTTGGCTCTACCTTTCCAAGTTGCCTAGTTATCATTTTTTGTCATTTCTTTCTCAATTTAAAGCTGTCCTTTCTTCTTCATAACTTGTATCCTAACAAAGCCCTAAACTGACAGCTGAATACATTAAGATTCCTCGTGCTAATCATGAAATACAAGGCACTGAAACCAATCAGCTGAATGATGCAAGGACGATGCAGCGACGCGAGACTGTTGTCATGACAACATACCCCTCCTCCTGCTCCATGGCGTCAGGGTCGTAGCATCCCGTGTTGATTGGCTTCGTCTGGCGCAGCAGGGTGATGTAAGCGTGGAAGATGTCAGCTTTCACATTTTCCTCGCGCTCTGTACATTGCAAGACATCAACATGCAAATTAACATTATGATAATCATTCAAAAATTGCCAAATGAACACATCTTTTAGATGACAGCCTCATCCTTTTGCATCAATGAATTCCAACTTTCAATTATCTATACAAATAAAATTATCCCTAAACCCAATATAGAATTATCTGTATGTGTCAATTCAATCACTTGAGGTTGTACATGTACCTGTCAAAGCCAGCTACTAGTGATTTGGACAGGGTATTACATTGATATATTAAATGGGTTAGTCAAATACCGGTTAGTGATTGGCTAAACACAGTCACGTGATGGAGGCACATTGGTTATGTTCAGCCATGGGCAGAACATTTTTGTTATGTTCTCCCATGGCAAAACATTTTCACGTAACAAATGACAAACGATACCAATTTGCCTATTCCATACAATGTGAAAAAGCAGATGACTGATTATTGTAATGCGTATGAAAGTGTGATTTGAAGGACCCGCGCACAGTGCATTTGGCTCTGCGCGAGCGATCGAGTGCGTTGTGCTAGTGGTTGACGTTGTGAACATGGCTTGGTATTTGACTAACCCATATAACATAACAGATGATGACTTTTGTTGTCGGGAACATGTACCTAATATTCCACCCGAAGGGTTTGAAATGCTATATCGGGAGGCTATAAGTCCCTCAATAGCATTTCAAACCCTTCGGGTGGAACATTCAGTATGTTCCCTCCCCCGCCAGCCATCAGCTATATGATGGTTCCTAGATTTTCTTGAGCAGTCACACATTCTCCAACATCATTATATAACACTTTATATTACAGCATCAAAATCTGTGTGGCTACCTCACCCTCAACTTGTGACACATTTACATTTAAAGTAATGTTTGTTACTTTTTCAACACAAACAAGGACATATTGATGGGGCAAACATATTCACATGATGCTTATCTCATATTAGAAAAATCTAAAGAAAAGTGGGGTGTATGATGGAAAGTGTATGGATAATGTTAAATCTTGATAAATAAAAAGGTATTGCAAAGCACACATCAGCAAAGAAGAAGGGAAGAGAAATTAAAAAGATTTCTGACCTTTGAACCTTGCAATGAGGGCAGGTGAAACCGTACTGTAGAATTCCGTTAGCATCTCGTGCCTGGATCCGATCACTGCATCAAGGCATTTCGCTGACGCCCGCCTCACCTTCCAGCTCATGTCGTCATCATCACTGTATTCATCATCACTCTCACTACAATAGGGAGCAGCAAAAATGAATGACATTTACCCGTGAGCAAATACACTTCAAAAATTAGACACAATCTGACAGCAATTCTGTGAGCAGATGGCTATTGGAAGTACAAACATTCATATGACTTGACATGGGCTCATCAAAATTATGGCACATTTCACACTTAAAAAAAAAAAAAAAAAAAAAAAAAAAATGAAACTATAGAAATGAGCCCTATGCTGCGTGAGCAAAAATACCAAATAATTCCACTTGCTGTTGGGACACTATACTAAAGGCAAATTCACTTGTGTGAAACAGTGAACATGGTGAACAGTGGAAAGAAACTGTCAAGACAATGATATATTCTATACACTAAAACATATAAGGCATAATCATTTAATCTACTGTGCCATAGTCACAGAGTTAGGCAATTTGCATGACAATATGCATGTACAAACCCCAAAAAACTGATTGCAAGAGAGATAAATGTATTAGTTTTAAATGTTAAAAATGTTGTCTTGTCTAACATGAGGTATGGTTGCATACAGGGAATATTTCATCTCCTACCTTCATATTCTCTGTCAGCCTTATTCTTCTACCTTTCTACGTATCTATACATCCATCATATATCTATGTATCTATGTATCTATCTATCCATGCATCTATCTACCTATGTAATCATCTATCCATATATTCATCAATTTTTCTATCTGTTTATCTACAGTACATATCTATAAAACAATCTATATATCTATTCTATATCTATTTATCTATTTATCCATCTATCGATCTATCTATCCATCCATCAATCAATCTATCCATCTATCTATCCATCTCACCCTTCTTCCTCTCCTTCCGTATCCATGGCGTCTTCTTCCTCGTCATCGTCTTCATAGTTGTAGTTGGGATCGTAGCAAATGTACTGTAGGCAGAGCTCTACCACCTAGTGTGGGAAAATTCGAAAAAGATATACACTCATTTGAGGTAACCCCCATCTTGCTTCATCAAAAGCTCCTAGGCCTGGGAATAATATTTTATTTGTAATGTAACAGGCACACAGACACAAATTCACAGACAGTTTTAATCAAATCCATGAGTTAGATTTTGTCTGAGGACTTTGTAAACAAGAGCAAAATAGCCGTATCTTTGATATGTGTGTGTCAGCCAGGCTCATATGGGATGCCTGTTGGTGTATATGATCTGCCACACAGTTTTATGCAAAGGAAATTTGCAAAATCCGTGGACTGTATCAAAACTACTTTTGTAGATTCCAACCAATGACAGCAAAAGCATATATATCTGCCGTAAGTCAAGTTTATGTTGCATTCATGGAAATGTGTACTTAATCTGTCAAGCAGGCTCAATGGTGGCCCACAGCGTTTTCTCTTGGCAATCACACAAGCTGTCATCTCGACTGATTTTCTTAGTGTTTTTATCACCATCTGGGGCTACTGTATTTGAGGTCAGGGGAAATAGTTTCTTCTTTTAGGTATTTCAGAATGAAGATATGCTGCAACTTGGAGATGCAGCGATTACAGTACTCTCCTGTAATTAGACAGAATTGCAGACAGATCATCTCGTCCCATCCGTACAACATTGGTGTTCATGGTTATCAACGGACGTCTACGAAATTATCCTTCATTTACTACATTTCTAATGTTTAAGAGACAAAATATTTCCACACGACATAGATTCAGAGTCATGTTTCATGGTGATGCATAGCACTACAAGCCATGATAAAACATATTTTTCCTAGTCCTGCAAAGACATCTTTATTGGTTAGTTTCAAAATGTTCTGAATGTATACTCACCGCTCCGATGTGTGGGGAGACTTCCTTGGGGCAGCGTCTCACAAAAGACTCGAAAGCCTGTCAAGAAACCAAAATTGAGAGTTTTCAAATCAGTGTGGAATAGCAGCCAACACAAAGCACAAAGGAGAGTTGAGATGCACATTCAGTCGAAAGAAAAAAAAAATACATCTTTGCCATAAAAGAAGACTTTTGTAAAGTAACAAATAGATAAGACAAATATTTTTTATTACATGATAAAAAAAGTACAATCTGACTACAAAAATACAACATCCTCATCACATTCTTCAAATAATGAGCTCTTTATTAGTGAGTTACCCCCATTTGAATAGCAAACTGGAGTTCTGCCTTCGAGAGATTTGGGTTACATTTTATTCCAATGTCATCATCCTTGTTCAGTGTAAAATGATTTGGATTTTTGAGAATATTACATGTAGTTTGTCAGTTCAAGGACCACAATAAATTCCACAAAGCTATAAATGGCACTATCACTTTATGTACCCGGGTACTAAATAATGTAAAATGACATGAATTGTCTGGAATGTCCCTTTAGGTACATCTCCCTTGCAGTGTGGGTTCATCCCACTCTTCCCAATACCTGAATGCAGTACTCTCGTAGTTCGTCGTCCTCGTCGATCTTGCAGAACTTGACGATGAGGGGGATGATCCTCTCCAGGTGCTCGCCCACACGGTGCCCGGCCTGGCGGCTGAGATGCAGAAAGACGAGTGAAAGGTCAAAGGTCAAAGATTATGGCAATGAAGCTAAGGCTCTTAAATCCTGGCTCCATTGGCATCCACATGGCACAAGTGTTCATAACGTGTATCCTTTACCATTCTCTTGAGTCTAACCATTACACTACTTATTGCCTGCCCCTATTTCACCAGATCTCTCTTAAAACAGTGACATAAATGACAAGTCATCGCTTGTCCGGCAGAAGGGCCCAGCACGAAATTTCATCCCTAAAATCAAATTTTGGTTTGTGACATAATTCAACAAGAGTTTTGAAAGCTCTTTAATTTGATGCAACCATCATTTTTATGGTGATTTTTTGAGCATGCAAGCCTTAGGGCCATACTGCAATAAAATTGCACCCAAATCTTGTGAAATAACATGGTATTTCTGTCCAAACTGTAAAAATGTTGAAATTTGGGTAACGATCCTGATTGCGACCCAAAATGACATTTTCTTCTGAATGCAATGAGAATGGTACTATTGACAGCAACAACCAACCTGATTGCCCCGATGCACTGGATGTAGGTGCGGGTGGTGGAGGAACTATTGTTGGCACTCAGTTCATTCAGCAGGTAGTCCATGAGGTCCCAGAAGAGTTTACTGCTGCTGCTCAGGACCAGGTGACCTGTCACATGATCAAAACATTATATCAGGTGTTAGAAAAGGGGGGGGGGGGGGGAGGGAGGCACACAGGAAGGTGGAGTGGGGCAGGGGTACAACATCTAGGATATGCATTGAAGGTACTGTTTACCATTGGGAGCAGTGATTTAAAAATGTTCGAGATATCACATTTCATGCACATCCTAATATATAAAAATTTGCAATAAAGTATAAAATACAAGGAGATATCACAATTTTTCTGAATAAACCATAACTGTAGACAGTTCAGTCTAGAAACATTATAACTAATGTTCACGTTTTGTATATTTAACAATACTCAACATGAATTACACTGATTCCAATTCTCACATTGGTTGTTTCTATCCCTAACACACATTTCAGAACTATTTTGAAGCACTAAAGCTGGGTTTTTGTTTAGTCTGCAAATGGTAAATTATGCCTCTGAACCTGCATTATGTCAGTCAGTTGGGGGGGGGGGGGGCGTTCTAGATATGTCCCGATTTGAAGTGTTCCATTACAATCTGTGTTTGAATACATTGTGGTGGCATGAATGTTTAACATAAAAAAAAGGGGAGAGGATATTCTTATACAATGGAAACAAGATTTTCAGAGAAGATACCGGTAGGAATCCTACACACTTTGCACAAGGCCTACAGCACGCTCTTTAAGTGTTCAAAGCAATGTACATTGTAGGAATGCATAAATGACTTATTGTTTATGTTTACACATGGGTTCAGAATAGCAGGAAAAAACATTTCAACATTATAACAAAATCAAAGACAATTTTAGATATTAAGACCGTGAAGGATTTCCTAATTTTTTCTTTTCTTTCTCCATTCAAGTAGAGGATATTTATGGGAAAGGAAAATACAAGTATAACTATTAGTGCTTTTATGTATTTTCCTTCTCCTAGTTCAGCAGCAGGTTGCCCAAACTCTTGGGAGGCCTCCTCCATGTCTTACCTATGGCGATGATGGTCCTCTTGCGAACAGCCATCCGGGGGCTGGCCAGCTGGGGGAGGAGTGAAGACTGGATGGATGGGTGGAAACTGACCAGCAGACCTGACGGGAAAAAGATGGGAAGATTACCAAGTGATTGGGGGGAGGGGGGGGGGGGGAGGAGGAAGGGGGGTGTTGCAAAACTTGTGATCAAGCAAAATTAGAGGATAAATAATGATAAAGGTGGTCACAACTTCTGATAGAGGCAGAGATCTTGGACATGACCAGTGACGGAGGTGGTCAGAACTCATATCTCAGAAAGACAATGGATCATGTGGACTGGACTCAGGGTTGTAAATGCTGTGACAGAGATGGACAACCAACTCACCATAACTTCTTTTGCTACCCTCTCTACTTCACCGGAGGAACAATTGTAGCACACAATCGATGTTAGCAAAGCACTTGATCACATAAGATATCAATGCACAACTTATACGATCCCCTTGATTTTTACATTTCATCAGTAAACCAGGTTTGCCAACCAGATAAAAAGTACAGAAACAGAAATGCAGACGCACCAATTAAAAAGAATAAAAATATTAGAGGCAAAACTCACTTTCTTTCTCAAAATTAGGAAAATTGCCTGTACCAAGCATGCAAAATCAAATTACAGAAAAAGAAAAAAAAGACATACCTTCAATCTTACCAACATATCGAAGTTTCATGAACAAAAACAAATACTTAAAGGCATAATTTACCATTTGCAGATGAAAGCATTAGTGCTTTAAAATAGTTCTAAAATGTGAGTTAGGGATAGAAACAACCACTGTCAAAATTTGAATCCGTATAATGGATGTTAAGTGTTGTTAAATACACAAAATGTGAACAATAGTTATAATAAAAAATGTTTCCAGACTAAACCGTATACAGTTACGGTTTATTGAGAAAAATCCTGATATCTCCTTATATTTTAGGTTTTATGGCAAATATTTCATATGGTAGGATGTTTTATGATACAAAAGACCTACACATATGCATTAAATGTGATATCTTGAACATTTTTGAAATCACTGCTCCCAAAGGTATACTGGACCTTTAACACCATAAAACATACATGTTGGCAGCTATGGTAATCTATTTGCTCTACTCTCCTGCAGTAAGCTGATAGAAATACATGTATCTAAGACTACCTGGGACAGATCACTAACTTATCAAAGTGAGAGTTGTATCTGCTACGTCACTACTGACACTTGACTCTTTTTTTGCTACGACATCTCAACCCGTTCCATACTGAATTCTGAGATCCCAATAGACCTAATACACAGGCCAACAGGTTCACGGAGGCAATGGGTTAATAGTTACCTCCAAATCTGCTGAGCAGATCACCCAAGATGTCCAGGGCCTCCAGCTTGACTGATACGTCCTCCTGCTGTTGAACAAGAACACAATATAAATCATAATCCCCTTACTAACCTCAACCTATGTCACTACAAGTACAGGAAAGAAAACGTGGAAATGCTCATTCATATAGTTAGGAGAGGATATCATATGTGGAGATAAACCATTGCGAAACCTTTCCAAGTAACATCAAACTATGTTGTCTGAGGCCATAAATACAGTTTACAAGTCCTTTCTTGATAGCAACCACTTTTATATGTATATCAGCTACATTCTGTTTGGACTGGTTGATTACAAACATCCTCATTTCAACAGTGCACTTGACAGTGCCCTTACACTGCCCTGAGTATGTGGGATCAGGGGCCCGTTTCATAAACTTGTCTTCAGTGACAAGTTGTCATAGATGTGACAAGCTACTGAAATCCTTGCATCTGATTGGCTGAGAGCAAATTTGTCATAGAAATGTGGCAGTTGTCACTAATAACAAGTTTTATGAAACGGGCTCCAGGATGATAATGTCTTTGCATTTCAATCAAAAAATATTCTGCTGGTTATTCCACCATTAAATTTGAAAAAAAAAAGTCTATTAAATGTTATTCTATTAGAATATGATTTACATATTGGCTTTTTTTTTTTCTCATGGAAGAATATAAGTAATTTCTTCATGCCATTTTCAACTTCTGTATCAAGATGTGATTAGGAAAATGAATGTTGATAGTCAATGTTAAGCAAAAGAAAGTCTCAAGTTACCATGACAATATAACTTACAATCTTGTTGGGTTTTTTCATATATAAAAGTAAAAGAAGACCAACATTTCCTGCAAATTTTCAAATTAGAGAACTGCATTAAGGTATGACTGGGTCAGTGGTTAACTTTTAGCAACAAAAAAGTCTCAAGTTACCATGGCAATGGCGTTGGTCAACCTGCCCGTGATGCTCTTACAGATGTTGGCGGCGAGGGGGCTGGACGCAGGAGGGAGTTCATTGATGACAGTTTTCAGGCCTGGGTGGAAAGGAGACAAAAATATGGAGATATATTTTGTGAATGCAGGCAGAATATAACACTGTACATACAATGTAAGATGATTAATAGTCTCAAGGGGAACAGAAAGACACATTCATTTGGGACATGGAACAAATATGGAACATATAGAATACATATCTCAATGTTATAAAAAGCTGAAGTAGCATTACAGTGATGCCATCAATTGGTATCATCTGAAGAAGACATTTAACAAGAGATGAAAAGGAGAGAAAATGTGGGGTCAAGTATACACCTCTCTCACCCCAAACGCCCCCCCCCCAAAAAAAAAAGACAAAAAGAACGATGACTGTGAGTCATCTTGAAAAGTACTCAGTGAATTTGTTTCATACACTACATATACAAATAGGACTTTCAAAGTTTGATAGATGAAATATACTACAGTCATCTTGAAGCACTTGGTAGAAGATAATGCTATCAAACTGGTGAGCAATATAAAATATCTTTTCTTTTCCTTTGTGAAATATCTATCTTTGTGGAAGTTTTCAGGAAAATCTCTGACTTTTTCTGTTAGATCACATAAACAGAAACTACAAATGCTGTGATGTGATAACGTTTGTCCTAGATATTGTTTTGACGCACAACTTGTAGTTGTACATCAACGGTGTGGTCTCGTCTGCATTTAGCATTCTAAGGGAGATGTCCCAGTTTAACATTGACACGCAGGACATGTTATACTTTGGATTAGCAGCTGCTTTCCAAATCATGAATACTGTACATACATTTGCAAATGCACTCTGCCTCAACAAGAAAAATGAGTTGAAGGTGTCATTTCAATGTACAGTTTATATGGTGATGACTTCACAGTACATGTTCTATATCTTGAGCCTCCACAGAAAATACCCCCCCCCCCACAACAACGAAAAAAGGACAAAGAAAAAGTAATCTGGAAATGTGGCCAGCAGTGATTGTGACAAAAACCACTCAGTGTACATGTAAACAACATTGGACAATGGGTGGGGGGAGGATAACATGTACAAAGTTTCAACATTTTTATTTCTTTTTAACCAGTGGTGTCACAAACTACACTTGAATATAATCATATAGACATTTAAAGTATCAAACAGCAGTTGCATAGAATTCACACATGATTGACACACAGACAAGTACATACATTGCATATCAATCATCATATCTGTCAACAGCAAAATGAGTTTAACAGAGTTTTCTATATCTGTCCATGCTTCATTTAAAAACTAAACCAAGGGGTTCACTTTGACAACATCACTGTTTTGTTTCTGTTTGTCTGTTTATTAGAATATTATATTCTTTTTTGTTTTGAACAATCTGGAGCATTGTCAATGGTGCCGAGCATTTATCGGAAGTTGCTACAGTATATTATTGGGCAATCTTCAGCCAAATTTCAAATTGCCCCACTGAAATCACTCTGAGTCTTAAAACCGTTTCTATCATTAAAAAAAAAAAAACAAACAAACATTTTTCAGTCATTGCCTAGGGGATACTGGAAATAATTCACATTCTTACCACTGATGGAAACAGTGTCCAGATACAGCCATATTTGCTTTGAAATTTTCCTCAAAGTCTTCCTACTTAATATCACAGGTGAGAAACAAACCTAGTCCTTTGACGTATAATCTAAACTGTCTCGATCAAATTAGCCAGTTTCATACAATGTAACAACTTTCATACAACAATGTCTTTGGCCTGAATGCCACAGTTGGTCATAGGTTATTTTTATATCCTGATAATAAGTACACATTACATACATTTTAATTTCTCATTTAAACTGGTCTTGGTACATACTAATGGGGAAGATGCATTTTGTATGTTTTGGTAACACCCCTAATGAATAACCTGAATGCAAAGAAGGTATCCTAAAAAGTTAAAATTTACACATTTTGTGACTACAACAGTGTAGCTTTCATACATTGCGCTTTCCTTTTGTTTTTATTCTTCATCTAAGGCTACATTGTATGACACATAAAAAAAAATAACA
The DNA here is from genome assembly GCF_964275005.1 of Diadema setosum. Lineage (NCBI taxonomy): Eukaryota > Metazoa > Echinodermata > Echinoidea > Diadematoida > Diadematidae > Diadema > Diadema setosum. The sequence continues at coordinate 30,454,069 of NC_092700.1, read as the reverse complement.
AACAAAATTCATGCAATGGCTTTTTACTTCAAATCTGAACATGAAACGTCAAACAACTGCGCCGCATGTGTATCAAGTCAGGACTGTCTTTGATTGTACTTTGTAGACAACATGCATGTAATGTCCATATTTACATGTAAGATGTATGCTGTTCTATCATCACAGTGTGCACTGTCTATCCAAAGTAGAATACATCATCACGGAGGGAGGTCTTTAAAAGCAGAGAGAATACCATCTGGCCGAGACAACAGGTCATCCGATTAAACTCTGCGTGTCCCGTGGTCCCACGGTCCCATGTCGTGCCAACAGTGCGGGGACCACATTGTGATGCGGATCACTCCCAGGTTGTAACCATATCCCCCGTCCCACTAGATTACCCAAATGACATTTCAACCACTGCAGATATCACTTGTACAGGTATCATATAACAGCCACTCAAAGCAATGTCACACAAATAATTCAGTTACAAAGTTATGCATGCCATGTACACACTTAAAGGGAAGATAAATCCTAAGAGCAATGTGGATTGAGTGAAAGCAGCAATATTAGTAGGACGCATTACTGAAAGTTTGAAGAAAATCGGACAATCGATGCAGAAGTTATGAATTTTTAAAGTTTTGGCGTTGGAACCGCTGGATGAGGAGACTACTAGAAGTTATGACGTATGAGTGGACAACTATACAAAGAAAATATAAAGAAAATTCGACAAAAATCCATTTTTCACGAAAATTACAAATGCCATCAACTTGATACTGACATATGTTAAGGGTAGCAATTCTTCCCCCTGCTTTCTGAAAGCGGTCGGTCAAGTGCTCTTTCATAATGCTTGAAAAATGAATTTTTGTTGAATTTCCTTTATATTTCCTTTGACGTGTGGTCCTCTCATACGTCATAGCCTCTAGTAGTCTCCTCATCCAGCGGTTCCAACACCAAAACTTAAAAAATTCATAACTTTTGTACCGATTGTCCGATTTTCCTCAAACTTTCACTGATGTGTTCTACTAATGTTGTTGCTTTCACTCAATCCTCATTGCTCTTAGAGTTTATCTTCCCTTTAATTGGTTCTCCTCTAAGAAGCAGTACTTAACCAAGTGAAAAAAAATACTGAGATAAAATGAAAAGTATACACTTTGCAAGTCCCAAGTGGATGGGTCTTTATGAATGGTACAGTGTATGTGAATTTACCAATTATACCAAATAAGTAGTTTCAATTTGAATTGCACCATATTTACTCCAGCTTTAAGTTCTTACATTGGTTGCCTGTAAGCAGAGAATCTAAAACTCTGTTGATTGTACCAGAGCTATTCATGGTACAGCACCAGTGTACATACAGGAACTTGTAAAGTTAAAAAAAGAATTATTTCAAACATCTTATCACCTCCGAAGTTCACGGGATCAAACATTATTAAAATATCCATCAGGGAAATCAAAAGTTACTCTTGGTGACAGGGCATTTCCGTATGCCGCACCAAAATTATGGAATAATCTCCCTTTGTTTGTAAGACAAGCAGTTTACAATAAAATATGAGTTTAAGGTCAGGTTAAAAAGTTATCTCTTGAAGTAATGTATTTTATGTTTAAATTTCTTGTATGTATGTTATTCTGTAATGCGCAGTAGAGTACTGTACAAGCTCAAATTTTCGCGGTGGTTTTATTTTCGCGAATCGCCTTTGAACCGCAAAAATAAGTTTTAGTTAGTTTAGTAAGTTTAGTTAGACCCTCGCAACCACGAAATTAACAACACGCAAAAATGTCCTCCAAGTAGCAATTCGCCAAAATATCTGTACGCGAAAATTTCAGCTTGTACAGTATATTATTATAGTAGCTGCGCAATATAAATGTCATTTATTATTATTATTATTATTATTATTATTATTATTATTATTATTATTATTATTCTGCAATAAACTTAATTTGAATACTTTTATCTGGCTTGCTTTTAATTGTATCAAACTCTCACAGAATCCCAGGGATGAAAATTGCATGGAATGAGTAAAGGAGGAGGATAACACAAACATTTAGGCTGCATTTATCATCTTCCCCTGTTTCCCTAGCTTTCAAAAGCCGTTTCCGAAGCCCTTTAGAAACGGCTTCCAAAATAGTTGCGTTTATCAACTCATCGCGAACACGAAAACTGGCCTTGTCACTGCGCAGCTGCATTGCGCATTTTGACCCAAGGAGAAGGCATGGTTCGTAACCACAGTACAAAGCCGTTTCAAAACAGCTTTGCGTTTATCTCGCTTCAAAGGGCTTCTAGAAACAGGTTTCTGGAAACCTGTTTTGGAAACCTGTTTCGGAAAGCACAAATTTGCGGTTTTCAAAAAGGCTTTTCGAACCCCATAATCAAAACAGCTTTGTGTTTATTATCTTGTATAAATTCCCTGAAAGCCATTTGGAAAACCTGTTTCTGCTAAGAAAAAGAGTTGATAAATGCACCCTACAAGCTGTCTACAAGTTTTCTTTACAAACTAAATGGCGTTTCTTGATAATTCTTAGTTATCATAACATCATACATGACATGAAATGATTTACAGAACAGTACCGGTACCAATAACAGGTATTTGATGTGCCAGGCATATTTGCCACACAGCTTTCATACCACAGCATTAATGTGATAGAGTTACAAAATATACTGTAAACGTCAATATTTTCGCGCGATTAATTTTTCGCGCTGAGCGGCTCGAAAACGTATTCGCGGGTTCTTAAATTCGCGCTCCGCAGCAGGTTACTTTACTGTAGCACACATTCACTGCTTTCATCCAAAGCCTCTGCTACATAGCTTGCTATGCCAGCGTACGACAAGCGACGTAGCGAGCGGCTCGACTGCGAGTACAAGCACTCAAATACGTAGTACAGCTGTGACTGTAGTACCGTAGTCACGGGGGAAAGTAGCATCGGTGCGTGCGGTGCACACATGCATGCTACAGTACACAGCAATCTATCGTCTCTTCGCACAGCGTAAACATGCCTGTACATTGTACTACGTAGCAGTATCATCGATGAAGCGCACACAATTCATCCCGTTCAAAATGTGCATAGAAAATTGTGAAGATATATTCGTGCGTTTTTGAATTCGCGCGAGCCGAACGTAGCGCGAAATCCGCGAAAATTAATGTACCGCGAAAATTTCCACGTTTACAGTAGTCAGTGCACCTGATATTGAAAAGAATTACACTTGATAACAACCTAAACAACTGTATAAGATTTGTCCCTGAATGAGTTACCAGTATGCTCACTTCCTTCATGTTCATTTAAAAAAGTCTGGAGGCATATGTTCCGCTTTCTTGAAGCAGACGTTTTCAGATTTTCATTCGCAGAAATTATAAGCACACACAGCAGATAGAGCTAGCAGCAAACCCAATACCTGGAGACATAAGTTCATGAATTTTTACGAAATCCTTATCATGATTTATTTTGATAAATTACTAAACTGACAAGTGGAAAAAAGAGCTAACATTATCACATACATTGTATCATATGAATGATAATAATGTTGCACAAATGTGCAACATTCAAAGTCACTAGGAAATGTATGATATTTCAAAATTCTAGAAGTTAATCCTAATGGGTTTGAAGCTTGAGTGCTTGCATCGGGATGCATGTGTCAGGATGATACTGATCTCTAACAACAGATGTCCCTGAATACCACACTGACAGTAATCCTAATACAGTACGGGGTTTTGATGTTGAATGCCATGTGCAGTGAACTGACAGCAATTACGAATACCAAAGTTTTCTGAAGGTCATGTTTGTTGTTTGTTTGCTTTGTTTGGGGGTTTTTGTTTGAAGGTGATAACATTTTGCTACAGAAAAGATTGACTGTAAAACCAGAAATATTTGCGGCATGAAACTTCCGCTCATTGCCACTGGCATTCAATGCATTGTCATTTTGGGTAGACAAAAACTTTTGCATGCATTTTTATTTCACACATCTCAGCTCCTCGCAAAATTTGTGAAAATTTCTGATTTTACAGTTTTCAGCAGGAATCATATCCATGTTGAGTGACCTTTATCAGCTCAGAACAACACAAGTAAAACTCATATTATATGTGTTATCAACACAAACAGTTATAAGGTCCATGCCACAGACAAATATTCTGCAAACATTAATATCAATCTGTGGCAATAGAACTACTGTATACCCAAGACTTTACTGCTAGCAAAAAGCACTGGCATAGTACCATCATAAAACAGCAGGATATCATCAGAGATCAACCCTCCCACTTGCCGAAATGACCATTTAGACTTACAAGGGTCCTACAGAAAAGTGTTGACTTTGTTTTTTTGCCCCACCGTGTGTTTTAGTGGCCAAGGGCAAGCGGGCAAGTGTACATCTTGCACAAAGAAAATGGCTCTGACCAAATTCAAAATCACAGCACACAATTACCTCTATCAAACCACACTTTACATGAGAGGTTGACATCAATGATGTCAGCATCACATCTGAAGACATATTGGTGGCTGATCTACATGTACATATACTGAGCCCTCTATTGAGGACAGGGGGTTACTCTGCTGGGGACATACAATGTTGTGTTGAAAAGTGACGTGATAGCGGCAATACAACTTTTGTAGCAGAACACATTTGTCTCTGTCCTTGCGAATTTCGCATCTTTTTTTATATCACATTACTTCTTCTCCCTCCTTTCACGTTTTCGCACCACCGACTAGTTGATCAATTCACCCTGCGAGCTTTGTGCAGACACCAACTCCCATGCTCTACTACCGGTACATGTCAGTGCAAACAACAGAGCAAGTGTGACCATGCATACTAACATTCACAAGTTCTTTATGCATAGTCTTCATAACGTTTAGCAAAACACAGAATCTATATATTTTTATAGTTTATTTTATATGATTGCCTTCCTATTTGTGTCTTTGACAAAGGAAGCTGCGTAACCGTCACGTTTATAAACATTATCAAATAATCATTCATCAATCAAGCAATCGACCTACCAATCAATCGATCGATCGATCGACCGACCGACCGACTGACCGACCGACCAACCAACAAACGAACGAATGAAAGGCTTACCAATACTGGAGATGTCTCTCAGCTGTTCCTTGTCAGACAACATGTTGTTGCATAGTGTATCCACAATGGTCTCAACCTGGTACTCTTTCACCTTGGACACCAAGGGACCCAAACTGGAAGAAAAAATGACAATGCATTATATAGTTTTATTGGAGAGTCAAACTGCAAGGTCCGCTCCATGAAAGTCTCCTGTGAGACTTTTCGCTCATAAGACACACTTATGAGAGACTTTGTGAAATGGATTTTACTTCTCTACACAGCAACATAGTGACATAGGCCATTCTGAGATTTATGTAAAGACTTGTACATTTGTACATGATGACTTCATGAAACAGACCTCAGGTAGTGTGTGGAAAGAAAGTTGGCCCAACTGGATTGATCTTCATTCACTGCCCTTCAAGGTACATTCAAAGACCATGACTAGCACAAGCCTAGAATAGAATCGCCCATCAGCAAAATATGCATTGAAGCATACACTCATACATTGTAGGTAATGGTTAACTCTACACAGTCAAGATTTTCTGGCTGCAGGCATCTATGCTGTGTAAGCATACCTGCCAACATTTCAAGATGAAATATCTTACTCATGGATTGCAAAAATCTTATTTTCTATGCAAACTGAAGTTAAGAATCTTACTTTCGGTCAAATCTTCAGAAAATACACATGAAAGGTATATCTAAATATTTTTTTAAAATCTGATTTCTCTGACAGAAAATCTGATTTTGCTATTTTTAACGTAAAAAATCTTACTGAATCTGATAAAATCTTACTAGTTGGCAAGTATGTGTAAGGTGCTCTATATGATTCGCTATGGGGATTCCCAAATATATCTGAGTCGGGCCAGCCTACCCATTACATGATCTCCCCATGCTAGCCGGTTTTTAAGGGAGGTGAAAATATGCTTCGTGCTACCTTTAACATAATAATCTGGTTCTAGATACAGAATACTGCATCATCAGCTCAGAATATGAAAGATGCTATATTTTCTGCATGGTTAAACATTCTTTTCATTCTCAACTGATGATGCACTGTCTGCATATTCCTTTCTCACAAAATAGATTTTTTTTTATGACACTAATGTATGTAATTTTTAATCAATTAATTAATTTATTTATTTATTTATTCATTCATTTATTTATTTATTCATTCATTTATTTATTTATTTATTTATTTATTTATTCATTTATTTATTTATTTATTCATTTATCTATTCATTCATTCATTTATTTATTTATTCATTTATATATTCATTTATTTATTTATTTATTTATTTATTCATTTGTTCACTTTTTCATTCATTCATTTATCTATTTATTTATTTATTAGTCTTGTTTTCACAGGATGTCAATAGGATTTGGAAATATCAGCTCAGGAAACCATAACAACAGATACTTAACACATAAAACAGTTCAAAAATTACAAGTATTTGACAAGATCATCACTTCTTTTTGTTTTAAAAGTAGTCTGCTGAAGTGAATATGAAGAGATGATGAGCTACAGAAAGTAATACAATGAATAGAAACAAGCATGCTATTCTTTCAGAAAAAAAAAAAACATCTTTATGATCTATCTAAAATAAAACTTTAACACTTTAAACAAATCTGAAATGCACTCAGATGTCAAAGGTGCTATCTTAATATTAGTCATGTTTGGCTCTTTTTTTTTTCATACAGGTGTAGATATTTCCACTGGATAAAACTGCAGTTAGTAAGAATTGTAATTTCTAAGACTCCTCTTTTCAAAAACAAAGTGAAATGCATCTTCCACACAAGCTCCGCAAGAAGCATGGTATAAGATGGGATCATAAAACTGTGTAATTGTCACATAAAATCTCACTGTACTGACGGTATAATGAGCAGTGTTTCTAGTGAATGTTTTTTTGTGAATGAGGAGGTCACAGACACTTTTGCTAGATGTTGTTTTTGCAATTTGACAGTGAGGCTATCATAAAGTGCACTAATGCCTGCCCATTTACGATATACATGTGTGTTGTTAAATTCACAGCCCTACAGTGATTTGCAAAATTTGTGAAAATTAAACCCTCACGAAAACAACAGCTTTAACAGTATTTTCATGAATTTTGCAAGTCAGCCATTATTTGCAAGATTAACAACTTACAAAAATATGCTGTTCCAAAGCATAAATGCTTTGCACATTCTCCAAAAGGTGAAAAATTCCCAATTTTTCTCTTGAAAATGATAAGTATTTCTTTTCATTCCATCAATATGGTTCTGGGCAATTCCGCGGTTAGTAACGTTACATTTGAACAAATTTAGATATTTGTTTTTACTACTAAATTACCATTTATTCATTTCAAGCCAAAATTATGTCAAAAACATGTTCATCATTCCCAGGTTTATGATACAGAAAAGAATGAATACAATCCAAGAAATAATAGCATTGCTATGGCAACTTAAAGGGCTGGTTAGTAACGTTACGAAAAAAGGACATGACAAAAAAATCAAAGTCTTGTCACAAAAAGTGTGCAAAAATTCAAGTTACTTCAAACAAAGTGTTGCATTAATTTCAATTATTGCATCATGACAAATGTTCACACAATGCTTTTTAGCAGTTCGACCAATAATTTCTTAGCTAGACCCCCAAAAGCATGGTTAGTAACGTTACGGTTAGTAACGTTACATTTGTCCAGAGTAATTCCGCAGGTCATGTCACCCTTTTGTAATTGACAAAATGTCACATGACTTCTAGAGTATTTAAATGTATTTATCTTTTACCCTTTAGCAAAACTTTGAGGAAAAAATTTCAAAGGAACCCACTGTAATTTGCATTTAAGTGAATTTCAGCATCCCCAGTCCCACATGTACAATTTAAATGATGGTTTTAGATCTCGCGAAATCAATAAATACGAAAGATGAAATCTACTGAATTTGAAAGACCTTAATGATTGGTGAACATCCATGGCATTAGTTGATACCTAGATTAAAGAGTAAGATAAAGAGGCACATTTCTTTTATCCATGTCATGTCCACCTAACTGCGGAATTGCCCTTCTCCATTTTCAATGTCAAAACTTGTCGAATTGTCTTAAAAGTCCCAAAATGACAAAATATATATGGCGCATAAAGTTTTATGCAGCAAAAACAATGAGTGGTGTGCTACACCAGCCACCACTGATCATTGACAGGGCTTGGCGCTTCCCATTTTCATTTGTATGATGTGGTTGCCTGACAGTTAGTCATAAAATCAAAGCATCAAACAAAGAGGACACTCTTATTACCGACGGTAATCATCTCAAACTGGTGTCTAGAAATAAACCATCAAAATGAAACATATAATTTCATTAGAACTAAGTGCTAATGCAGCACTAAACTGATTACATTGTTCTCTCCATCTACAAGTATAAGACAAAAACAACACTGGATAGTCATCCGCTGCTTCCCTCTGCCACACTTTCTGCTCCTGACACGTCATCTACTTTTCATGAATGCATATTAAGTCATTAACACATTCTTTGGTTCCGTCTCATGACGTCACAAACAGGGCATACTTAAGTGTAGACCGAATCTTCTAAGCTAATAACCTAAAGGGGTAAATAAAGAAGTGTGGTATAAATGTGCTCTTGATGCAACTTTAACTTGTAAATTAACTCAGCTGAATTCCTGTCATTTTTCTTTGTTTTCTTCATTGTACACACAACATTTGCCTTTCATCACAAAATATGGTTGCTCTCCTCAGGCCCAACCATTCTACATTATTGAAGGAAGCTGGGCGATTTGTTTCTTTGATTTTCAAGTTCTACATTTTCAACTAAAAGTAACTATGCTCATACACTAAGAATATACTCAAGTAATCAAACGCAGCCAACAACATACACACAACTACAAAGCACATCCTGCATCATACACACTACACACAATGAACACTACATGTAAAACCCCATCATAAACACAACACACAAATATGTGTTACATCCAACACATCCCCCACAATACATTGTAAACACAACATACAGATTGCAACTGTACATGCTACACACACAGTATATGCACCCTACACAGCCGCCATCATATACACTACTGGTACATCCACACACACATCCAACACAATCCCCTTTATTGTACTACAGTACATCCAGATACTCAGCCAACACAATTCCCTTTTACATGAGTATATTTTTGTTCCTACTTCAAACACCTGCATATCCAACACAACGAAATAATTTCCACTACAGATACCAGGTATATAAACACACACACAGACACACACACAAATGAACATACACATAAACATATTTATAGATTGACTGAACTATGCCACCTGTCTGCTTGTTGAGGGGCTCCACATTCTTTTCCTATGACCACCCCAATTTCCTGTCTGACCCAGATACCTGTACCCAAATACTATACACTCACACCGTGTCGTACACAGTATATCTGGAAAGCAGAGAATCCCATGAATAATAATGCAAAGGCTGACAATAACTTAGAACGAGACATTACAATATTGCAAAATGGGCTAAGGGTCATTTTTAAACATTTCAAAGTAAGTCCAGCATCAGACAGAGCAAAATTAAACCTTTCCAGCAATACCTCACTTGTAGCATTACAAGGAATATTCTAGAAGTTATGATTAAAAATAATCCTGTATTTTCTTTGTTTTTAGAAGCTTTGATTACAAATATCTCAACTTAACAAGAATGGATTTAGCTCATTCTGCAATTGAATTTTTCATATTAATATACATAATAATTATTTCTCCCACTTGCCTGAATGGGAATTTGGATGGGTCCCAATACAAAGGCAGTCAAATCATACTACTTGCCAAGCAGTGAGCTTTAGTTGCCTTGGGCAAGTGGGCAAATGGCTTTACAGCATCCTATCACAGTTCATACAGTGGGAAAACACACTACAGAGCACATCGCAGCAGGTCATGGACACTCAGCAGTAAGGAGTACGGGTATCATCACAACATTTGTTGACACAAAGCTTTGAACATCTTACCACTTTACTGCCAGATTCTGCACCTCTCCATTCTTGTCCTCCAAGAGCTTCAGAAGCATCCTGACAACCTGCAACATTTACACAAAATAATCACAAAAAACTGATTGAGCTTGCTAAACATTTTAAGTGCAGTCAGAAATCATAGATAGGGTAAAAACTAACAACCCCCCCCCCCCCCCCCCCGGTCAAAATACATAAATTAACAAGGGTAATGCTGAATGGGGCTTAACTAAAGCTAACTGAAAACCATCCTTCTTTGTAGTCGCATGGAAGGCTACAGATGTCCAAGAAGAGAGACATTGTGCAAAATAATACCGTAATACTGTTTTGTTTGTTTAAGAAAAAATAGCGTACAGAAGTTATCATGTTGACATGTTCTTTTACACCCACATTAAAGATAATATAAAGTTTTGGTATTACCTCAAAAGTTTCCCTGAATTTCCTTGTCTTAGTTTGTGTTTCAGGCTAGAGTACCTTTCATATAACTAACACTGTGAGACTTACTCGCCCCAAAGTGCTCTCATGTCTTAGTAATCATGCAATAATGGTTTCGTACCAGAGCCGCCGCCGTACGGCGGCGAGGTAGTACACGTCGTATTGTACGAAACCATTATTGCATGATAACTGCGACCAGCAGCGTGCAGCCCCATACGCATACTGAGTAGCTAACTGCGACCAGCAGCCCCATACGCATAGCTAAATGGGGCTTCGCATTGTAGCTTACAGGATCATGACAGATTTAGTATCGCTGGTAAAGATCAACTTAAAATCCAAACTAGAAATGTCGCTTTGGCGACTGGTATGCCTCCGCCATAATGCATGATTTTCCCAATAGGTCTAGATAGTACATGTGGACAATGTGTGATTACATTTTCACAAAATTGGCAAAATATTGAAATGACAAGTTTGTCACAAATGTGTTGAATGTTCACCTTCCTTGACCTAGGTTTAATTGGATGAATAGGAGAGCATGTATCTAGGGATTTAAGGACTTTTAACTCGACTTTGACCCATTCATACATATAGGCATTCAGTAATTTTCAAGGTACAGGTGTGGAGAAAAAGTGCAATTTCTGAATTGAATAGTAAATTGTTACCATTTTCATCTGGCCCTTGACCCTAAAATTGATAAGATAATCACTTTCAGGTAGAACATGCATAATATGTACTAAGTTTCAAGATAACTTGAGCCACTTCCGAGATATGGAGGAAAAAGTTAGTTCAGCACTTTCACTTGATCTTTGACCTTTTGACCTTTGAGGCAAAAAAAGAAGAAAAAAAAAACTTTCCAGAGAATTTCTATTAGGTTACACATGTATGCATACACCAAGTGTAAAAAAAAATAACCCTGCTGGCATTGCATGATAGGAGGGAAATAGTAAAATTTTGAAGTGTTGCACTTGACCTTTGACCCCTGACCTTTGACCCCATGAACCTTATGAACCCCATGAAATATACTATGTTCCATGAAGATACCTTGAACAATTTTCCAAGGTATGGAGAAAAAAAAAAGTTTTAATATTTTTACTTGACCTTTTGACCTTTGACCTTTGACCTCATGACCCAAACTTTCACCAGAGAATCTTGATTGGGTAATACATGTATACACTAAGTTTCAAGAAAATATCTTCACGTATTCAATAGATATGGTGGAAATAGTGAAATTTTATGTATTTGACCCTGACCTTTTGACCTTTGACCTTTGACCTCATGACCCAAACTTTCACCAGAGAATCTTAATTGGGTAATACATGTATACACTAAGTTTCAAGAAAATATCTTCAGGCATTCAATAGATATGGTGGAAATAGTGAAATTTTATGTATTTGACCTTGACCTTTTGACCTTTGACCTTGAGCATGTGCACCCAAAAGTTGATAGGCACAACTTCACCCCCTAATACACATACATGCCAAGTTTCATTAGGATACCTCAACAGGTTTCGATAGTTACCTTGTCCACAAAATTCATTACGGACGGACGGAAGGACGGACGGACGGACGGACGGACGGACGGACGGACAACCCGAAAACATAATGCCTCCGGCACCACTTCGTGGCGGAGGCATAAAAATTCTTCAATTTGAAGACTTACCAATTAAGTTGAAGTCTTGAAAACAGGCTTCGAACAACGTTTGGTTCTGCCAATAGTCCCTTTCTGTTCGAATTGATGACTAAATGTGACTCGGTCGAGAGGACCTTGGGAGAGCTACACTGAATTGACGGCCAGCGCATGCGCACACAAACATCTTATCCGTTCGTGGATTTGAAATTTGTTCGTATGTGATGTGTGCGTATGCGCTGGCCGTAGTAATCAGTGTATGTAGCTCTCCCAGGGTCCTCTCGACAGAGTCACATTCAGTCATCAATTCGAACAGAAAGGGACTATTGGCAGAACCAAACGTTGCCCAAAGCCTGTTTTCAAGACTTAATTGGTAAGTCTTCAAATTGAAGAATTTTTTGGATTTTAAGTTGATATTTACCCGCGATACTAAATCTGTCATGATCCTGAATGCTACAATGCGAAGCCCCATTACGCTATGCGTATGGGGCTGCTGGTCGCAGTTAATTGCATGATTACTAAGAAATGAGAGCACTTTGGGGCGAGTAAGTCTCACAGTGTTAGTTATTTGAAAGGTACTTTAACCTGAAACACGGAAATTCAGGGAAACTTTTGAGGTACCAAAACTTTTTATTATCTTTAAAAGATAACTTCCTATCACACATCATGCAGTGCACTCCTGTTATAACGAACATATCTGGTTAAAACAAAGTAAAAATTCAGGCCCAACTACCATCCAGTGGCGGATCCAGAGGGAGACGCACCAGGCGTGCACCCCCTCTTAATTTTTGGTTAAAACAAGGGAAATAAAAAGATAAATGGGGGGGTACGTGCACCCCCTTTAATTTTGCAAAGGTGCCTCCCCCTTACAGAATTCCTGGATCCGCCCTGCCATCTGCTCTTTGTTTTTCATTGTTTATTTGTTCGATATAATGAAAGGAAACTGCTGGTCCCAAGGAATTCATTGTAACACTAATTGACTGTAGTGTACATGATCATAAAAGGCAGAAACTTACATGCCCGTAGCTTGAAATCAAGTGCACATAACATTTGACAATGAGAAAGCAAAACCATCCTACAAGCAATGGCAAACAACAAATAATCAATTCGCTTTGACATTCACTGACTGTTCCAACACTGTTACTAATAGGGAGCTTTAGATTTTAGACGCGCGGACGTTCAAAGAGAAAAAAACATGATCTGAGCGTGCGCAGTAGCGCGGATCAAGTTACTGCGCACGCTCAGATCATGTTTTTTTCTCTTTGAACGTCCGCGCGTCTAAAATCTAAAGCTCCCTATTTATCCATCAAAACAGTGGCCCGGTGGCCTGTGGCCACTAAGATTCAAAATGGATTGATATATTTGCTTTTATTTCAGGGAAATTACTACCTTCTTTTTGGGGGGGCTAGTGACATTTCAGATTAAACCATTTTAATGGCCTGAATGGACCATCTGAGAAAAAAAGTTAGCATGGAGCCCTGGCACATCATACCCAGGTTTGACACTAACTTCTTTGTCTGATGGCCCAGTTGGGCCACTAAAATCTTTAATTCTGAAAGTTTGATGGCCCTGGAAAGATATGTAATGGTCCAGAATCAAAACCTTAAGTAACAATCAATTTGTTATCTTAATTGCCTGATTGGACCACCAAAAAATAGGTCCACTTTGAAAATTTGGTGGCCAGACATAAATTTTTAGTGGCCCTGGGCCACCAGGCCACCCCTTATGTCGAGCCCTGCATACCTTCTTCTCACTGTCATCGTCAAGCTTGATGGAGTCCTTCTGTAATTCCGTCATGAGATCATTGGTGGCCATGAACCGGAAATCTTTGTCGCTGGATGTCATCTGCAATGTTAATAAAAACATTTTTGCTTGTTTTCAATTTACAAAGCTGTTCACATTATGTTCTCTATGTTTAAAGGTATAAAACTGAGCGGCCAATATTTGCGAATGTAGCAAATTTTTAGGTTTTGTCAGGGTTCATAAACAGTCGCAATCAAATTTGCAAACAGCTTATCTTGAGACAAGAAAAACTGTTTGCAACAACAAAAATTGTGTGTGAATTTGATTGTAAAGTACTGTTTACAAACTTTATTGCAACTGTTTATGAACCCTGAAAAAAAAACTTAAATTCACTATGTTTGCAAACTTATTTGCTGCTCAGTAAGACACCCTCTTTACATTTAATGCAAACAAACCCTCCGGACCTTGCTTCCAAGGTCTTCAAAATGGCTTGATCATTTATATCCTAGTGCATTGGATTCATAATAAAAATATTATCAAGTCTTCCAGCATACATGTAAACCCCTCCAAAAAAAAAAAAAAAAAAAGTCCTGCAATTCCAATTTGATGTGTCATATTTCTCTTAAAACTACATCATTTAATTAAAATGTAACACCATAAGGAAGTCTGATTAATTTTCTTTACAATGACAACTCACTTGTTTACATTATGCATTATTGGAATGCACAGTACGACCGAGTACGAGGAAAGGTCAAATGTGAAATGTTGCAAAATAAAGCAAACGTGTTACATGTAGGACCTACAGGTTGTATGTCAAACAGTAATTCCAACTTGCTTTGTCGTTGCAGGGAAGGAATGTGCTTGAAAAGGATGCATTGTGAGATTATCATTAGATTCCAGGCTTCATCCATGAACTAAAAACTGCAAGAGTATCTGCAGATTAAAATCAAACATAAAGGTTGACCAAACAGTCATCTGATGTCTAGTTTTTGAACGTGCTTTCATTTCAGCATTGCTTATTCAAGTGGCCTTTTTTCATCAAAACTGTACATTATCAATAGCAGAATTGTTGCCACTTTTCACTTTTGATCTGTCCCCATACTCGGCTGTTTTGCACATTCCAAGAACACCCAATCATAGCAAGTGAGGTGTCAATAATTAAGTAATTAATTAAGTAATTTAGTAATTAATCAGGCTTTCTTATGATGTCATATTTAATGAAGATAATGTGGGCATAGGAGAAATATGGAATATCAAACTTTAATTGCAGAACTTATTTTGAGGAGTTTAGATATCTACAGTTATAGGTCTCTTGATAGTCATAGTAACTGTTTTTTATTATATTTATTAATTCACTTATTTGGATGACGATTATTTCTGCAACTACTTGAACCCTTCGAAGACTCGCATAACTTAGACCTCCCCAAAAGTGACAAGATAATCAGCAAGTTGATTGTAGTCACTCTCACAGAAGAAGAAGAAGAAGAAGAAGAAGAAGAAGAAGAAGAAGAAGAAGAAGAAGAAGGACTGTAGTTGTAATTGTCAGAACTTTTGTTTTTTCCCTATGCTGGAGTGATTTTCATTCACACAAACATCATCAAACAGCAGCCTATAAAAGTTTAATACCGGTACTATTTTAGACTCAGTCACCACAATGGTTGTCGGTGTCTTCGTCTATCACAATACAGATCCCCTAATTCAGTTGATCCTCACATGACAACAACACAACTGCAACTCCAAATGATAGTTGGTGGGGACAAGCTGATTCTCAGTAGAACTTCTATATCAATGCAGCCAGAGCACATGAAGAAACGGATAGAATTGATAATTCAAATGTAGCCTTGTAGAGACTTTATAGTTTCGGTTTCGTCATTGTCAGCAGCACTAGGGAAGAGCTCCTTATGTCTCTCTCTCAATAATTTTGCCATATAATATTACTCTACATAGGCATAGCTACAATGCACACTACCCTACATGCGCACTTAATACCCCAACGCCTGCCAAATGTGTGTGCACGCGCATGCATCCATGGGTAAGCTAATATGAAGGGTAGTGTACAGTGTTAGGCAAAATTAGAGGGGGGGGGGGGAAGAACTCTTTCTGGTTAAAAAAGAAACAAAAAACAAACAAATGTTTGAATGATGGAGTATTAGATTTTAGAGCTCCAGCTAGTTGCTAGCCTGTAGGCAATTTACACATTCTACCTGTAACTCGAGCCCCCGAAAATTTGACAATAATGTCATCCAAAATTCAACTGCCAGCTACATGGTAGAAAGATATGCTTTTGCGGGCGGTCAAATTTGACAGGCGAGGCCGCGGTCGAACCTTGGTTGGTGCCATTTTTTTATTTTACATTGATGCCTTAAAACTCAAAAGTTAAGTTGTCTACGTCCACCCACATCAGATCAAAAGCGCTTGCCTTGCCCTGGCCCTTGACACTGTCATTCATGCTTTAAAGTTATGAGCAGCATATTCACAGATAACTATACACAGCCCAGTCATTAACGGCGTCTGGTCGGGCTAATTCACGGAATCACAGACTGCCTACTCAGCTCGACTATGTTAAAGTAACCAGGAAGGAGGGTGGGTGGTGGTGGTGCATGTGCATGGACGTGGACGTAATTATGACATGGCCGTCACACTCAGTGGTGGAGGGTGTCCCGTCGTAGGCTAGATTTGCTTGTTTGCTTGTCACTGTCAGTACTGCTGCTTGTTTAGTTTTTTTGTTTGTTTTTTTACTGCATAGCCATAACGTGTGTGACACATTTCCAATACCCTCAGTCAGTCTGCATTAGCAGGAGCTGATATGTAAAAGTAAACAGTACCAAAGAGCAAGAAATGGCTTCGCATCAGTGAATAGGATGCGATGCAGCATACTTAGAGTCAAGCGCGCAATTACCCGGCGACAGGCACACAGGCGCGGCGGGTAGCTAATGAACCGACCCACACAACACAGTTTAAAACGTGTGGGACTGTGCATGGGCTGCGCACAACGGGTTGCCTTTCGGAGGTGGCAAACTCAAGATAACTCGCATACCTTCTCCAGAAGATTGGAGATGATGTATGAGAAGCTCGCCATCTTCGTTCCTGTATCTGTTCTTCCCTCCTGTGAAAATGAAACCTTGAAGAGTCAACAAAGGTGGAATAAATCACTGCTGACTAGGAAGGGCTGTTCGTTTCAGACACAGGAGAACAAGGTTCAACATGGCTCTCTGAACAGTATGCGCATGCGCAATCACTACACTGGTTTTGATCTATCTACAGATGATGTGCACTTCGGGGATACAGCACATCACCGTGACGGCGTCTTTTACGTATCTCATATATTCTGTAGTGTCTACAGTTTAAAGAGGGCCATTTTCCAGCTTTATTACATACAACTATATAGTACCAATACTAGGACACACATGGGAAATTACAAAACCAATTTGCAAAAGATGTTTGTTAGTTGTGGTTGATCACGATGTAAACTACGACGATTTATACGCCCGGGTTCGGGCACATCATTTTATCGTAATGCTTATCAATAATAGAAGTTCAATGAGAGAAAAATATTCATGAACCAACTAGGCCTATGTATGTAGGTCTACATGCTTAGTTGTTCAGAATGATTTTTGGTTTTTGCTGACTTAAAACAACGAAATGGTGAAATATTCAGATGTCAGAGAAGACACACTTTTCAGTTTTCGAGGCAAAACCCAAAAATTATTATCTTCTGAAAAGTTGCTATAAAATACATCCGCTTGAAGCCATCCAAATAATGTGTATTGTGGTGAACCTGAGTTTCACAGATTTGTATTAAAAAAAAAAAGAGGATGCAAAATGTGAAGAGTTTATGCCGCACGTCCCACTGAACATGATGAAGTTATATATATTTGTGGTAATTCGACCAAGGAGGTAGGCTCTACTAGTATCTCCTTAGTTCTTAGTGTTCAGAAAAAAAAGAAGAGGTTGATAGTTGTATTATTAAAATAGGCTCTGCAGGTTCAGTTAAAAGTTATTTTGGCCGACGCTGCCAATTCAAACTCCTGAATCAGAATCTGTAACTTTCGTGTAAAGTCGTCATTTGTTCTAAATTGGTCACGTGATATACTCTGTAGGCCTACTGCATCATGATCACAAGACATCGAGTGGTATTTCAAAACAGGATTACAAAAGACGTTTGCCGACAGTAGGCCTACATGCAGATTAACCTTTATAGGCCCCTACGACATCAGTTCCCATCGATGTGTTATGTGGATCTCGTGAAACACAGCAACCACATTTCGGTTGTGAAGAACATTCTCAGTGACTCACGTGTCAAAACAATAATCCGTAAATAGTATTATCATCCAATTGCATAATAACCGTGGAATCATTATAATATAATACGTTATATATGTCTAAATACGAATATATTTTTCATCTCATCATAGCTTGACAGAGAGAAGTTTTCCCATATATATTTTTCTTTGGGCTGTTTACCAATTTAATAAATCTGCAAAGAAACTTTCAATCAGGTATTATCAATAAACGGATGATCTAACAATCAAAAGAAACATGAAAAACTTCTTTCATGTAAGAGGAAAGAAAGTGGTATAAAGAACGAAGTTTGAGCTTCATGCACTTATAGTAACTATGAACATCATTATTATCTTTGCACAGATGCTATATTCGCAGGTTCCTCTCTTTTTGGTGAAAATCCCATCTAGAAACACGCCGAAGCGAGCAATCAAAACACAAAGCTCAAAAAAGAAAAAAAGAAAGAAAAAAGGTCACTATGGAGAACAAACTTGTTTTCCAGACGAGTATAAAACTTAAGCTTTGCATGGTTAATTCATCCGCGACTGACTTGAAAAAGCTTCCATCTTTGGATTTGGTGATGCGCCGGCCGTTAATGCAAAGCGGTCATTGACCTTTTCCTGTCTCAAGACGGTCTGTAATTCTTTCCGGTCAACCATGAACGTGACATAATTGCTACCGATGCAATGTCTTAATCCGGACTTCCCGGAATTGCTTTAATGATCACCGCCCACCAGTCAGATAGACCAATATTCAACTTTAAGATGAGTACTATATGAACAGGTCAGTTGTCATTATATTAGGCCCTTCATATTCACACATAATCATGGTTAAAATGTGATGTTCGTATAATGGATGTATGCTGTACAAGCTACCCCCTCAAAATTACATGTAATACGAACCTCTCTTTTCTCAACCTGTTGGATTTTCTGAAATTACTTAACAGCTATTCTTGCTGCCAATGTATGTGTTTGTTTATGTGTTTATTTATTCATTTCTTGTTCGTTTGTTTGTTTTCGTGCAAATGTCATTTTGACATCAATGAATCGTTGTCCGTTCAAGGAGTGCTGATATTGGACAATATGACAGAAATGGTGATGTTCAAATAATGTTATTGTCGACATGCTGTATGTTTTATGTATTATCTAAGGGTGATTACGTAATAGGCTTTCAAAATTTGACACTAGCACTAACTTCTGTAAATGACCGGGAAAAAAAAGAAAAGAAAAGAAAGAGTACAATATATCCGTAAATCATGTTTTCACTGTTGTATATGAGTCACATATTATGATAATCATGTTTCGCTCCTCCTTTTGCAAACAAAATTTTCACCAAGTTACCACCAGTAACATCATCAGTGCCCTTCTTGGTGTTACCTTGTTAAAACCCGTTGAGGACGGTTTGATTTTGCTACAACACGCAATTCCCATAGACACCTGCCCGAGTACACTCGGGACTCGTCCTCAATGGGTTTTAAGACACGTATTGTGCAAGCCCCGCTAACATGTCACTTATTGTGCAGACAGAGGGTTAAGATCTCCTGTGCACTTGATGAGAACGACGACAAATACAGATCTTGAAGATTACACTCAAGTTGCTGCGGAGCAGACCATTAAATTTTCCTTTATGCTTGTTATATTATGTATTAAACTCGTGGGTGTTTCTTTTCCTATACCAGGTGTATACAGAGTAACGAACCATTTTATGCACCTGTTATACCTTTAAATAAGTATCCTGCATAGACATGACTCCAGTAGGCATTCATTAGTTGTCGCTGTAGGTTGGGCAAGTCTCTGGGAAGCTTTGCAGTTGTTAAGGCAACGCCTTGTGAACAAAGCATGCGCATATCATTTGAATACGGCCTATATTCGAAACGACCTCTTGCATGTCTTGTATTCATGTTTCGTCCACAAGGGTTGCCGATGGTAACCACCGAAGCAGAATATTAAGGATGCTAGATCTTAAAACATTGATTTGTATGTGTTGCAATGCTTTCAACCGAATAACTTCTTGAGATTGTCAGTGTCACTTTGTAACAAAAGATATCACTGAATACCAGAGCAAGGCATGATACATGTAAACAGGAATCCAGCACTCAAATTGTAACTGACGAGAAAGACCAATTTACTAATAACATACGAGAAAGCTTTCCAGAGGCCTGCCCGTCATAGTAACATCTGATCCGTAAAATTGGATTCAAAGCACTGGAATGCTTTGGGTATGTTCACAAAGATCTAATAGGTTGTTCCTATATCAAGGTCCTCAAATGAAAAAAAAAAAAACCAAAACAAAACAAAACAACACCAAACAAACAAAACAGAACAAAATCTGAGAGTATGATATAGGAAACACCGGTCAATAATTTTAGTTAAATCCAATTTAACTCATTAACTCAATTTAATGCAATTTAATTCAATTCAATTCAATTCAATTCAATTCAATTCAATTGGCACATTGAACAGCCCATATGCTGTGGGTCGAATTTACATTTAGTTGCAAATACATACATGTAGGTCCTACACAAGCACATGCTGGCTCATACTCCTGCACAAATACAAACAATCGAAACTGATATATTATTCACTAACTTTTTTGTTTCCATAAATCTATGCTGGTTATCCAATCACTCTTGTGCGCATCACTTCTTATACTTTCTGACTTCTCTTTTCTCTTACCTTCACTTATTCACTTTAAGTTAACACATTATTTTTTCCCAAGGTCGTCAGCGAAATCAATCAAGAAACTGCTTATGATGGCCTTCTCCTGCATTTTTATTTTTAGTTTCAATAGACAACTTTAAATGATTAAATGAAAATGTTATCGGTATCATTTGCAAGGCACACATCGGTTTTGGTTTATTATTTCGCAAAACTATACTGATGGCACCTGTGCATTCATTAATGTACCCAATGTATTATGCAGGCCTATGATTCGTCATTTTTTGTAGTTGTTTTTTTTTGCTGTCATAATGAGGATGTGTGTAGCATTGCTGTAGCATTATACTTGGTCTATCCGTTCGCATTGTCATTTGCAGGTGTTACAGTATATAAGTTAAGTCGAGCATGCAGTCCCAAAAAGTTGAGAATTTGCCTTTAAAATCATCCTAAACACTTCGCCTATTGAATCACCTGCACTAAAAAGAAGCTGTCTCCATTATCTTCAAAGAAGTTCTGCGCGAAGAAAACAATTGAGATTTGCGCGATGTGGGATGTTGAGCGGGCCCGTGTAAAAGCGCCTATCGCTATCCATCAGGTAAGTAGGCCTACCTATTTGCCGGTAACATTCCGTTCCATGTGACCAGCCTTTGTCAAGCAGCCTATTGCTAATACCTCAAAGATTGACCCTTTGCGTTTCGAGTTGAAGAATCTTTCGTAGGGTAGGTGCATAGCAAAATCGGTTCTCATAACACCTTCAGTATTGTTTTGGACAAGTTTTGAAGACAGCATTTACAAGTTATAGTGGCCAGTCTACTGTTTATGTATTGCAAGCTTTTCTGACATAAGTTTAGTATACTGTTAGGTATAGTCTTGATTCTGTTAAATAGAATGTAATATTAATGTTCTCACGTAAAGTTGTCCTCAACAAAATAAAAATCAAATTAAAGAAACAGACTTCTGATAGGTTTGGTACTACATTGTACTAGGATAATGTTAATGGGGCGGAGCAGGTCTCCGATTGCCACAGAAACGCAATCAATCCCTTCTTTACTTTGACTTAATGCCTTTTTTAAGTCAACTTGAATTTTGGAGTGGATTTCTTGACGCGACAGAAATAATGTTGAGAGACTATGTAGGCTCCCTACATTACACACGATAATAGAGTATAAGCATTTGGCTGTATTTGGCGGGCTTTCATCGTGTATCGTCTTTCACCAGGCATGTTTCCGAAAATACTTTGAGTTTTGGCGGGATTTCTGCGCGTTCTGACCCAGAAGTTCAGCAACGAGCTATTTTCATTTTCACCTGCTTCTTTAGAAAAGTCATTCCATCAAACAGCTGGAATGTCGATTAGCGTCATATTATTGTTTCAAGACTGAAACCTGCAGTCAACCTTTGTTGTTACCATGAATTACACAAAAGTCTCATGGAATTATTCAGAGTATATCCTTAAAATTAATAGATAAATAAATAATGAATTACCGGACAATATATCCACAAAAAAAAAGAATGTATAATTAAGTTAATGGTTTGCAACGATCATGCTGTGTATATATATCCCTGTAGTACCAAATTAGAATATGAGTATTAGAAACTTGCTTTGAATAGAAGCAATCAAAATACCCACGTGAAAATGATAGCGAAGTCAGATAATCAAGATCTTTTTAAGTTATAGCATGTTGGCGAATTTCAGCTAATAATGTTTGCAGTATGCTTCTGTACGAGCTGATCGAGAATATGTCGTACTTTTTGTACAATGTCGTAGCGAGCACCCACGGCACACAACCTTACCGTATTCATGGTGTTGCTGACGAACCCGTCCCTTTGCTGTAACGTGCAGAGTGGGACCAAAAACATCAAGAACAAAATAAGGTGCACAAAAAATGTCAATCACTATGGCGCGTGTCCGCACGGGCCAATCAGCGCCGAGCTGATTGTGTCTTTGCCCAGCCATCGAGTCAAGGCACGAACTCTCCTAATTAGTGCAAGTCATTTCAATGGTCTGGTTATCTATGACGTAATATAAAGGAGACCCAGTCAAGCGAGGCGTTACGTCCATAATACATACTTGTAGGATTAAAGGATTTTATAGCAGCTTGGTGAGTGCTTTTAGCGGATTTAGGAGGTTGAGTGTTCGTCGGTAATCAGAATGCGCATCGCGCGCGACGCAGACGAAGTTTATCGGGGATTTCACGAGTTTTAATCTTGACGATTTTGTCAACATTCACGCCTTCGCACTTTTGTTGATCTTCGTAATTTGCTGCCCGTACATTCACGCATTTTTGACGACCGTAAGGACGTGTTATTCGCACCTCTTCGCCTATCTTTTGCTAAGATGGGGAAAGATTTTCGGGACTCTGAAAAGCGAACTGTTGCTGACAACAGCCCTCCTGTAAATTCGGCTCATCCGATTAAAGATGGGGATATTTCTGAGACACGTGGAATCTCAAACGGCACAATAAAGGACTCAAATGCCGATTCTTCTGATGTTGTTGAAGATACGACTAACTTGGATGAATTTCGTATCAGCAAACTGCCGAACTCTTCTCAAAGCACCGACGAACAAAACGAGCTTTGTGGTCTGAAAAAGCTCGAACCATGTGGGAATAAATCGGAAACTGAAAGTGCACCATCGTTTGCGCTGGGTGAATCGGATTCACTCGTCAAACGGGGTGACGATAATGGGGCAGGCCAACACTCATATCACTGCATCAACTATGATTCGCAAAATGATCAGACAACCAATGTACAGACTCAACATGTTCATCAACCACAATTTGAACTTCCACTCCAGCAACATTCCCCACGCTACCTGCTCAGCACCTGCGAGGTAGCGAACTTCACAGGCATTCCAACGCCGCCACCTGCCCCGCACGCACAGCGCCATGGCGCCACGTTTGGATACCAGCATTTGGCGCACCCCACACAGGTGCATTCCCAGCACCAAGATATCAGCCACCACCACCACCACGCCTTCGCGCACGATCCGAACTTCGTCATCAACGGCGAATCGTCATCGCTGCACCGCGAGACGACCCAAGAGAAACTCTGTGGTCACCTCGGGCATGACATCGGGCACGAGTTCGGCGTCAAGAAAGAGCCAGAACCGATTGTCCACGCGCCATATTACGACGAAGAACACAAACCCTCACTTCTTCCTTTACAACTTGTCGGAGATTCCTTGGGAGCCACCGCCGGAAGCTACGGCCAGCTTTCCTCTGGGGGTCCGCCCGAACTTCACGGTGGCGATGCGGAGAGCTACTACCATTCATCGCCGTACATACCGCCAGCTGGCCACCAACACGTGGAAGTCGCCAGCGGGCCGGGCAAGGCGGCCGTGTACCTGTGCAACCGTGACCTGTGGAGGAAATTTCATCAGAACAAAACGGAGATGATTATCACAAAGCAGGGCAGGTAAGAAAATTGCTTCGTAATCGTAGAGATTTTTCTTTTGCTGTGCTTTATATGATTACATTAAGAAATATATAGAGAAATAACAATAGGACTTTAAAGGTTCTCTTGAAGTCGAAGCAAAGTTTCATCATTAATACATTGTTTAGCTCTCTGGTTGAGCGTAGATCTACATACAACATCGTAACAATTGTTTGAGACGGTAGTGTATTACTGGATAACATCGTATGGAAAGAGTCCATTGTGTTCTTCGCAGTCGAGGAAAAGAGTCCCGTACAAAAGTATACATCAACTCTGGATCCGAGGGTAAAGGGATATGGTGGTATTGGTTGGATTTACATATAGGTTTTAATTAAAAATGTTGGCGTTCATGAATCCTAAGAATATACTGTACAATCGTTAACAGGGTGAGTTTGGGGATAAGGTCATGTGTTCACGGTAGGTTTTTTAGAGTTTACACAGCTCGGAGTTTGCAGTTACGCATATAATTTGTTGGAAGAGGTCACAAAAAACATAGTTCGAGTGTAGGTTTATATACGGAACTACATTGTATTTCCCAAACACTTATATATACCCTAAAATATAATTCAAGTGAGACAAGGGTAAGTTACTTTAATTACCATCTTACAGTACCTGGCGCTGTGCACGCATTTTTATCACGACTTGGCAAAATAAAAATAATAATGAAAATCCGACCGACACTTGAGCCCCTACCTTGTTATCACAACGACGCTATCCTGAACATTTTACCATACTAATACACCTGTACATTTATAACAGAGAGAGACTGAGAGAGAGAGAGAGAGAGAGGGGAGAGAGAGAGAGAGAGAGAGAAATAGATGCAAACAAAAAGCTGCAAAAATCATAATCATCCTCATGTGTGAGTTTGCGGAGGTAACCAACGCATACATACGGTTCCCCATACATGCAGTGTACACTGTAGATGAAGGACTGTATACAAACTGTAGGGTACCCATATTTTGAAGCACACGGGGGGGGGGGGTACCAAAATGCAGAGCCGACGTCACAATAATGTCGTGCATGTCATTGATGATCTAGTGTTGAAGTTCCATCGCTCTTACAGCGATGGAAGTCAATTTTAACTGGTTTACGTTACATTTGTACACGTAGGAACACTTTGTATTGACTGATACATGTGTTTGTTGCTGAATGCAAAGAAAATCCAACCAATTTTATTTCTTTATCCTTATTCCTTTTTGAATGAAATGTGTAAATGATGAACATAGAAACTAGGAGCTACTCTTCCATAGTTTTGTCATAGAAAGAAAAGCGGAATTCAGATTCAAGCGTGACTGGCTTCAATATTTCTGCCAAAGTCATCATTCGATCGGACCTTTATATAGAGAGGGACGGTTCAATTTGCATGGAAAGTAGGATGCCTGCTCTTTAGGTTGGATGTAAGTGACTGGACGGGTATCTTGACTTGTTCTTGAGCACTCCCGAATTATAGTTCCAGACTCGAAACGATCATGAAAAACACGACAAATACAAAAGTCGAAAAGATGGTTTGTCAAAAAGCGTTATCCTCAAATTATCAGCAAGTGAACTTCAGCGGTACTGTGTACAACGTTTCCGCGCGAATTAATCCATCTCCATAAAGGTACAATATTCTTGGCAAGGGAGGAAAAGGCGCTGAAATTGACCAATCAAATTTACGATGCTTACGCCATACGCATCGTGCGCGGGCCAGAGTCTGCAGTTGTACAATCGGCAACGAAAGCCAGTGACGGCGAATTACACTCAATTACAATAATTTTCAATTAGCTCTTAATGACTTCCCCCACGTGCCGGAAAGATTCTTGCCACTACAGACGTAACTGACCTAATTGCAGTCAGCGTCACATCAGTTTTGGGACCACATCAACTCCTACAAGAAACAAACAAATCCTCGAGTTGAAGAGGGAAATGCACTTATAACAGTATCTTGTAAATACTCACTAAAATGATGAAAACAAAACTTCATTAAGCAGCTTTCAGAAGCCCATAGTAATTGATTCAATTTATATATGCGTATACTGTATGTATTCATGCCCGACTTCAGAATCCGTGTACGGTGATCACTCTGCCCCTCCCCCATCTCCTGTTGAACTGACAGCACCTCAACAGACAAAAAGAAAATTATTTTACGTATTTTATTTTTACCTCTTCATGCAAAGATCCCTCCTCATCTCCTTGTTTTTCTTACCTTCACGATTATTGGAAGAACGTCATGAAACTGAGTTTTTGACTGCATGCGTGGAAACCGACACGATCTTAGACCAGATTTATACAATGTAGATAGACTTACTATACGATGACACGATTATTTGGCGAAAATAACAATGAAGCAGTGTATTTCATAGACAAGATGAAAATTAAATAAGACAAGGTGCTATTAACACGCCGCCAACATATTACTATAGTATTTAGTGAGCAGTACATGAACCAAAGTCCAAATTATTGTTTATTATGTAGTTGGTCAAATTATCATTGGACGAGGTGGAGTATACTAAAAGGCAGAAGACTACATTTTCCTCTTTTTTTTCTTTTTTTTGCCTCTAGTGATTGTTATTTATACACACCTTGACTTTTGGTCACGGCACGAGTGGTAAACCGAGCTGGACTCATTAGTCCAGTTATTCCAAAACTCTGTGAAGATGCACATTTACACGTACAAGAAAATTCACTGACATTAAAGTTGTCGCTTGCGAATAGCTTTTGAGAGCATGTTTCAAATCAATCACGCGAACTTATGTAGATGCATGATTGACTTTGTTCGAAACTTAGATTTCTCTTATGCTTTTATATCTCAACAGAAATACCGTTTTTAAATTCTCATTGAAAGAGTTAGCAAGTTTTGTCATATACAAAGTTAGTTATATTGCAAAGTGGAATTGCAAGCAAAAACAAGAAATGAATAAAAATGGAGAAAATATATAGCAAGGTGAAACTTGCTCTTAGCCTGGTGCACATTTTCGCAACTTCCGAACACTGACCGCGTGAAAAAAGGAACCTCGTCTTTCCCGCGAAAATGCTGTTTTTGAAATGTCAAGCTTGCGTAAGAGAAGTTGCAAATTCTTGGCGAGGTTGTGGAATAACTTACGATTGACACCTTATTGTTCTCATTGCACATCTACAATTAAGTGTTCCACATTCCTTTACAGTGAGGTTGGAAGTCTTGCAGCGTACGTCAGCCAGATTATTTGGCACTATGAATTCAGGTACAGTGTTATCTATATCCCTCCAAGGAACATGAAATGTTTAAGATCTATAATTTTGAAAGGCGGCAAGTGTCCACCTATACCGACGTAGACTATATAGTACAGGCTCGAATCTCATTTTCTGATTGGTATAATTAAACGTCTGTTTTCATGTGGCTTTTGCGGGACTGAAAATTCCGACAGTGCTTATCCGAATACGGTGGACGATTTGTTTTGTGTCTAGATTTACTGCATGATTCGAAATGTGGCGATGTCCAGTGAATAAGGCGCAGCCGGTTTGTCAATAAGTAAACATAACACTTTCTAGTTCAAGACCAGATATTGTGACAAAATATTTCTCCAGCGGAGCGTGCACGGAGAGCAGTCAGTCTAGAAGTAGTACGGAAGTGTGTCGATCGGAGCTTTAGATCTGCGACGCGAACGCTAAGACGACACAGCCTCCAGCTCCAGACTTGGGCAATGGAAAATAAAGAAAATAAAGAAAATGTAAACAATTTTTTAAAGAGAAATAATATTATAGGCGCACATTCATAAACATTTCATATTCTTCCTGCAGGTCTACAAATCATAGAACTATGTGCCATTTTTCAGATTTATTGGGGTTTTTTCATCTTAAAATCAGTAAACATTGGAATGTCTATTGATTCTGCGATAAATGCAAATGAAATCTTAAAGCGCACAATACATTTTGTGTCGTCGTGATTTACATGTACACTGTAGCTGACTACAAAGTCATCCTTGCCAAGGTCCGTGCGAGACAACAAATCTATGCAGTCAAGCAAATCTGATTTTCTCCCAACTGATTTCTTGTCAGAAAAAGGCGATTTTGTGTGGTTGTGTGGGCAATCCACATGATTCAGGCGATTTGAGAAAGTCAACTTTCATATGTTGCGCCTTCCAATAACACTTTCGTGAAACCGTATGGAGCTTTAAGAAAGTTCTAAAGGGATCCTTAGATCCGATTTTGTTGAATTCTCTACCATTTTTCGTGTGAGTTTAATCTATTCGTTAAAGCCAGCGTGAACACGTTAGACATAACGCATGGACAATATCACCTCCCACAACATGTCATTTTCCAGTTCGTCTGTACAAAATATGCGCGGTTTTCGTGGTGTACGGGTTTAAACCACTATGTCACACAATACATTGGGTATGCTCATTTAACATCGATCTACAAAATATGTCCGTCACTTGGGAGCTTCTGGTCGGGGGAGGTACATGTATATTTCTTGTGTTTTGGGGTTAAAGAACATGAACGTTTTGTCAATTATTCATATATAGAGGCGGGAATTGGGTTAACGACAAACACAAGTTGTAATCTTTATAATACTCGTTTGCAGACGCATTGCCTTATTTGTAGTTCTTGTTTGTTTCTGTTTTGTTTTTGCTTCATTTTTCTTTGTTATTGAATACGTGGACATAATGTACTCCTAACAGTACTTCGTTGAGAGAATGAACGAAGAGAATGAACGAAGACACACCACAGAACGAGAATACTTTTTGTGACATCTGGAAAACAATGAAGCTCTTCTAGTACTTAAAGGGTATTGCTAGTAAGTCAGTAACTGATCAGTGGGAATCAATGGGAATGCTGGGGGATGATTGTTCCAATCCTTGTGGGATTCATTTAAGAGTACATTATGTATCTATTGTTGTGTGAAAATTATTTGCTTCAGAATGGTCTCATATTCAAGTAATGTGCAATTTAATGTTGCCAGGTTAGCATGCCTGTACAGTGACGGGGCGATTAAACTGCACATTACTTGCATATGAGACCATTTGAAGCAAATAATTTTCACACAACAATAGATATATAATGTACTCTTAAATGAATCCCACAAGGATTGGAACAATAATCCCCCAGCATTCCCACTGATTCCCACTGATCAGTTACTAGCCATCCCCTTTAATGTTGAACAAGTTCTCCTTTGGTTTTTTATTGTTTCGTGTGTATATGTGTATGCGTGTCTTCAGT
Source organism: Diadema setosum (assembly GCF_964275005.1). Taxonomy (NCBI): domain Eukaryota; kingdom Metazoa; phylum Echinodermata; class Echinoidea; order Diadematoida; family Diadematidae; genus Diadema; species Diadema setosum. Next base: position 30,424,724 of record NC_092700.1, on the reverse strand, counting down.
GTTCTTTTGATTTTGCTTGTCCGTTATACACCTTTATATCAGGTATAATGTGTGTTTTTTTTCCAAAATGGATACTTGCATACAACCGTTTTGGTGATGGAGAGGAAGAGAGAGAGAGAGAGAGGGGGGGGGGGGGGTGGGAAGGGAATGGGGAGATACTCCCTCTTTCTTTCTCTTCATATTTACTTTCGTCACCAAATCTCGTCCTAGATAGTTTTATGTTTGAAAGTTTGTGCAAGAATTTAAACTCAGTCATGAACGACCTAAATGTGTGTCGACTCTAAATTTCCAGAGAGCAATGCCAACGTTATTGCCTCAGCATTGCCATGGTAAGAAGGTACACACGTGGGTCAACAGGAACAGTTTGGGTAAATCATCTTGTCTTGGATGAACGTCCCAGACGGGAATCGAACCAAGGACCTGTCTAAACGCTGTGGTCTTATTCATCGAAATGCCGTGCTCAACAAGATACGCAGTAGCTGTTTCTTGTCAGCTCTGCCTACGATTGAACTTCGACTGTTCTTCACTTCAAAGCATTTCTTTAGTTTCAATGACCCTCAGATATTTTTTTTTTGTCGATGCGTCTTTGACCTGTGACAAGAGGGCCCCGATGATACGGATGGATAAGGACCAGGTTCAGATAATTTCCCAAACGGTTTACCCTGTTTGAACCAAAGAGTACCCTCCTCCTCAGTTGTTTTTTGGTTGCAAAACATTAGCCGCGTGTGCAGCATGTGTAAAAAGATCTCCACTACTTCCATCTGAAACCCATCTGACACTTCTTGAATCAGGACCCCCCCCCCCCCATATAGTAATACAAAGTAGAACCACGTACGTAAGTATTACAATCTAAAGTCACCTGTAAAGTGAAAGCAATTTGACCGTCGCTTCGTAATCTATTTCTGTTAACACCTGTCATGCGTCTTCATTTAAAATTGTGGACATGGTAACCACAGACAATGTGGTTTGGGAGGCCTATGGTGCTTAAATACTACCCGATTGCAGTCACCTGGCGTCCACGTTAGATTACACCCTCAGGAGCAAAGGGATATTGCTCCGTGAGAGTCTAGGCGAGCATGGGGCTCCATCATGTCCATAGTGGGAGTAGGTCGTTTGACCGTTCGATCAAGGGCGATGCGGGGAAGGTTTGCGTGTAGCCGCATGAACGAGAAAGGAGACTGCGGTGGAGCGAATGAGACGTCAGTAATCTTTGAAAAGATGGACTTGATCTCTGCCCCTCTCATCGAGTTCACTTATCTGTCTCCTTGTGCCCAAATTTGTGTATGAATGGGGAAATCTCTCCCCATCCCCTCTTCCCCTCTTTCTGTTCTTCCTTCCCTTTTCTTTTATTTTCTTATTTTCTCAAAGTGGGGGCACTGACTGTGGCATATAGCGGATATGACTCCCGACTCCCAATCGGAGGACCAGAGTTCGATTTCCGCCCAGTGCTTACATCCTTGGACAAGATGTTTTTACAAAGCATGTCCCCCTCAACCCAAGTGTATAAATGGGTACCTGGTAACGCCAGGGTAATAATAATGCCAGAGCCCTTGGTAGAGCAGTGGCAACACTGAAGATGCTACCCTGGTTAAAGAAGGTTATATTATTACTATTATTACTAGTATTATTATTGTTATTATTGTTATTATTATTATTATTATTATTATTATTATTATTATTATTATTATTATTATTATTATTATCACCATCATCATTATTGCTATTCTCTATCTGTATACGTCTGCGTTGATACTTGTCTTTCGGTCTCTCTCATACTCTTCACTCTTCTCTTCACTCTAACGGTATTATGTACAAATTGTACATTGTGTAATAATCCGATTTAAAGAAAAAATGCAGAGATCGAGATTAAAACGGTAGTCAGTGAAACGTGAGTGTTGAAAGGTGAGAACGGGATGAGGTTCTTTTTTCTAATTATTAACCCTTTCAGTACCTGGGTCTTTGGCAGTGTGTGTACAACGCTATAGGGTTTATCTGTTCCATCGGCACTCAAGGCACACAAACTTATACATTTTTATTGTTGATTATCTCTGACTGCACATACATGTTACGAGTTTCCAAAACCGTTTTCTTGAGACCTTCAATCATCGCAAGGGAAGAAAAATCTATAACTGAGTCTGTTAACCACCATTGACCATTCGTACTCGATGATTATGCCTTTATGGAATTTCTGGGCAGTGATCATACGATAATTAATGGGGTAAAGCGTCGTCGATGGGTAACTTGGAATGCTCACCAAGGATCTTCAAGATTGTTGGTATCTTCTACAACTATACGTTAAGTCGGAAAAAAAGAAAAAAAAAACTTGGCGGCTAATTGACCAGTCGCTATGTGCAGATGGTACCACATTCGCACATTTCAATTGAAATCTCGCACTCATTCCCCGTCCGATCAGACCAATTCATCGAAGTTCGGACGGCCCAAGAGAAGAAAAGAACCCCTCACTCTCCCGCTATGCTCTCGCCATATGGTCCACTCCAATTAACGCGTATATCTCTAAATACTCGCTTGAAAAGAAGACAGCCAGAAATATAAAAGAAACTTACAACCCGTACGACCCCGCCCACTTCGGAGAAGTAATTTGCTGCGGATAGTCAATCTTCAGATGAGAAGTTTTTATTGTGTGTATATGATTTTTTTTTTCTGCCGTAGACAATTCAATAGACTGGTGATTAAAAGGAATATTTCACAACTACATAATTATCCATTATCTAGTTCTTGTTTAGCACTTCATGCTGAACAAGAGTCGCGAAACGTCTTAGCATCTCGTACCCTTGACTTGCGGCTAGAAGTTAGAATGCACACCAAATTGTCGCCGGATAAAAACCGATGCAGTGAGTTAATCCTGCTCTTATTTTGTTTTGCTTTGTTTAGTATGTGTGTGTGTGTGTGTGTGTGTCTGTGTGTGTGTGTGTGTGTGTGTGTGTTTGTGTTTGTGTGTGTATGTGTGTTTTTATGTGGTGCTTTATCTTTTATCAGTTCTGAAACGCTTTAGATATAGTTGTCAATCCCGCTTCACTTTGGGAACCAATTTATGTATCTAGCTCAGTGTTGAAGATATTAACTATCACCTACAAAATGCGTCTCTCCGCTGTATTGTTTGATAAAGAGGAATGGGGAGTTCATAGTTGTGATTTGCGCATGCGCAAAATAAAGGTCAAATGAGAATGTTTGCCTATTCACCATTTATTGACTTTAAAAGGAAAAAGAATCCTCAGGAAATTATTGTGATCACACTCGAACGTATACAGGCATAAGTGATTCATCAACAATGTGTAACAAAAGCTCTTCACGCATTTATTTACATATTACATTGATTACAAAGATGAAATGCTTTAATAACAAAATGCTTCATCACAAATCTTTTCACCCGATTCGTTTGAAGGTCTGTGGTGTGTAGTGGTCAAGAATGACACACGTACTACAACCGTGAATTCCTAAATATGCGCACACTGTAAGCTTGCTGTTCATTTTGATGGCATCATGCGACTGCATGGGAAAAATGCACACATGCACCGAGACTATCATACCCGCATGTGCGATAGATTGTAGTTGGCTTTGTTTAACCGTCTTACGGCCTCCCACATAAACTCTCATTGACATTGTATACAAACGTATTGTCCAAGGACTGACTGCCACAACTGCCTGGACTTGCATGCTCTTTTCAACGAGCGATCAAAGGTATTATGGCGCCCGAGTCTGGCGACAAAATTTCAGCTAAGCCGGAAGTTGACTCGTCTTTAATCCCTCGCAGTCACCAATTATGTCAATTAAACATTGTTTACCAGATGCCTTTCGATGTGTTTATTGGTAAACAAGTGACCGATTTCCTCGTAGACAAACAGGAAGTACGTAGACATTGCACATGACCATGACACGAGTGCGACCATGGACCATGGTTACGTAACCATGGCCATATACGCCGAAAACGTCTGTAGCACATTTACGACCTGCAGGTATAATGTACAGCGTCGACAGGCGTGTACACGTATGTAGTAAGTAGTAAGCAAGACAATGAAAGTGATAAAATGACCCTTATATATGACCCTTGAATATGACTTCAATGACCCTTTTATGTATCATTTTTACAGGTACATAATTTATAGTAGGCCTATAAACACTCTTGAGATAGCGTACCGAGCATTCACGAATTGCAGGGGAGCGACATACGCTGTAAATCCACTCGGAAGCTTTCTGTGTGTGTTTGTTATAAGGATATTATATATGCTCAACAAGATTCATGTATTTTGCGTAAAAGACTTATGTGTTAATACGAGTTCAGGAAAGAACTTCTGCGTTCTTTTTTATGATTTTATCCATGAGGATGTGATTTCTTCGCTTGATGAAAATGCTTTCCTCAAATGCTCTTTCGTAAAAGCTCTATAGAATTTATGTAAATATTCCCCGGAAAAAATTTAAGAAAACGCTCGATGGTTCATGTTATAATTCATAATGTAAACGAGTGGAGCATAATTTCTTTAAGCAATTAATCAGTAAAAAAGAGAAGTTGCTTTATTTTCTTAGCAAAATGATGAATGAATTACCAATTACAGTTCAGTATGACTTATCTTTTATCACTCTACGATAGGCCCCACCGCCTTTACTTTTGCAGCTGAATGTTAATCATGACGAACGTTAAAAAAAGGTGAATCGAACAAATAAGAAAGACAAGAACAGAGATGCAGTTTTTGAAATGACACAAATCCATACAAATATGACTTCATGTCACACCAAGAGACTGATGTTGTTGTTGGCTACACTTTCTCCATTGGTATACAGTGCACTCCTTATAAAACGAAGTCCTCGGGACCGGCGATTTTCGAGTGCACTGTATCAACTGTGACTAAACCTTTCTCACTGTTATAACTTTTTCTTTCTTTCGTTTAGTAGCCTTTCAGTAGTTTTTGTGTAAGCGCGATGCTGGTGTGTATTAATGTTGTATTTGTGTCTATTTTGTGCGAGGTGTTCCTATTTTCCTCTCTTATAATTATTCTATTTCTCTCTCCCTTTACCCAGGCGTATGTTTCCCCAATTAGTCTTCAAACTCAGCGGTCTGGAGCCGACGATCCAGTACAACGTATTCGTTGACATGGTGCTATGCGACCCAAACCAGTGGAAGTTCCAGTGCGGCAAGTGGGTGCCGTGTGGTCAGGCGGAGAACATATCGAAGGGTAGGTATTAATGCAACGGTTCCATAACGACAATGCTCCTGCGACAATTGTTGCCATGAAATATCTGCACGCTAAGCAAGAACATAATATCGACTCAGTAATATATTTCTAACCCTTATCCTAATCCTCACACCAGACTAAACCTACATAAAACTGTATCACAACCCGTAAACCTTAACCCTAAGTCCTTGGAGAAAATAAGACAGGAGGAATTGCCGCAGAGCAAACAGTATAGCCGTGTCCATCATTGCAATTATGCAAAACTTAATATTTAGTGTATGTTTGAATGGAAGTCGTTAACCTTATACATGGGAGCTGGACCAATCTAGAATTGTGTCTGTGACCGATAGACACAAGCTTATCGCTATCCGAGCAAAGCGATTCCGACACGGAAACGTTTGTGAAAGAGCGCCACTATCGTCAGTGCTTCGCCAATTGAGATTTAATTTGACATTCACAGCCCAATGTCTTCATCAAGGAATTATCTTTGGTTGTATCTTTTATTTATACGCGGAATGTGATTCAAAATAAGTATTTTGTATGAATTCATTGAATATTAGGTTTAAATCTATCTTTTTGGTCTTTTTGAATCATTAGAGGGTTATTTGCTTTGATTTGATTTATTCCATATCGCAAAAACCATATGACATTCTGTAATGATAATTTGGTCGGAAGTTATCAAACCGATTGTGTCGCGAATGAAAGTGTTATCTTTGGCAATTATGAATTTAAAGGAAGATCGAAGAAAAGGAATGGTGTCACGAAGATTCCCTTTCCATATATTTCTCCCAGCGTGTTTACATGCTTATTATCGACTTTATTATTATTATTATAATCAAATATTAATATTATTAGTATAAGTAGTAGTTAATGTAGTAGTAGTAGCAGTAGTAGTAGTAGTAGTAGTAGTAGTAGTAGTAGGTACCTAGTCGTATGATTTATATTATTGATATAATTTGGGTCAGTTGCTATACGAGATCGTCTATATCTAATCGTGATTTTTAAGACAATCTTACAATCATTTATCCAAATCTCCCTCTGCCAGTGAGCAACGTGTACCTCCACCCGGACTCCCCGAGCACTGGACTGCACTGGATGCACCAAGACATTGTCTTCAGTAAGCTCAAACTGACCAATCACAGAGGCAAGGATAACGGCTTCGTAAGTACCCTATCAGTCCCAAACCGGTAAAGAATCATTCTACGTAGAGAGACAGGTGGTTTGTAAAAAAAAAAAAAAGATACGATTTTGGGCAATTCTGTATAGAATGGCCCAAAATACAATGTCTTTCGTGTTTCATCTCAAAGTATATAGGCCATCTTGTTTCATTCCAGTCCTGAAATTTGTAAGTTTTTTGTTTTATTCTGTTCAATAAAACTTCGCTACTAAGTCATTGGAGGAAGACTACAGTATATATTCATTTTGCTGTTTCAGTGAATGCCGAAACCAATGTACATTGCACTTCCTCTAAACGTCAAGGAAAGTTTGTTGAATCTTCAAATTAGGTGCACTTTGTAAAGGAACTCCCCTTAAACAACAACAGTATATTATCATTAAGTTATACTCTTGTTGTTTTTTTCACGACTTCTCCCCAATGAACTTTTTATTTTTGTTGTACGACAAAATGACCGTTTTACATCTTTACTCATGTGGCTACCCGTTTGAAATCTGATCTATTGTATATTGTACGCAAAATTTACAATCACTCTTTGCTCGTTGTTGCCGTTATTCGTATAACTTTATTTTTCAGACTTCCCTGAATCTCTGAATGTGTCTTATGGAATATTAATCATAATCTTATACGTGCTGTGGCGTCACCCAAGAGATGACAATATAAAGTTGTGGGATGTTAACCCTGTTTGCGACCACCTTCGTAGATACAAAGCTTGCAAATCTTACCCCCAAATCCCTTCCTTCCATCATTAATAATGTTTCTTTGTGTGTTTTTAATACCCAGGTTATTCTGAATTCCATGCACAAGTACCAACCTCGTGTCCACGTGCTGGAGCTCAGTGAGCGGCGCACTCTACACACCCACAGCTTTCCCGAGACTCAGTTCTTCGCCGTCACGGCCTACCAGAACACAGATGTACGTTTTCTTGTCTTCTATCCAATTTCCATCTTTATGCCATAATTTTCTCCAGATTAAAATACTGTCTTTTTTTAGCACTTATTAACATTCCCTATAAATTGTAACGTATTTTCAAAAATGATATTTTGAATTCGATTCATTTTCCCCATTAGTGCATGTGCAATATTACGACTGCCTTGACAAATGATCAAGCGTTGAAGCAAATGTGTGGAGGCTCTACATTTTGAGATCTCAGTGTACAGCGACTGTTTTGTTTTTCTTCTCGCTCCCCTTTTTGAACTCAGTAAGTTGTAGGTTTTGAAGAACGTCATTAACTCAGCCTTATATTTCATGTGTATGCTTTAGCAACATTTTTCTTACGAATGTACACGAAGCTGTCCATACGGAGAAGCAACAGTGTTGGTAAGCCAGACTCCAGTTTAGAATACCGTGTAAGCCGATTGACCAAAACATGTAAACCACGTAAGACTATTATATCAATAATTTCCTTTTTTTTCGTATGTTTCCCTGTTTGCATTACTCTCTTCTATTTCTTCTTCTTTTGTCAATCATTTTCAGGTGACACAACTAAAGATCGACTACAACCCATTTGCCAAGGGTTTCCGAGACAACTACGATAAGTGAGTATCCAAGTGTTCCATCTGTAGATTCCGACATTGTTTTGCAAAAACCATTACCATTCTTTTCAATTTCAATTCAATTTCAATTCATTTTCATATTTCTCGATGAAAAATTACATAAAATATAACAAAATTAAATGAAATACATGACATACATAGAATATTGCAAATATATAAAACATAATAGTGGTCGATCTGTTTAGTTTGGAATCTGTGAAGGAATGCTAAAGAAATATGAAGAAACCTACTTAAAAGCGAGCTTGTTGAGCGTAGGTCCCGGTTAAAAACGAGTTTAAGATTGAGAAGGGGAGCACGGGTACAACAATGACCGGAACATAAGAGAAAAACAAAATAAAAAAGTACAATTATACAGTTATACAGCAAATTCTTCTCTAGTGCAGGTTAGGGGTCTTAGTTTCCCTTGGCCTTTTTCCTGTGTTAACCTATGATACATGGGGTGGTGAAATCTGCCTTGACGATATGTATCTTGCATCGAAATTGTTTCGTACATGCCATGTATAATGCAGCTTCTGACAAACTGCATTTTACTTAGCGGATGGATAAAAACAGGTGATAAAAAACAAAAACAAAACACAACTATTGTATCTCGAAAAGAAGTTTGGAACGATGTAAGAGTTATGATTTTCGGATTGTGATTGAAATCCTGCTCCAAGTAATGTGAACGATTTATTGAATTATCTTTAAAATCATGGCTCTTTCTGGAATTATACATTTGGCTCCTTTGCCAGTTTTGCAGAAGGTATATCTCCGTCAATAATTGTGTTCCCACGAGATCTCGGAGAGACCAGTAGGCAAATTAATAGAACCACATCCTGTACCAAAACTGTTCAATCTATGATTCTTATCTTTGACAGTCTGTCTCCGCGGGATATCAGCATCCTGTCCAACGGCCCTCGTTCACGGAATGTCACGGTGCAAAAGAACGCCTATCCAGCTCCGGTGGTCAACGCGGCCAATCTTGCCATGGGGATGTACTCGCCGCTTTCGGCTCCGTCCCACCCTGGCCGTTTCCCGCAGCCGCATCACCATCCCCATTCCCAGCACCACAACCACCATCACCATAGCAACCACCACCACCATCACCAACATCATCAGCATCAGCATCAGCAGCAACAGCATCAGGCTCAGCAGCATCAACAGCAACACCATCCTCTTCATCACCATCCTCACCTCCCGTTACCCACCTACCAGCCGCGTCCTGCGTCGAGCGGGAGTGGACCTACTGGAGGCGGCTTCCGGTTGCCCAACCCAGATGAGACCGCGTTTAAATTGGTGGGAAGCGCCATCAGTCCGCCCGATGATAAGCCTACTTTCTTACCCATCAGTCCTCCGCATTCTTCATCGACGGCCTCGACCATGCAGTTCCCGATTCCAGTACCGACCTCCCTGGCAAAGATCACGGAGTCCACTTTGAACCCGATGAGCTCCGGAGCTGAGGCGGAGGAGCAGGAGCAACCTCTGTCATCGCCCTGCGGAGAGAGTAAGACTATCCACTATCGTTCCTCCGTCGCGACCTCCTCCGGAGAACCGTCCACTTTGGCGTCCTCCACCTCACCACCGGTTCCCCACATGTCTCCGGGAGGTGCACTGCCAACAAGCTCGGTCTCCCACAAGGCACTGGAGAGGCCCGATTTGGCGTGGCTCAATACTCCTCCGTCCGACTGCTCCCCCGACGGTAACGTCCAGTCTCAGGAGAACCAGGTTGCCAAACGACAGAGAGTCTCCCCTGAGACTTCGGACGCCGCATCCCCGCATCTCACAGAGCCCAACATCCCGAATGCAGGGGGCGCTCTTTGCGGATTCACATCGACGGCAGCGGCGACAGGCATTGAGTATCCGACGCAGGATGGCGCTGTGGCAAATTTTCCGCAGACCGTAGCTGCGCAGCCGATGTTCCACCACTATGGCAACATGTTCCTGCAGCAAGGATTTCCCGCTTTTTCTACTCAGCCAATGGGTAGTGGCTATCCTTACGCCTCCCAACACCCAACGCACCCGCCGCCTAGTGGTATGATCTACTACGGTCAGCAGCCTTAAATTCTCTGATCCCACACAAGAACAATGAACAAGTAACCCTTGTCCAGTGAAAATTGTAACTATTCACTGTTACAGTAACATGCATCTACTTTCATAACTAGTGGTGTCATACATTCATTGTATGTGAAGTCACAAAAAAAAAATCAGTGTGATGATAGTCCCTCTGAACGTTCCTCACTGTTTTTCCAATAATATTTATCATTTCAATTCAAATAATATCTAAAGCAACAATTCAAATTGGTATTACTGTAAACCAAAACAAAAATCATTGCTGAAGTAACAATTCCGCTGCACTTAGCGAAAGAAACTGACAAAGGTAACAATATTATTGAGACACACATTTCATATTTCATTGTAATAAATGAAATGAAAACAGAACAGCAAATAATACCAACATAGAAAATGAAACTATGTTACATCTAAAATAAAACCCTTCCCCAAACCAACTCTCCGTAACTACCTTTCCTAACTATATACCCTTACAACTATCCAAAGAATCAAACCTCTGCATATTTACATCTCCTCTCATCTTGCAGTTATATTCTCTTTCATATTGCATAAGACATTTCTCGTTATTTCATCCAAAAATGTTAGAAAACTGAAGTTAGGTCTCAACCAAAACGATACAATCCCTTTAAGTCCAGCCAAATAACCAGACAGACTTCTGTCCTTTCTCATATCCCCCTTAATTCCCAAATTCCATCCCCAGCAGTGCATATCCAAGCACATGAATACATTATGTACTCCCTATCCACGCTTCCCACACAAAACACCTTTTTTTTTAAAGGTAATAATCAGAACTTATCGGAATCATGTAACGCTACCAATCACACAAATTTAATTGCACTAACGCCATCAGCGTTTTTGAATTATTTTTTTTGTCATCTACACCAATTGTGGTAGCAGTATAGGGTAATATGGGATATACAGGTTCTCTGTCGTGGGGCAAGTCGGAAATAAGGATCGATATATACGCTGTTATTCTGAGAAACTTCAATTTTTATCTCTCTGCTACTAATGACAAAATTCAGAGCAGGAATATCCCACTATATTCTTGTTGGCCTAACGTATGCATGAGTTTGTAGGGTTTTCGTGTGTGTGTGAATAAATGTACATGTATGTGTGTATGTATGAATGTATATAGGACCTATGTATGCAATTTTTCAGTTTAAATGTTGGGATATAAATCAATGATATTGTGATAAGAAACGATTCAATATTGAATTGTAATATATGAATACAAGATAATATTTGTATGATCTATTTATTGCTCATTCAACTCATTCCAACCTACACTTGCCATAAAGATACTTATGATAATGTACAGACACATCATTCCATTTTGAAGGCATGAGCAGGGAGGTGGGAGGTTCACCTATATCAGTTCAAGTGAAATTGCCATAGATGTGCCGGAAACCTGTGGATTATAAGTCAATAAGCGCCGAATTAAGATAATGATGTGAAAGGGGGTATATTGGACCTACTGTGTGTGATCTGGTGACTTGTGCTGCGTGCTGCTAGTCGTTGTCATAGAAACACAAATGCTCACTTTTTTGGATGCTGAGTTTGGAATAGCATCACGTTTAATATCGTCTCGATTCACCCACATGCCCTGTGTATTCAAATCATGGCGAACATAACTATAAAAAAAAAGTTTGTCCTCCGTTATGTCTATAACAGGTGATCCGAGAGCTCTTCTCATAGATCAAGTATGATCACACATTTCTGTACCATTATAAACGTAAGACAAGAGGTTTTCAACGACAAAATCAGTCAAAAAGAAAGAAATTCATTCCACTGCATACTTGTTATTGTTCAGAAATCGAAACGGTATACTACAACAATATACACTGTGATCATATTCAAATAAAAATGTCTGCATTATCATCAATAATCACCGTGTTCCTTGAACGTATCCTTCACGTTCGCGAACAAAACGAAGAAGATTCCTTGCATTTACACCTTTTTGTGTACAGCGATGTAAATGTGTAACAATTCAGGTTTCAAGAAGAGATCTGGACGCTGTGTGAAAATTTTCGACTCAAATTAATGAATTTTGTGTCGATTCGTTAACAACGATGTACACTGTAGGGCACTTTGTCAATCAGTTGCAAGCTTCCGACTGTTATTATCAGTTTGTGTTGTTGTTTATTTTTTGCATTGACTGATATCTTGAGCCCAATATCTGTACGTTTACCAGGACTGATTTGTTTATTTTTCTTCAAGGCATTTTTGTACATGTTTGACTATTCGTTCATCTCTTTACTTGCAAGACAAGTGATACTTGCCATGTGCCGTTGCACACATAAAGTGGATTATGTGATAAAAAAAGATAATAAACTATTTGTCAACTTTAGTGCCGCATCGACAAAACTTTGATTTGTGTGTGACCAGTCTCTCTCTTTCTCTCTCTCTCCACCTGTTTTTCTCCCGGTCTTCCGTTGCTGATGCATAAAATAAAGATGATGATCATAAAGATAAAGGTATTAAACTCAAAAAGTTTTTCACACACTATGCATATCACGTTTATGCATCTCACTGTGTTGAAAACGTACTATGGAATGGGACGGCGTTTGAGGAGCATTTTCGTACAAGGGTGCACGTCACGAGACTGACACCCACGAGTCACACAGCCCACGAGTCACACTGCCCACTAGTCACACAGCCCACGAGTCATGCAGCCCATGAGTCATGCAGCGCACGAGTTATAATACGTCCCATTAATTCGCACTATGCAAACAAGGCCAACGAGAAGCCCGTGTTTTGACTGGCATTGCCCTCGATCTGGTTAATATTTCTCATCATTTTTTTCCCAGATTTATTTTTTGGTACGAACAGGGACTCGCCACCCTGGTACGAAAGAAATGATGGGGCTCAGGCCGGTTCACTTTATTAAGTTTGTAGTTGTCAGACCTGTCATATCTAGTAAATATATACAGACGAACAGAACGGCAATGGTTTCATCAAAACCGGACCTGGATATCGGAGTCAAGGAATTATAAACGCTACTCTGCATGTTTTCCCCGAACTAAAACCACACTCTCTCCAATCGTCTCCTATAACAATAATGGAACTTTGTCAGTGTATGCGCATCTGAAAATGTCAATAGAGTACCTGGTTAACGGCATTTCCAGGAACCGAATCAAAATAACAGTTTTGCCACAATTTGCGCTGTAAAAAATGATATTTGGAAAAGTGAAACGCCTATATAGCTTTAGAAGTCGTGCTTTGTTAGAAAGAGTATAGAAGATGCGAGTCGATTTCCACGTAAAACGCCAGCGGATGTCATGGACCGGTTCCAATCCTGAACTTTGACCCCATCTTACCTTCGTCTGACAAGAATGATCGAAAGCTTGGATCCGAAAGGCGCTAAATCCGTTTTCACGGAATTGAAGTTCACCGTTAGCTGGCTTGGTGCCAACAAAAGAATCCGAAAAGTACAAAGATTTAAGTTAAACGGGAAAGTCGATTGAGTACATATCATCAAACACTGAGAATATCCATACGCAGAGGCATCTCTAGTCTGGTTTCCTTTGCCGACTGTACTCCGCGGTGACGAAGTCGCCGCCCCGCGACGAGGTTGCCGCCTTTGCCGAAGGAATCCACCTAAACCTACTCCAGTTTTCGACGTTGAGGACGTCAATTAATATCCTGTATAGCAAATAATACGAGCAGAAGGTCTGGAAGCCAGACTAGGGCATCAGATTCTCTCTTTTAAGTATTCGAGTTCTTCTATATTATACGGATCTTAACATGTTGCAAAAGTTTATAAGATAAACAACAAGACATGATGCACGGTATAGCGGTATTTTAACTACAATACATGTATTTCAAAACGTCACTTTATACATTTGTTCGATAGCAGATACTGAGTACAGGAGTGTGCATAAATAGAGAACAACGCATGTGAGTCTCTGTTACAGGTATACACACTGCCGTGCGTCGTGGTAAATGATCTTTTTTTTTAAAGGTGAATACATAACGCCGAATTCTTTCACTTCTCTCTTATCTTTGCACAACTGATCAACTAAAAAAAAAAAAAAATGGAATGCTAGGCTATTTAAAAGGGGAATTTTCCCGAACGATTACTACGTGGATTCACTGAATGTACATAGCAATATTAAAGGGGAAATCCAGTCCAAATATAAGTTAGTCTGATAAAAAGAGTAAAATATAACGAGTTCAACGGTATAATTTTGATCGAAATCGGATGAAAAATAAGGAAGTTATGACATTTTGAAGTTTCGCTATTTTTTTGGGAAACCGTTCTTGAATAGTCAATATGAATATGCAAATGACAAAGTGAGCATGTCATTCCCTCACAACTTACCATATAGTTTGTACATGAAATTTTAAACTTTCCAGCTTTTCAATCAAATGCAATTATGCCCGAGGCTCAAATTAATCCTCGCATATCTAACTGATCGCTATTCTGAAGTTATTCAGCCAGGAATAACATCATGTTTCAGACGTCAATGACAGAAGCATTGAATTTTCATCATTTTTTTTTTTTTTTTGTACACGATCAATGGAAAATTGTGAGGGTATGGCATGGTTAGCTCACTCATTTGCATATTCATATCCACTGTACAAAAACTGTTTTGCAGAAACTTAGCGAAACTTGAAAATATCATAACTTCCTTATTTTTCATCCGATTTCAGTCATTTTTTTTTTTTACTATTGAACTCGTAAGATTTTACTCTTTTTTTTTTATTAGACTAACTTATATTTGGACTAGATTTCCTCCTTAAAAGTACACCCCAAGTTTGGGGGAAATCGGACAGTCCGTTCAAAAGTTATGAATTTTCAAAGTTGTGGAGTGCCGTCCTTGCTGGATATATATATACATATATAAGAAGTCTATAGCCGACAACAGCTCGTGATGTCAAAGTAGTGAAACGATCATAGAAATACGGAAAGTACAAAAAAAAAAAAAAAACGCCACATATTTTTCTTTCTTCCCCTATCATAATGTATCATAATGAAAGAACGCTTGGCAAGAGAATCATAATACCCTCAACACTTGCCAGTAAAAATCAACGGAATGTGAACAATTCATAAAAGCTGAAACTTTTGGAAGATTTTCTAATCAACATCATTTTACTACAATGACGTCACAGATTTTCCTGGCCTTATCATCCAGCGAAAACGGCAATTGGATAACTTAATTAAAACTCTGAAACTCCATAATTTTGGAATGGATTGTCCGATTTTCCTCAACTTTTACAGTTTCACTGATAAGTTCTATACTATTTCTGCATTCACCGAATCCAATTGAACGTTTGGGTTTAAACTGTCCTTTAAGATGGTCACAAAGATTAGCGATCACTGTCAGATTCAATAGCGCTTGAGTTTGTTTAAAACGTGGAACATTGCAGCGTATTCATCTAAATGACTTTTGCAGTGAGTCTTGCCGGCCCGCGACCGAACAACAACAACAACAACAACAACAACAACAACAACAACAACAACAACAACAACAACAACAACAACAACAACAACAACAACAACAACAACAACAACAACAACAACAACAACAACAACAACAACAACAACAACAACAACAACAACAACAACAACAACAACAACAACCAACCAACCAACCAAACAAAAGAAAACAAGCAAACTTGGATGCATGTAGCGACAATACACGACCCACAATGACAGCAAAAACAGCCACAAATCATGAGGCGACTTTATAGGACATGTTTACCGTTTACCCAAATATATATTAATTTTGTGTGTGTATGTGTGTGTGGATGTGTGTGTGTGTGTGTGGACTGAGTGAATGCAGCAATTAGTAGATCACGTCGGTGAACGTTTGAGGAAAATAGTACAATCCGTCCAAAAATCATACATTTTTAAAGTTTTTGTGCTGCCCTCTTTGGATAAGAAGACTTCAACAGTTGGTGACGTCACGTACGGAGAACTGTAGAAAGAAAATGTAAAGAAAATTCAACATACTTTCACTTTTCTAGCATGATAACAACAGCACTTGACTTGCCTCTCACATGGCCGGCGCCATGTTTTCAAAAGTGTGTGTGTGTGTGTGGGGGGGGGGGGGGGGGAGGGGGCACTTCAGACTTCTCGTGCCATCACTTCCGGGTTTCATCAGCTAACAAGCAAAAAAAAAAAAGGTCTTTAGCGCAACTTCTGTAGTTCTGTAGGGTGCCACTTCCGGGTACCTTCAGTTGACAAGCAAAAAATATAAAAAAGAAATAAAAAATAAAAAAGGTCTCCAACGCAAAAACAAAGAACTCACACTTCAAGGTTTCTATCTTTTTCTTTCTAGTGCCACTTCCGCATTTCCGGGGTAAAAAAAAGAAAAAAAATCAAGTCGAGGGAATGTGTACTTTTAACAAAAATGAAATTTTGTGGAAATCTCTGTACTTTTCATCGTTTTACGTGCAACATCACAAACTGTAGAGTCTTCTCATCCACCGATGGCAACGCTATAACTTTACAAATTTACAACTTTTGAACTGATTGTCCGATTTTCCTAAAACTTTCACTGATTTGTTCTGCTAATATTGCTTCATTCATTTAATCCACACATACATTTACAGTAGATGAACACGTCCTTTAAGCATAGGATAACCCACAAACAATAAACATCAGCATATTTGCACGCACTTATGTGTTCGTACAGCAGGTTCATGAGAAGAACTTGGCACATGATCGGGCCCTCACCCACCCCCCTCCCTCCGTGAATTTTCCCCTACTTTTCCAGCCTGTCTAGACAATGTATGTTTACTTCGTTGCACTCTGCAACAAGGTCATTGCTGTTTTTGTTATTGTTCTGTATGCGTCATTTTTTAACATTTTTTTTTTACGATGATTGAGAGAGACAGAGCGATCTGGAGAGACGAAGTTATGAAGAATCACGCGTTGTTTCATAAATTTCTTTGACTGATTCAATGTCGGTCAGAATCATTTCAGGAACGCGCCGGTGTCCCCGAACCTCTTATTTTATTGTTTACTTTTAAGAAATCTTGGAAAAATATCTAACCTAGAAACAGGCGCGTTAGCCATTTTGTTTACTTTTAAGAAATCTTGGAGAAATACCTAACCTAGAAACAGGCGCATTAGCCATTTTGTTTGTTTATTTATTTTGTTTATTTTGTATGTTCATGTGTGCGTGTGTGCATATGTGTGCGTGTCACTGTGTATGTGTGAGAGGTTTTTTTTTTTTCTACATGTACGTGAGCGCGCCATCTTCGCGCATTCATTCCATCTTTTCGGATCAAAGGAGAGGTTAAAGCGTGCAATGACATCACTCATTTTGTTGTTGTTGTTGGAAGGAAACAGCACTGGTTTAAAGATGAAGCCTGAGCACATTACCTTTTTCTTCCTCTTCTAACACAATAATGCACTCTTCACTCTCTCTTTATCGCATTATTATATAGCGCCATCTTGCGTCAAATTCGTTTCCATTGCCTGGAAGCTGCGCAGCCTCGCTGCTGCTAAAAATTTATGCAGGTGACGAAGGCTGGGAGTGAATTGCAGCTAATTAATTGTCACATATACAAGTGTATCTGTGGCTTCGAGCTGCCCACGATGTCATGATCACACTAAGTAACGTACAGTGTGGAATATCGCAATGCCACTATGTTATATGCACCCACTCAGACAAGGAAAGAATGTAGCGTCGCATGACTAGAGGGACCATTTTGATGAACCCATGAAATCCAAACGAGAATACATGTAATTGTAGGGGTGGAAGAGATCTCTCAGCCACCTCCCTTTCAGGGGTCAAGGCTCAACCGTTATACCCCCCCCCCCCCCCCCCGACAGAAATACGCTCGGGCAAATGTCGGGGAGTAGCCCTATTTGTTGTCGTTTTAAATAAATTTCCTTCTTTTTTTTCCCCCCAGAATCAAACAATCGGGGGGGGGGGGGGGAGGAAGCTGCAGCCCCCCTCCTGCTCCGCAGCCCCTGAGAAATGTTACTGAAGTCGGACGTAAAAATTGACACGACATTGAAAATGTGAAGTTTCACATTGTTTCCACAGAGCCAGCGATACAGGTCGGAAACACAATAATGTTTGCAATATGAGATGATGCAGCCTGCCATCTCACAATTTTACATTGATATACGCATGAACTAATTATATTTGAAAAATCATGTCGTTTTATTTTTCACTACTTCAGCAACTACACTTACCTCCTCTTACAAACTATAATGTCTACGGTATTATAACTTCACAATGATTCTTTTAATAAAGCACTGAAAACACACCTGTATTTCACTTATCATGATTAGTCAATAACTTCATTCTTTCTGTTTTTTTTTCTTATATTTCTTTCTTTCTCTTTGTGCTGCTTGAGGATTTTTTTTTTTTTTTGCGCTCTTTCAGCACTCAGACTGGGTGGTATATAAGTCCATTTTATGTTATATTTGATGTGAATGACATTTTGTATTTCTTTTTCATTTCTTTCAAAATAATTGTTTTAATGAAAATTAATGAGTGTTGGCGAATGTGTGAGGCGTATCATCCCTTAAAGTAAAAATGCGGATTGTTATTGTGACCGATATCATGAAAACATTCAAAATGAAAAAAAAAGAAGAAAGATTCGCAACTTTCTTGTGTCACCATGTATGCTATATTGCATGTCCAATTTTAACAAAATTGAAACCATTCTCCCTGTTTATTTTATTTTTTTTTAATTCACTTCTATAATCATAAAGTCTGCTTGCCCATAATCATTAGGGAGTATAGTTTAATTCCGATTATACCGACCGAGACAACATGAACAAGAATCACCGGATTGACTGCGAAACACCCAAACAAACAAACAAACAAACAAACAAACAAACAAACAAACAAACAAACAAACAAACACATCAACCTGCAAACCGCGACCTCTAATGTAAAAATCCCTTTGTATAAATCCTTCTATAGAGTATTTCTTAATCGGCTCATTCGTCGAAGTCCCACCTCCGGTCTTTGTCGTATTTATTCTACCAGGAACAAAATGTTAACACGTTTGATGACGTATACAAAACCGACATTTTCTCGAGATGCGTGGGTGCATGGATGGTCTTCCGTTTAATTCCGCGATGCGATAAATGTTCGCAATGTCACGTATTATGTTTAATCAAAGCACACTCACTGCGTGCACGTACTAGAGATAGATTGTCAGACAGACAGACAGACAGACAGATAGATGAATACACAGTAGGTGAATAGATAGGTTGATAGATATAGATAGATAGATAGATATGTAAGGCGACAGACATATACCTCCTCTTGTGTCTGAATTTGTAGACTAGTCCCCCAATGCTGTTACGTGCAAGGTTAAAGTTTCTGCTAGTAGGTTCTTGACCCTCGACAGTCATTGCCCTTTTTATACGTAACTCCCCAAAACAAAGACCCTTTTGATTTATAGACAGGCAGCTCGGATGGACTGGCCGGAGTGATCATAACATTAGCCAGAAACAGCCATTGTGAGTCATCCACCGTCGGATGCAAGCGGCAATGTTGAAAGCCCAAAGTGTTGATATTTAGATAAATTATCCCAAACTCCAGGAGGAAACTTTTGCCAGATTTTTGTTCCATATTGAGTGGTGATGGCGTCGACTGTCTCCCAACCTGTCACACATCTGTCTTGACCACTATCCCAATGGAGCCCTCTAATGACTCGTGGTTTAAATGTCCAAGACAACTTGGTTAATTCCTGGAACATTTTTTGTATTAATCTGTCATCCCTTGTAGGCGGATCATGATACTTAGGACCAATGAGATGACTTATCCAAGATGACAATCATTTTAGGCTAATCTCAGGACCTCCCCCCAAAAAATAATCATTATGGGATGGAAATATAAAGAGTAAGATTAAGATGAGGAGTGATGTGGGCGTGAAGTGAGCTGTTTTAGTGGGTGTGTTAATGAATGTGTAATGACCTATATATCCCCAGCCTTTACCCCAAATCCTGAGTGAAGAAGAAGTGTGGAGTCGAGTCGAGAAGCAGAGAGAGCAGTCCCAGAGCCGCCCCGGCCGAAGTCCCAGTCCCAACCCCAACTCCAACTCCAACCCTATCTCGGCTCCCGTATTCCAGTTCCCGTTCATCTCCACTATTCATCTGTAACTTACTAATTTTTCCGAAGCTGCACATCTTTGAAATATAGTCCAAGTTTTGACTGGAAATTGAACTTGTAATTATCAACATCAGTAACTTCGTTCGAAACCTAAGCAACGAAAATCGGACTCTTGCGAACGCCAGTAATTTCATTCGGAACAACAAAATAATACCAGTTTTGTCAACGGGACTATCTCATCGAAACTCCACGCCTTCATCAATTTAAAGACATCTCTTCAAAGAACAAGAACCCCAATCGGCAATGCCCGTGTTAAACCTGTGCACAACGAGCAGAGGAAATCCAGCCCAGCAGATGCCTTGTTCCCGAGATGCCCCACTCCCCGAGCCGCCCCATCCCTGAAGACGCCCCATCCCTGCAGTAGACGCACCATCCCCAGAGTCGAGACACCCCATCCCTGCTGTCACCCGTGTCGTCAAAGGAGGACCTTCGCGTTCATGTTTTGTGTGCACATTTCTTCGGACATTTGGACACTCGCGTCAAACAATAATAATAGTAAGTGGCCACACATACTAACTTCATTTCCCCACTAACTTTCCCTATCCCTTCCCCGAATAGAAACAACTAAAAGGTCAGTGTGTTTGAGAGTGTGATGTGTGTGAGAATTGATAAGCTGCCGATTGGTTATTGTACTGAAATGATCACATTTTGGTAAATAATTTATACCAACCTGTCTGTCATTGATATTTCACGCCTGGGTGGCGGGTGAATAAAGTTGATTATTGTGATCCCAAATTAATTTCCACAAACTGTTTTATTTGACTGTATTTAACTAATTAATTTTCTAAATTATTCTCTCTTTTTTTTCGGTGGTTTATTTGTTAACTCGACCCTCACCTCGGTAGTGGCGAGCTAACAGACCTAAACTTAGCCACATACCGTGAGTCTGAACTCCCAATAATTCTTGGCGAGGTAAGGCGTGTGAGGGGGTGCGAGACGGAACTCCAGACCTTCAGTGCGTCATCAGCACGATGCTCTACTTTTGAATTTGTTTTAGGAAGTTTAAACCCTTGAAGCCCCAATTTTTTTTTTTAATTCAAAATTTCCCCAAAAGACCCAGCGACTATTTTGCTTTATTTTGATCACCCAGGCATGAGATATAGGTAATGTTTCTGTTTGGTAATTATGATTGATGTCTAATGAAGTCGTGATTTGTGATTGGCTTACTGTTTTTCATAGTGCTTTAATCAGAACATTAATGTTAGTGTCTTCACAGTCTTATTTAATTTAAGCTATCAATATTTCTCACTGGATTCAGAGGAGTGATTGCTGACAGAATATTATCTTATATGTGAACAGCATATTATTATTAGTAACAGACTGCTCCTACTTTTCCCTAATTTGAATATCAAATTTCTCCAGCTTTCTCACTTTAATTACCTGAAGTTTGAGTTTGTGTTTGCGTGTTGCTCAACAAAATTTAAGGACGCATGACAGTATAATTTTGTATGGTACTGATGTGCGTAAGCATTTGGAAGGCATGACAGCATAACTTTGTTTGGGAAACAATTTGTATGGCTGTGGCGTGCTATGAAATGAAGTGTGTCATTCGTACTACCTGCTGAACTCCATGCATTGTATGTCGTGGTGATGATTTTTCATCATACTTGTCTGTGAATTTATTTATATCTTGTGGTGATTTGAGTGAGTGAGGGAGTAGGTTTCACTTGCTAATTCCGATAATATAATTATCTATTTGCTTGTTGGCATATTTTGATTTTCTTTTTGTAGTCTTGTTGTCTAGACATTATGGCTGCTTTGCAAGGGGATTGTGTTATTCTAGTCCGTAAGCTTAACCCCCAAACTACTGAGGAGACATTGAAAACTCATTTAGGTACGGTAGGTGAGGCAATTCGCATAGTATTTGGGAAGGATTCCCTGACTGGGGAGCCCACTGGAAATGCCCACTGTGCATTTGCAAACAAGAGTGTAGCAGCTGAGGTGGTGGCTAAATTAAATGGTAAGAAATTGGAAGGCAATGAGTTAGAAGTGATGGGAGTGCCCAAATCCCACCTAGTACTTAAAGTTGAAGTCCCAATTGATCCAGAGCCCCCACGTAACCCTATGTCCCAGTCCCAAACGATAATTCAGAGTCCCCTGAAACTATCCCTGTTCTCGGGGGAGTCCAAACCTAAGGGGGGAGAAGTCTCTTTCGAGGTGTGGAGGCAAGAAATTGAATGCCTCAAATTAGAAGAAGGATGCAGCCCTGCCTCCCTTGCTAGATTAGTGCGTCGCTCCCTAAGAGGAGAGGCAGGCCAATTAATTTTAAATATGGGGGTGGACGCAAAGGTGGAAGAAATTGTTCAGAAGTTAGACGGCTTTTATGGAACAGTAGAGTCTGGTGCTGTACTACTCCAACAGCTCTACTCCACAAAACAGAACCCAGGGGAAAACGTCACTGCATACAGTGCACGGTTACAACTTGCAGTAGACAAAGCGGAACAGAGGGGTGGCCTGTCGCCTTCTGCTAAGGATGAAACCTTGCGTGTAGTTTTTTGGAAGGGGTTATCAAATGAGGCGATAAAACAGGCCGTCCGCCACAAGTATGATGCTGTGAAGTCCTTTGATGAACTTGTTAGAGCGTCCAGATTGGTCGAACAGGAGGCACAAGACTTCTGTAACTTCCACTCTACCCCCCAACACCCCCGCCCCAGAGTAGGTGCCCATGCTACCCAAGCTCAAAGGCCAAAAGAAAACCACCCTGAGTTAGAAAAGGAAATCAGGGAACTCCGGGAGAAATTACAAGAAATGGAATTAGCTAGTCATGGATCCCAATTGCAATCAATGCGCCCCCGTGCCCCAAATGGACCCTGCTATAATTGTGGGCGTCTTGGCCACTATGCTCGAGAATGTAATGCCCCGAGAAGGAGACCCCAATTTCAGCCACCCCACCCCCACCCTCACCCCTCCTTTGCTCCACCCATGGAATCCATCCCTCCCCTAATGTCTCAACCGGCAAACTCTGACTACCCTTTAAACAGGAACGGGCCTCTGCCACGGGGCGGGCAGTAGGCCACGTTGGTACTCACAAGGCAACCACACAGGGCCCCCCTAAACAAATCGTAGACAAAATGGTAGGTACAGCTAATGAGGCAGTCGCTATCATTAATGGAAATAGGTGTAAATGTCTTCTAGATACTGGATCACAAATAACTACCTTGTCAAAATCGTTCTATGAGTCACATTTCCCCAGAATCCCACTACGCAGTCTCGATGATTTTTTTTCGAGTTGAGGGTGCAAATGGTCAACCTGTTCCATATTTAGGTTATGTTGAACTTTCAATTCGTCTCCCAGGTTCTCTCCCAAGCCCTGATTTTGACATAGATGCCCCAGTTTTGATTGTGCAAGATACCCCATACAACAGGAAAGTCCCTTTGTGTGTAGGTACGAATGTGATTCAAATTTGTGTTGAACGAGGTGTGTTGATGTTTGGGGAAAACTTTGTGACGGATCAACAAACTGACCGGGTGTGGCGATTAGTATACCAGTGCATGCAGTTACCAGTAGGTGTGAACCCAAAAGGTAAAATAGGGGTAGTTAGGAGTGCAGCCAAGCGCGCAGTTAGGATTCCTCCCAAACAGGCCATAATCCTAGATGGGGAAGCCCCTCTCCCAGCTGCAGGCAGAGCTTATGACGTAATAGTAGAGCCTAGGACACCAAATAGACTACCGCTTGGTGTTCAAATTGATCAGAATGTTATCAGGATAACAAAAGAAAACCAAAAGGCTAGAAGGGTCCCAGTCTTAGTACAAAACCAGTCAGACAGTCCTGTGTGGATCTATCGTAACATGATATTTGGTGAAATGTATCTGTGCGATGTTGAGGGTACAATTAATGTCAATTCGCAATCTATAAATGGCCAGGACGTAGGAAGTAGGGATGGGATTGTAGAAGGGCTAGATTTTTCTAACTCCCCTGCATCACCTGAAGATGTTGAGCGTGTCACTCGAGTAATTAGCAATTACCCACATGCGTTCAGCCAGTCAGACATTGATTTAGGCCATAGCGACATAATTGAGCACACAATCCCTCTCACTGATTCCCAACCTTTCAGAGAGAGATACCGACGCATACCCCCCTCGATGTATGCCGAGGTACGAGAACACCTCCAATCAATGCACAAGGCAAATGTCATCCGAGAGTCCTTTTCCCCTTATGCCAGCCCCGTGGTTCTTGTAAGGAAAAAGGATGGCTCACTCAGATTCTGTATAGACTTTCGGAAACTAAATGGAAAGACAATTCGAGACTCGTATGCCTTACCACGGATTGATGAGACATTGCAAATGATGCAGGGAGCAAAGTGGTTTAGCTCACTGGATCTCAAATCCGGGTATTGGCAGCTAGAAATAGCCGAAAAAGACAAACACAAAACAGCATTTGTCTTACCCCCTCCTTTGGGATTGTGGGAGTGTAATCGGATGCCGTTTGGCTTGTGCAATGCGCCAAGCACATTTCAGCGCGCCATGGAAAAGTGTGAGGGGGTGCGAGAGATAGATAGACAGAAGATAGATGGATGGATAGATGGATAGACAGATAGATAGATGAATAGATAAATATAGATTGGTTGATAGATGGATAGATAGCTATCTATAGATAAAATACACAGATCGTAGATCAATAGATAGATACTATAGTAGCTAGGATACATGTATAGATATATGATGGATATGGATGGATGTCTGTAGGTAGATAAATACATATCATGGTTTGGTAGATCGATGTAAGCCTAATGGAAAACAAAGTAGGTACTAGGTAGAAGATTACACCCCTTAAAGGGGAAATCCAGTCCAAATATAAGATATAAGTTAGTCTGATAAGAAAGAGTAAAATATTACGAGATCAACGGTAAAATTTTGATCGAAATCGGATGAAAAATAAGGACGTTTTGACATTTCGAAGTTTTGCTGGTTTTTGGTTTTTTTTTTTTTTTTTTTTTTTTTTTTTTAGGGGGGGGGGGAAACAGTTCTTGAACAGTCAATATGAATATGCAACTACGGCAAAGTGAGCATGTCATTCCCTCACAGTTTACCATATAGTTTGTACATAAAATTGTGAAATTTCCAGTTTTTCATTCAAACGCAATTATGCCCGAATGCACATATATCTAACTGATCACTATTCTGAAGTTCTTCAACCAGGAATAACGTCATTTTTCAGACTTCAATGGGGGAAACATTGACTTTTCGGGGTTTTTTTTTGTGTGTAAAATCAATTTACTTTGATTGAAAATGACACATCGACCGCTTTGTATTATGTTTGTATTCCTATTTCTTTATGTATGTATCCAAGCTGGACATTCTGTATTATCATATTTTGTTATATCATGTATTCTTCATCGAGAAATACGAAAATAAAATTGAAATTGAAATTGAAATTGAAATTGAAATGGAAATTTGTGAGGGTATGACATGGCTAGCTCACTCATTTGCATATTCATACCCACTGTACAAGAACTGTTTGGGAGAAATTATCAAAACTTCAAAATAACACTTCCTTATTCTTCATCAGTTTACAGTCAGATTTTTACCATTGAACTCGTAAAATTTTAGTTTTTTTTTTTTTTTTTGTCAGACTAGCTTATATTTGGACTGGATTTCCTCTTTAATCTCTCTACCTTCTGCGCAAGCGTCAGGCAACGCCAAAGTAAGCTTTTGAGTTGTCATGGAGACTGTCTGTATGGAAAGTTTCGACAAATCTTTCAAAAATCATTACCTCGTGAGAATAAAAAAAAAAAAAAGATCGTTCGGGCAACAAAATGGAACTCATTCGCATGATTCGTTTATTTTTTCGAGGATAGTGGAGATTAGTCATTATATCGGAATCCTACTTGTATCGAGCCGTAGGAAAAACAGACTCATTTAACAGGAACAACAACAAGCTTCAGGCTTAGACCACACGGGAACTGAAATTTCCTTTAAAACAGTCAATGTTCTTTCCCTATATAGAGAAGTCTACCTGGTCCAAGCATCGTCTATATACATGCAGCGAAGAAAAAGTTTCCTCTGAGTGTGTGGGAAAAATGACGTTGATGACACGCATTTCATGTCTTATTTCACTATGATTTATGTACACATCGGGATGTCTGAAGTTAGTTGTAAACATCGGGCAAGATCAGGGTACCATTTTATAAAAGATGTTAGGATAGCAACTCTTCCTGGAATGACAACTTCCAATAGCAACAACCAATCAGGAAGCTGGATTTTGTCGTTACTATGACAATTGCCATTCCAGCAAGAGTTACTATCAAATCATTTTTTTTTTCAGTGAAATGGGGCCCTGATGTCTATTTCTAAATCAGAAGCACATTGATGTCTTTCACACCAGGGATGTGAGACGAAACCTGCACAGTGTTGCGCCGTATTAAAGGGACTGTACAGTACTGGTTGAGGTAGGGATTTATGTTTTGAACATTCATAAGTGAGATAATGAAAAGCCTCTTATGAAATATGAAAGAGCATGTAATTTTAAGAAGGATTCAACGTTTATTTGATGAAAATTGGTTTTCAAATGGCTGAGATATCCAAAAAAGTGCTAATAATAAAAGGCGACATACCACAACTTTATTAGGATCTCTTTGTTTCACCTTGTTTTGGGATATCTCAGCCATTTCAAAACCAATTTTCATCGAATAAACTTTTGATACCCCTTAGAACTGCATGCTCTTTGACATCTCATAGAGTGGTTTCTGAATATCTCGCAAAATGTTAAAAGCTAAATCTTCACCTCGACCAGAACTGTACACACCCTTTAAGCTTTGTATATACAGTTTGCCATTGGCGTGACCTCTCTTTTTCTGTTTGTCTGTTTGTCTGTCTCTTTCTCCCTTTCTCTCTGTATACTTGTATTATACTTATATTCGTATATACACATATATATCATATTCATATATGTAATACGTATAAATAAATAGATAAATATACATATATTTGTATATCAATTGTAGTAAATGATAGTACTCTTATTATTATGATCATTACGTCATGATTCTAACAGTCGTCATTATTGACATTATTATTATCATGGTCTGAGTATAGTAAGTCTATTTACATAATAATCTACATTTCGCTATGATTGAATATATCATCTTCTGTCTTATTCCCTAAAGATCACCTAAAGATCCATTTGACCACTTGAAACTCCTGCTAAAGTCATGGCCCGGCTGGCCACTTTGAAAAAGAAAAAAAAAAGTTAAGAGCAAGCCCATACATTCGTTTTATACATGCATGCATATATACATACTGTACATAAATATACTCCAGTATACATACATACATTCACACATACATAGATACATATATACATAGGGGCTACATACATACATACGCGCGCGTATTGACGGATCCCGTGCGGACTACTTTCGCTGTCGGTGTAGTCCAGATACTGGACGATTTTTATCATCCGCAGTGTCCACACACTTAGCCTTTTGTCAAGGCCCTCTCGCTGTATGGTGAAGAGAGCCCGGCTGAGTGGGGTTGCCGCAGACCTCACAGAACTCTACACACAGAGTGTGTAGAGTTCCGTGGCAGACCTCCTCGGGTGGTCAGTGATGCATGCGAACAGGCATGACCACCAAGGCTGAGGATGCGGGGAGCGCGCCATTCCATTGGTTGACCGGAAGCCATTAACATGAGTATTCAGAAGGGTTCACGTGTCATGAATAATAATGTGTGAAGCAGATCTCAAAAGGCCCTCGCGCTGGCGCGCTCGGCTGGGCTCGCTTCGCTCGCCCATTACAGCGAGAGGGCCTTGACAAAAGGCTACCACACACTCGGTCGGACAGTAGTGGTGGTCACGGACGCCGGACGTGTCCACCTCTAGCTCCGAACTTGGAATCTTAGTTATTTGGATAATTTTGATATTTTGATATTTTGGACTCACTTTGCATGTTTTGGGCCATAGTTGAGGCATATGGAATATACGTCTTTATAGAAGCACGCCGTCGAACAGTTTTAAGGTAAGCAAACATCCGGAATTTCGCACTTCGCACCAATACAGATAAAACTCAACTTTCCCGCCAATTGGCGTCTTGTGAAACCATGGCGGTGGCTGCCGCCTCACGAGAATACGATAGAGCTGTAGACCCCAAAGGGGCTTTCGACCCCAAGGGGACAGACAGCGACACTAGCTATGATAAAGTTCATGAAGAAGATTACAGAGTTGTTTCAGGCAGGCGTAAGAAACGAAAGTACAGAGAAGGCTCAAGTACGGTGGAAGAGATAAGCACCAGAAGGGACTCTATGTCAAATTCCACAGATACCGAAACGGACTATGACAATTACGAAAACGTTTTTCGTACGCCAAAAGCAAATCCTCCAGATCTGAAAGTGTTTATCACCCCCATCGAGCGTTCCAAATCTCTTCGCAACATAAGTTTACTGGTAATTGCCAAATCAATCCAAAATGTGTCAGGAAGCCCGCCAGAATTCATGAAAAGTATGAACGCAGGAATCTTAGTTAAATGCCGCAACGAAAAACAACTCAGACAAATTTCCGATATTCAGCAAATCGGTAATGTCCCGGTCAAAACACAAAAGCATCAGAGCACCAAAGGAGTTATCTCAGGGGTACCCATAGAAATGGGAGAGGAAGAGATCAAGTCAGAACTAAAAAGACAAAAAGTGATTAATGTAAAGAGAATAACTAGAAAAACCTACAACCAGGAAAAGAAAGATACTCTCTACACCCCAACACGCAGTGTCATTTTAACATTTGACTCAAAACAAATCCCTGAAGAAGTAATTCTCTGCTTTCAATCATTTAATGTAAAACAGTGGATTCCACCTGTTGTAAGATGCTTTAAGTGTCAGCGTCACGGTCATACGGCAGCCAACTGCCGTTCAAAGATCCGATGTGTCAGATGTGGGGATTCTCACTCTTTTGAGGAATGTCCCAGAAAAGAAAATCCCAAATGTGTTAACTGTGGCGACGACCACTCGGCGGCTTACAATGGATGTAAGATGATAAAGAGAGCGAAAGAAATACAAAAGCTAAAGACGGTGCATAGTTTGTCATACTCCGAGGCCGCAAGAACGTATCGGGCAAAAGAAGAACAAACAAAAGAAAAGACACAGAAAACTCCTCTTCCCAATCGAGTGAGCTATGCCTCAGCGGCAACCATGGCAACCAATAATGGCAATCTGCCGGTAGCCGGTGCCGAAGGGTTGGCAAGAACAAAACCGCAGAAACAAACGGCGCCACGCATTCTCCCATCTCTCCCTTCCAGTACCGTAAGCCAAGCTGTTGAAACTATCAGCAATCTGATGGTGGGAACAGACAGAAAAACAGATACAAATAAGGGTAATGTAGTGGAAAGCCAAACATCAAACTCAACTACTGACAAAACTGAACAAAAAGGAAATCCACCTGGAAGTAACTTTCTTGTGAATGCTTCAAACGAGGAAATAATTTCCTTTGTGGTCAAAATTGTTCTAATTTTCGTAAGTGAACAAACGGAACCAGAGATACTCGCACTCATTCGTTCTCTTGTGGAACAGGTATTGGTCGAAAGATCAAAATGCAGCCGTTAAACAGAAACCTTTTCATGACTGCGCTGGTCATTCTCCAGTGGAACGCCCAAGGGATGAATGCTCATGGAGGGGAATTGATTAGATATATAAATTCTGAACATGTAGGAGTAATTCATTTGATATGTATACAAGAATCTTGGTTTGCGGAAAATACTGAATTAAATATTCCCCAATACACCACACTGTCAAGAAACAGAAAAAATGGACAACGTGGTGGAGGGGTAATA
The DNA here is from genome assembly GCF_964275005.1 of Diadema setosum. NCBI lineage: Eukaryota > Metazoa > Echinodermata > Echinoidea > Diadematoida > Diadematidae > Diadema > Diadema setosum. The sequence goes on along the minus strand of NC_092700.1, from coordinate 30,394,910 downwards.
CGTTCATGACTCAGTAAGTTTTGAGGAGGTTCGAATTTATGAAGAAATAGAGATGCAACTGATTGATATATATTTGGACGATTACGTGTTGTCGGTAGTGAATTATTATAATCCTTGCAAGAAATTAAATGATGATACTCTGAATATGTTACTTTCGAAGGTGAGAGATGTATCGAAAGTATTAATAGTCGGTGATTTTAATTCTCATAATGTATTATGGGGTAGTTTACGAACAGATCTCAACGGTAAATTACTTGAAAAGTTTATGATGTGTAATAACTTAGTTGTTTTAAATGATGGTTCTGGAACAAGACTGGATAGTCACACCGGCAAGACATCTTGTTTAGATCTGTCTATCACATCGGCAACCCTGGCCGGTAAATGCATGTGGCAAGTGTTAACAGAATCACTTGGAAGTGATCATTATGTAGTGTGCACTCAGTTATACATTAGCGCAAATCCTTTTCATTTACGTGAAATCAACACAGGAGGCGAAAATCAATCTTTCAGAAAGATCAACTGGAAGAAATTTGCCTCCTTATGTAATGATCAGTTAACTGTTGATTGTGTTGACAAATTCGAGAAAGACGCCTCTCCAACAACGTTGTTTGAAGAATTTATGGTACGCTTAACCAAAATATTAGGAATGTCAAGCTACCGCCCAAAAGACACAAAGCGCAACCCTGTCCCATGGTGGACGAAGGATTGTACGGACAAAATAAAACAGAGAAACAAAATACAGAGAAAGTTAAGGAGACAATGGTCAAAGGCTTTGCAAAACGAATTCATACAAAGGAAAGCAGAAGCCCAGAGGACCATCCGTAAAGCCAAACACGACTATTGGCAGTCCTTCTGTGCGAAACTAAACCGCTTCTCCTCAGTTTCAAAGGTATGGCAAACAATAAAGAGGCTAAACGGAATACCTGTGAAACAAAAAAACATGCCTGCTTTACATTCCGAAGAGGACATTATCATCAACGATAAATGCAAAGCACATGTTTTAGGAAAATATTTCGGTAGTGTAGGCGGGAAAGAGGAAAATGATGAGAATTATAAGGATATATGTGAATTTTGGGGATCGGTGAGGACAGATTCTGACAGCAGTCGTGAATTAGTTTATAATGAACCTTTTCAGTTCCGGGAATTAGAGAGAGCACTTAGTTCAAGAAAAGGCACTACGCCTGGATTGGATGGAATAGGATATGAGGTTTATTGCAACATGCCCATACATTCTACAGAACTTTTACTCTTAATCTACAATCGAATTTGGGAAACTGGTCTTATACCACAAGCATGCAAACACTCAATTTTGATCCCAATCCTGAAAGCAAATAAACCCCCCACAGATTTGAGTTCTTACCGACCAATTACATTATTACCCTGTTTTATGAAAATTATGGAAATTATGGTTAAAGAGAGGATAAACTTTTTGGTGGAAAAGAATGATTTATTATCTCCGATACAGAGTGGATTCCGTAAAGGCAGAAGCTGTGTGGATAATATAATTCACCTGGAAAATGAAATACAGAAAAATTTGAAAGTGAGTATTAAAACAGTCGCAGTATTTATTGATCTAGTTAAAGCATATGATAGACTGTGGCCCGAAGCCGTCCTGGTCAAACTGTGGAAGGCAAACATTCGAGGGAATTTGCTACATTTTATAGCAAACATGCTGTCAAAGCGCACCTTTCAGGTGCGTGTGGGCAATGCACTGTCTGAAACAATGGAGATGGTTAACGGATTACCCCAAGGAAGCCCTTTGAGCCCCATTTTGTTCAACCTGATGCTCAGGGATATTCCAGTTAGGCCTAACCCCAAAGTCCTATTATACGCCGACGATTGCGTAATATGGCAATCAGGTAACGACATCACCGAGGTTGTGTTATGCTTACAAGGATACTTGAATATACTTAACGAGTGGTTCAAAAGATGGGGCATGCTCATCTCATCCCCCAAAACAGTGCCAATACTGTTTTCACGATCCAACAAAGAAGAGCCCATTTTACTCTATCTAGACAAACAACCACTTATTCAGAGAAAAGAACACCGATATCTCGGAGTTATTTTAGATAAGAGGTTAACGTGGAAATCTCATATACAAGACTTAGCATGTAGAAGTAAAAAGAAAATAAATATACTTAAATGTTTGGCATATGCAAAATGGAGTGGTGGAATAAAGGATTTGATAACAGTATATAAATCCCTTATTCTTTCTTTATTGGATTATGCATGTGAAGCATATGACTCGGCATCTGATTTTGTCAAAAATATACTCAATTCAGTTCAATATCAGGCTCTGACAATATGTTTGGGTAGCAAAGTCGGAACCTCCCTGAGAACTCTCCAAACAGAGTCAGGAGAGATGCCCTTAGATATGCGGAGAAAATTGCTGAGTGCAAGGTATATCAAGAGAATTGAAACAACTCCCGACCACCCCTTGCTGGAAGATGTAGGGGACTGTTGGCAATATAGATTTTATGATAACAAAACTTGTTCAAGTAACTCCTTTGGAAACAGGATAAAGCAGATGAAAGAGGAGGTCTACCTCGATATGCCTGTTGAGCCGGTAACTCCTTTAACTATCCCACTTTGGCATATCCCAAAAGTGAATGTCTCAACTGAGTTAAGTGGATTAATATCGAAGTCAGATAATCCATTATTTCAAAATCAAATGAGTTTAGAAATTACACAAAAGAAGTGGAGTCACTACTTGCATGTATACACGGACGGATCCAGAAGTCAAACAGGCATAGTGGGAGCTGCTTTTTTCGCACCCTATTACAAATGCAGTGAATCGAAAAGACTGCAGGATTTCACTTCATCATATAGGTCGGAACTTGCTGCAATTTTTATGGCATTAACCTGGTTGAGACAACTTAGTAATGTGTATACAGGAGTAGTAATTTTTACTGACAGTTTAAGTGCTCTGCGGGCCCTTGAAACATGTAATTTCGAGGATGCTTTTGTGAAAGAAATACACGTTCTTTCGATGCACCTGCTGTTCAGGGGTATGATAGTACACTTTGAATGGGTGCCCGGCCACTGTGGCATCACGGGCAATGAGACAGTAGATAAAGCGGCAAAAACAGCCCTACAAGAGAAACATATCGGGATCAATAATGGACTCAATAAGACGGAAGTCAAATGTGTTTTGAGTAGTCATTTTAATAAGAAGTGGCAAAAAAGATGGGAAGAAACACAGTCCCCTTTAAAAGAAGTACAGAAGTATGTAACTGGAAAATATGAATGCAGATTAAAAAACAGGAAAGAGCAAATCCTTATTCATCAAGTCCGTATGGGTAATATTGGACTGAATTATGATAAGTGGAAAGTAAATTTGCATGAAACAGGCAACTGCCCCTATTGCCCAGAAAAGGAAAATTTAAGTCATTTTTTATATGATTGTCCGAAATATTTGATAGAGAGAGCCATGTTGATCGCAGACATTGGAGGCAAAGATCAACGGGATATCAGAAAAGTATTATCCACAAAAAATGTTGATCATTTGAGGGCATTAATCTCATATGTGAAAAGAACAAGAAGGTTTTCCAAAGGACTTATATAAGTCTTATAGAGTTATACAGATAATTATCTTTTGAGTTTTATTTAATTTAGATTTGCACACTGCACAACCGGATGTTTGCTTATTACATAATGAAAAAAAAAATGAATTATTTGTGAATTATATGTTTATTTAATGGAAAGTATATATGAAATAATATTATAAATTTGATGTTTATATATCGCATTCGGGAGTCTGCTTGTGCACCATACATGCGTTGGGCAGAGGGTCCTGAGTGCGGCAAATGAGGGATCTAGGTCTGTGTGCGCGACCGAGAAGCCTGCTCAATGTAACGAGCCGGGCTGATCAGAGTTTGCCATCAGCATGCACCAGAACTTATTTGCCCCAACCGTATAACAGCAGACACATAGCGCGCATAAAAATAATAGTAAAGAGTTATTATTTTTTTTATTTATTTATTATATGTAAAATAATCATATTATAAAGATAAAGGCGTAAATATTCACATTTGAATGACGCGCCTCAAATACAAAAACAACAAAAAACAACAACCCACCCAATGCGCCCAACCGCTGATTGCGACACTCCACCAATTGGTACTCCCGAAAAAAATGTATTCAAGTGGGATGAATTGTGTGATACAGTCGGCCATGCACACACCATCAACGTACGTCCGTACACACGCGGGCACACTACGAACGAATACAGTCCAGGAAGTGGACTACTGTCGGTGGAGAAAAAGGATGCGGCGGTACGAACAATTCGACAGTGTTTACGTCGAACCACTAGTATTATACTGGTGGAGCTAGGAGTTGCACAGTGGAGGGCCGGGGACTCTCTTGTGTGAAGAAGCGAATAGAAGTGTCTGTCTTCGTTTGTTTGATGTAATTTTCCAGAGAAGACTATAGCTACGATTTAAAATCGTTTTTCAAAACGCCGACTGGACGCCGCGGCCGGAGTGTGAGGGGAACAGCAAACCTGTGTGAATTTGGAGGTGAGTGGTGCACTTCGCACACTGTGTTCGTAAAGACACGAAGCATCTGAACCTTCTCGGCGTTGGATGGGGTGGTGCGGCGTGCGGTGCGGTGGTGTGAGCGAGCGGGGAGGTGGATTTGTCCCACCAGGGAGGTGGAAGATTCCACCTCCCTTGTGTCACCTTCCTGGTGTGAGCTATGTGCACTCACATGTTGTTGTGTGATAAAATAATCTTCAATTCGCATTGCATGTTTATTGTGTAAAAACTAAATACGTAAGGGCCTATAAGTATATTTTACTGTGTATTGATTTATTGATTGACATTGATTGGTGCTTGTGCGCGTTTGCATAAGATTCTGCGCGTACTTCGTGACTCTCCTTGCAAATTTCTTGTGCTGAGTGAGCTGCCACGGAGTCAGACCAAGGAGGTTCAAGAGAATGGAGTCATAACTGTCTTATTTCCTTTGAACCCATGTTCGATGTTGCCACTTAAAAAAAAAAGAAAAAAGAATGAAGCATGTGCCAAACTGGATCTACCGCGCAGATAGGAAGAAAATTGACTCGTGTCTCATTGCATAATCACCCCCACACTTTCTAAGGAAGATATATCTTTGCGATTGTAATTACTTTTCGCCATCCTTACTTTAAAAAAAAAATAGGTGATTTATATTGGTAAAGACACAGGAATAAAAATTGCGCAAAAAATGCTGAAATATAAAATGAAAATTACTCGACCGCTGGGCATGCCCGGGCGCTAGTGTGATATAATTTCTTCATCTGCCACCGATTCATAGTCGATTAACAAAAACAAAAATAGGAAAACACACACACACACACACACACACACACGCACATAACAACGACTAAAGCAAGACCAGTATGTAGGCAGTGGATGCTTTCATTGTTTGTAGTCTCGCCGCATCAGACGTTTAGCGTGACAAAGACCATATAGCTGCAACCTTCGCCTAGGTTGTAGGCTAGTATTTAATTGCGGAGGCAAATGTTGGCAGTAGTTCTATGGTAACCCGCTTTACCGTCATTCCGCTGATTAATATCTATAGATTAAAGATTCGCTGCTCCCCCCCCCCCCACCTGCTTTTCCTGGTTTATTTCTAGCGGGTGGTTTGGCGGGGAAGTTCCACATAAAGTATATACAACTTCTGAACCCTGTTCCAAGTTGAATGCAACAAATGAAATAAAACCAGGTCCATGTGCAGATAGTGTTAGAAATATCATCAGAATTGGGCATTGATGCAATAAGAGAAGATTAGTGTTTATCCATTAATGGCACTCGTCACAACTACATTAATTTTGTAAAGTAGCGGAGGTTTATATGATAATCATCAATTCCCGACTCTTCTGTTGTTTTTAATATTTGTGCATGTGATTATTTAAAAGACTCACAACCCCCCCAAATCATGTTTATGAGCGAGGTTATCATGGCAGCTAAACAAAATATTGATGCGAAGGCATAATTTTCCTGTCTTTGTTGTCATGTGAAAAACGCATATTTCGTGAATTAATATGTGAAAGACTAATACTTGTGATACGATGATCACATCCCAAAATAATTTGTATTTGAAGATATTTTTTACCTTTAAAACCTAAAAACTCTCTTGTGTAAAGGCCGATTTTGATGAAACCCCTAACATTCTACCAGGTTTTACCTGGTACCCTATACCTCAGCCAACTTGAGTGAGATAAAGCTTTTATCATTGTGAGTTGCGTTTTGGCAAACTGTCAACTATTCCCGTTGTTGGCTCCAAATAGGCTTTGGAACCTCACGTGAGTATTGTGTGAGTGATTGCGTGAACGGCTTAACGTGTATTTATTAATTAGAAAAAAATATATATATAGACGTATAAGGTGAAAGCAATTTACCTTACCCCCCCCCCCCCCCCCCAAAAAAAAAAAAAAAAATCGAAGAAGGGTGTAGATTAACAGCAATTAATAGGAGTATATGAAACAAAGTAACAGAGCTTAAATGGATCTGCTTTCCTTTATTTACGAAACTGTGATTGTATTATGATAAGGTGTGTATGAGTACGAGTAAGTTTGTATGAGTCCGTGCTCTAAAGCTTTGTTTCTCTGTGTATTGTATTTATTTGTTCGGGTTAGTTCGTTAGTTTGTTTTTTGTGTGGTTCGTGTATTGATATTTTATATGTGGTAGGAGCCTACTATCATAAGCTAGCATTTCCCCGAAAACCTGTGCTGCGTATTTCAAACGGTATCACGTACTGTGGTTTAATGTTGGAGGTTGAAGGCTATCTAAACGCACCTGTTTGTTGGTTTATCTCACTTGGTCCTTGCTGCAATATTGTGTTTGCTCGTTACGAAGCCATCAAAAATGTGACGAGGGGAAATGTATACTCTTATCGACATAAGAAACAACAACGACATGTCCATAATCCTTACATATTTCTCCTGCAATGCGCAGATCGGTAACGTCAGTTCTTTTTTTTTTTTTTTTTTTTTGGGGGGGGGGGAACCTTGACTTGCGTATAATATCACCAAAGGGGGAGAAATGCATGAAGTATAAAGTGATTAATAAAAAGACTTCCTGTCACGAATTCCCCTTCCAGGATTGCAATCATGAAAACAACGCTATCACATTACATAATTACTAATCCAATTGCCATATAGGTAATAAATGTTGGAGTTGATTAAAGGACAAGTTCACCTTCATAAACATAAGGATTGAGAGAATGCAGCGATATTAGTAGAACACATCAGTGAAAGTTTGAGGAAAATTGGACAATCGATGCAAAAGTTATGAATTTGTAAAAATTTTTGTGTTGGAACCGCTGGATGAAGAGACTACTAAGGCTCGTGATGTCATATGAGTACAACAGTATAAAGAAAATGTAAAGAAAATTAAACATATTTTCACTTTTTTTTCGCATAATAAAAGAGCACTTGACTTGCCTCTTTCTAAAGGCAATGGGAATAATAGTACCCACAGCATATGTCAGTAACGAGTCAAGGGAATGTGTACTTTTTTCAAAAGATGAAATTTTGTGAAATTCTCTTTATATTTTCCTTATATTGTACGCATTTGACATCATACACTGCAGTAGTCTTCTCATCCAGCGGTGACTGCACAAAAACTTCAAAAATTCATAACTTTTGAACGGATTGTCCGATTTTCCTCAAACTTTCAATGATGTGTTCTACTAATATTGCTACATTCTCTCAGTCCTTATGTTAATGAAGGTGAACTTGTCCTTTAAGGTCAGCAGATTCGGACGGACTTAAAGGGAAATTCATTCTACACATATCGTGTAGATTCAATGAATGTATAGATATGTTATTAGTAGTGCGGATTAAAGTATGAATTTTGAAAAAAAAGCGAACGGTCCGCCCAAAATTACATTTTTTTTCCAACAACTTTGTTTGAATGCGTAATTATGATATCATATAACTGGATTGGAAGATTACAAAATACCATGATGTCATAACAGTACAATGATATCAGAATGACAAAGAGAATTTCAACGTTTTTAGTTTTGCAGCATACTGTATAAGAGCTCGTGACCTAACGCCTTAAAAAGGCAGAAAGAAAATTATTACCCCACAAACAGTGAAGTTTTGTGGAATTCCTTCTGTGCGTAAAACAGATTTTTAATTCATCGTTGTACCGTCGCGGCGTCGCGTATTGTAGTAGCCATCGTGTCCAGTGATAGCGGCACTTCGATCATACCAATGAAAGACTCGTCCAGGCTTCCTTAATTACCAATGTGTTCTGCGAATTTTTCCTGCGTGTATTGAATTGACATAATATGATTATACATGGGTAACATTTCCCTTTAGGAGCAAATTGCTACAATGTACGTGGGAGAACTGCGAACGTGTATAGTAGCTGTGTTGGAGTCATGCAAACACTTCTCATAAAATGTCAATTTCACCCTGGGTGTAGTTCAGGCAGGCGTATATAATACTGCGCTTGTTGTTATGTTATTATTTATTAGATATTATTCAGGGCTGCACACTAACCCATTTTTTCTGCCGGTCCAACCTGTCTCTGTCGGACCGGTAAATGCCCCGTTTTACCATTTTTTACCGGTCCGAACAGAAAATTTACCGGTCAACAACGACAACCTAAAAAAAAACATTAAATGACTTGCAAACTTATTTTCTTGTTTTTTATGGACGTACGCCCTTACCCATGTACATTTTACAGATTAATATTCTTTTTTTAAACTTGCATTATTTATTGCACAAGAAATAGAAAAAAAAAGATAGGAAAAAATAGAATGTTTGTTTGTGAATTACAGTGTAAAATGATAATGAACAAAATCAGATTGTATCAAATGCGTTTGTGACTTTTTCTAAACATCGGCGCACGAACTTGCTGCGTAACCTGCTCTTGGTGGTCAGTTGGATTGCGACGATTTAATGAATTATTTTAGCTGTGATATTTTCTGATGCACGCGCTACAAGGGGTTCTTTATTTTTCTCCCGATAATCTATTCGCATTGTGCATGCGTTCTTGAAAGGTACATGACATGCAGGGCCGAATTCGCAATCCTTTTTGCGCCTATTTCTACCTCAAATATCAGCGGGATTGTGACGATTTCATAAATTACTTCGGCTGTAATCTTTTATGATGCAAGCGCCAACATAGGTTGAAAATGTGTCCTTTATTTTTCCCGATAAACTCTTCGAATTTCGTAAGTGCGTTCTTAAAAAGATGCACCACATGGCCGAATTCATGTTACTTTTTGCGCCTATTTCTACCTCAAATATCAGCAGAATTGTGGCGATTTCATGAATTACTTCGGATGTAACTTTCTGTGATGCACGCACCGGCAAGAATGGTTGAAAATGCGTTCTTTATTTTTCTCCCCATAATCTCTTCGCATTCCGTACATGCGTTCTTGAAAGGTATACGACACGGCCGAATTCACGATCCTTTTTGCGTCTATTTCTACCTAAAATATCAGCGGGATTGCGATGATTATATGAATAACTTCGGCTGTAATCTTTTATGATAACGCACCAAAATGGGTTGAAAATGTGTCCTTTATTTTTCCCGGATACCCTCTTCGCATTTCGTAAATGCGTGCTTAAAAGATATACGACACGGCCAAAAACCATGATTCTTGTTTTTGCGCCTATTGTTTCCTCAAACTTCAACGGGATTGCGATGATTTCATGAATTATTATTCGGCTGTAATCTTTATGATGCACGGGCCAAAAGGGGTTGAAAATGTGTCCTGTATTTTTCTCCCAATAATCTCTTCGCATTTCGTACATGTGTATACGACACGGCTGAATTCACGATCCTTTTATCGCCTATTTCTACATTAAATATCAGCCGTATTGTGGCAATTTCATGAATTACTTCAGATGTAATCTTTTGTGATGCACGCACCAGCTAGAATGGTTGAAAATGCGTTCTTTATTTTTCTCCCCATAATCTCTTCGCATTCCGTACATGCGTTCTTGAAAGGTATACGACACGGCCGAATTCACGATCCTTTTTGCGTCTATTTCTACCTCAAATATCAGCGGGATTGCGATGATTTCATGTATGACTTCGGACGCAATCTTTATGATGCACGGGCCAAAAGGGTTTGAAAATGTGTCCTGTATTTTTCACCCAATAATCACTTCGCATTGCGTACATGCCTATACGTCACGGCCGAATTCACGATCCTTTTAGCGCCTATTTCTACATCAAATATCAGCGGGATAGCGATATGTCATTAATTATTTCGGATGAAATCTTTAGTGATACATTCACCAGAAGGGTTGAAAATGCGTTCTTTATTTTTCTCCCGATAATTTCTTCGCATTTGTGCATGCGTTTTCAAAATTATACATTGCATGCAGGGCCGAATTCGATATTCTTTTTGCGCCTATTATTGTTTACTCAAATTCCAACGGGATTACGAAATTTTCATGAATTACTTTTCGGCTGTAATCTATATGATGCAAGCGCCAAAAGGGGTGAAAATGTGTCCTTTATTTTTCTCCCGCTAATCTTTTCCCATTTCGTACATGCGTTCTTAAAAGGTATACGACACGGTCGAATTCACGATCCTTTTTGCGCCTATTTCTACCTCAAATATCAGCGGGATTGTGGCGATTTCATGAATTACTTCAGATGTAATTTTTTATGATGCACGCACCAGAAGGGTAAAATGTGTTTTTTATTTTTCTCCCGATAATCTCGTCGCATTTGTGCATGCGTTTTTGATAACCAACACGGCATGCAGGACTAAATTCAAGATCCTTTTTGCGCCTATTATTCCCTCAAATTTCAACGGGATTGCGTTGATTTCATGCACTCACCAAAATGTGTCCTTTATTTTCTTTTTTTTCCTCTCCTCTGTAATCTCTTCGCATTTCGTACATAAGCTTTTGAAAGATACGAAGCGGCCGGTCGAATTCATGATCCTTTTTGGGACGATTTCTACCTCAAATATGTAAGCGGGACTGCCATGATTTCATGATTTTTTTCCCTCCCTAGTATTATCTCTTCACATTTTGTGCATGAGTTCTTAAAAAGTACACGGAAGAGCCGATTTCGTGATCCTTTTTGCGCCTATCTTCATTATGAGACCATTCTGAGCGAATGAAAATATTCATTTGTGAAATGACTGTGTATAATGAAAATGAACGCAATCAGATCCATTTACTGTATCGCTGAATATCGAATGTGTTTTTACTTTTTCTAAAAATCGACACAAGTAAACTAGAGATTGTAATTTGTCATCACTGACAAATTAAGGTGATCCGATTTTTTTTTTTTTTTTAATCAATGATTCAAGTCCTGATCGCAATAGGCATGGCCATGCAGGTTTCATCTGTGTTCGAGACATTGGCCGTGTGATGTTTGGATTCTCATTTAGAAAAGGGAGTCATATCTGCCATCTTTGGTACCAAATCTGTATACACTATAACGAAGATACAGCAACAAGTACATATGACCTTTGACCCCACTTTGCACAACCTAGATGGCATCTGAGCAAAAAGTGGTTATTTTGTGAAATGATTCTTGTAACATGATCTTTGCGTGTGCAAAATATGGGAAAGATAAGACATGTATTCACCAAGATACAGGATGAAACATTTGTGACCTTTGGCCCTAATTTACATACCCAAGATGTTGTCCGATCAAGTATTTGTTATTTTATGAAATAATGTGCGTGACATGAACTAAACATGTGCAAAATATGGGGGTGATAGGGGCTGTTTTTCTTGAGTTATTGCAAAGAAAGTTGCAGAAACATAGAAATAGCTCAATACATCGAAGATAAGCTTTAATTTCAACCAAGTATTGTAACATGATCCCGACATCATATGAAAAAACAAAGGGCACGGAACGATAGCGCAAAATCTCAGTTACAACATATTAAAATCTGAGAAAAATTCACCGAAGGGTAAGTGAGCTAGTGCTCGATAAAGACAATCATGTCAATTTTCACATCTAGAAAAATTCCCTCCCATAGAGATAACACGTCATAACGAAGAAACAAAAAGAAGTACATATGACCTTTTGACACCACTTTGCACAGACAAGATGGCATCTGAGCAAAGAGTGTTTTTTTTTTTGTGAAATGATTCTTGTAACATGATCTTTGCGTGTGCAAAATATGGGAAAGACAGGACATGTATTCACCAATATACAGGATAAAACATTTATGACCTTTGACCCTAATTTACATACCCAAGATGGCGTCTGATCAAGTTGTTGTTATTTTATGAAATAATGTTCGTGACATGAACTAAACATGTGCAAAATATGGTGGTGATAGGGTATGTTTTTCTTGAGTTATTGCACATAAAGTTGTAAAAAGAAAGAAATATTACAATACATCGAAGATAAGCTTTAATTTCAACCAAGTTTTTTCACGTGATCCCGACAACGTATGAAAAAACAAATAGCACATTTACGATAGCCCTACGTCTCAGCTACAACATATTAAAATCTGGGAGAAATTCACCGAGGCATAAGTGAGCTAGTGCTCGATAAAGATAGTCATGTCAATTTTCATTTCCATAAAAATTGCACTCCCATAGAGATTACACGTAAACTGGTCAAATTTGACAAGGTTACCTTCAATCCATTTTTTCGAGGTGATGTCGTCATCTAATCAAATTTGTGTAATTACATTTATGAAAGAGCATTTCATAAGCTACAACATATTGAAATTTAGGTGAAAATTGACAAAGGATAAGTGAGATACGCTCGAGCAAACTTGAAATTTGATGACGTCATTTTGAAAATTTACTTTTTTTACTTTATTCAGAAATTTGATATCTTTCAATCATTTTTTCAGCATAGCCAGCCCATGAAATGACATGTACAACTCATCAGCTTTCAGAATATGTCAAGAAAATGGGGGGTCACCGTCCATCCTGACGAGTAAAATCCGATTTAAAATTGGCGGTTTTTTGGCATAGTTGCACTGTGTATCCCCATTGACGCACGCGCGGAATTTTGAATTTGACGGGTCTGTATGACGTCATATTGAATCGGATCGACTTGAAACTTGGCATAAATATTCCTTGACATTTCGGACATCCGATCCGTGTGAAAAAATTATAAATTTCTATTTCATATGAGCTGTGCGTGCTTATATGTGCGCGCGCGTACGCGTCCGTCCAATTTTTTCAATTTTTCAAAAAATGCTCCAAATGGTCTGAAACGTGTGCAAAAAAGTTTTGAGCTCGATTTGAGCATACAAATATTTCAACGCGCGCGTACGCGCGCGTTTTGAGATTAAAATGAATTTTGAGAATATGAGTAGAATTCGCATGACTTGAAATATATGTGACGTAAATTTCACTGAAATATTCTATTCCATTAATGAGATATGCCTGAAAATGTGTTTTCATATAATGACGTCATAGTGACGTCACGGTCGACTGATCACTATGATTTTACTTGCGCTGTCGTCTTTGCGACATGATACATATATGGTATAAGTTTGACATTGAGAGGCAATGCACTTTCTGAGCTAACCTCTGCACAACTTTTGAGGAGAAATAAAGAAAGAAACAAAGAAAGAAGAAAGATTCAGTACAGATACAGAAGGTGATCCGAGAGGATACTCGGATCACCTAATTAGTTCTAACATAACTGCCACGCTGCTGCGAAGCCGGGATCGGATCGATCTTGCGTTAAAAAATCATGAGTAAAATGACCCAGAAATGCGTGCGCTTCTATCAATGCTTCTTGTCTGGCATGACCGCCGATCGCAAGCAAACGAAAAGCAGTTACACTGTACATGCTCTGCATGTATTGCATTGCACGGCAGTGCGTGAGCAGCGCCAAATGCGCAAGCGAGGGCGAATAACTGGTCGACTGCTAGTGCTCAAAACTAATGTATGTTTACTGTACAAAGTGCACCGGTAGACATAAACGAAAACTTGCATAAAACTTGTTGAACAGTGCGATATCTTGCATTGTTTCTCCCTGATCGGGGCTGCTCTTTTTCTTTCTACTGACCCCACCAATGCTTTTTTTTTTTTACTGGTCATGTCGGACCGGTAACTTGTGGATTTCCTGAAAAGTTACCGGTCCGACAGTGACTTTTACCGGTCTTTGACCGTCGGACCGGCGCCAATGTGCAGCCCTGTATTATTAATGCAGAGTTTGTCGAGGTGTTGAAGCTACACAGTGCCATTCCGCTCTATTTCTCTATGATGAACAAAATAGAACCAGACGAACCTACGGGTTAGTAGAAGTTTACAAGAGCTGGACCCAATTCTTACTTGGGGTAGCGCCCCGGGGTAGCGCTCCTAGGAGACCCTCACGATCATGCTGTTCTTGGAAGTAAAGCGAGCCCGAAGCCTGTCTCGTTCGTGGCCTTACTTCTCTGTCAGAAAAAAAAAAAAATAGGAAAGAAAAAAGAAGGAGGTCGAAGTGCCTTACTAAGGGGGGTCGTAACAAATCATACCCCGAAAATATGAACTTGTGCTCAGGGATTGATTTCTCGATGGTACTAAAAAGAAAATGACAATGTTGAGAGATTGGAGACGAAGGAATCAAGCAAGGAAAAACAAATCGACTGTGAGCTAACACGGCTTCCTCGATGCTTTGGTCTTTTTCATAATATTTGGCTTGGTATCCATGTAAAGAAACTTGATGATTATCTGATGACGTCATGAAAGCTCCAAGATGCAGTATTCAAAGCAGACGACACTAAACCTATACCCTCTAATAAAACACTGCGTGTGTTTTAATAACATTCCGCAGCCAATTTTGCAACTCTTCCAAATTTAAAAGAAAGTGTGAATGTGCAGCCTAAACATCGGGCGGATTTTGTAAAGGGTTCACCCACTACGCAGTCATCAACAGCTGTCGGTATAGTCTATAGTTGTTATTAAAACGTGCATTCACAACTTCTTCCTATACTTTTTGTCCACGTAATGATTTGACCACAACTGGAACGGTAGAATTATCAAGGACCAGGCAGGACAGGAAAGATTCATGACTGCAGTTACAGGTTTTGAGCTTTTTATCTTCCCTTCAATTTTCCCTCGCGCGAGGCCTCAGACTATAAAAGTCAACATAGCAAAGGGGAAAGTGCTTAGCGACACTAGTGTTATTCTTTCAGGCATTGTCAAAATACATCCGGGCTATAATAGCGCGGGCGCTTTGAAACGGGAATTTCCCTCAACAAGCGCTGACCCGGACGGAGGTCATTTTTTTTTTTTTTTTTTAAAGAAACACTCTGTCCCCTCCCCCCCCCCACTTCCGCCACCCAGATTCGACGTCAACATATGGAGGTAGCACACACACGGGATTACTGTTGTTTGTCTGCACAACCACCGCGAAGTGTCACGACAGTGACCTGTGGCTTTTGGGTCGAACAACGGGAACATCTATTTCCGGGTCAGTGGTCCAGATGCTTTGAGAAAGCGAACTAGATTTTGTTTGTGATTATACTCTTCGTTTTGCTATCGTCATCTCCCATAAAAGGAATGAAGCAACGTGATTATCCTGCGAAATTTCAACCTAGAATAATATCTGTCTACTAAAATACTTATGTGGAAAAACTGATGATAATTGGTCATGTTGGTAGAGGAATAGACGGAAACTAATATGAATGTATAATGTTATCGAACTACATACAACAGTATCAGAAATCTCTATGTAATGGATCAACAAGTACTCGAATAAAAAACCCTCTTAAATTAGGAAGAAATTGATATCTGGACAGGGGAAGAGAAATCAAACAAAGCAGACCGTAATCGCCCATTCTGAACCACATCTGAACTGACGAAATGACATTTCTATTGACCACATTCCAACCCGATTCCAGCTGTGGTAAGGGGATTTCGGTAAAGTTAGGGTCTATAGTCCTTTCCGAGGAAAATTGCAACTGACAGCTGATGATCTGCTTCCGAGTATACCGTGCACGTCTTCCAACGAGTACTATAAGCACATCTTGCGTTAAAGTTTGTTACAAACAGCAGTGACATGGGTATCGGATTCCTTTAAAAAAACAACAGTGAAATGAGTATCGTATTTCTTCTAAAGGTTCACCCAGGTCAAGGAGAGCTCCTTGCCCAGGTATATAGACATCCCGGAGAGTTCATGACTGTGTATCGGAACATTTAAAGTTCCCGGAGTGTGAAGTCACATCGAATTTCTTCCGTTCATGTTGTCTGGTACACTTCGCCCCTCACATTTTTCCAATCATTTCATGTTCCTATGAGGGGGGTTTGGCGTCGTCTACCACGACGCACTCGTTATTTGATTAGTTATCGTCGTGATCCTATACCTTGATTGAACCAAGGAGTTACCAGGTAACACCTTCATTGAACCAACTGCTTTGGATTTCTTCGTCGTCACGTCATGCAGTGTCACGGGGCGCTCTATGTAAAGAAGTACAGGGGAATTGCCAGGCACGCTCAGTGGTTTGACCAGAAAATACCCGCTGAACTTGACACCAAGATTACCTTTTCTGGGACGTCCCTCAACCGCCCCTCCCCCCCCCCCCCACACGCTGAGAGTTTTCGAGTGAAATCGCAGGCAAGATGATCAGAAGAGGCATGATCTTTCAAGATACCCACACCTGTAAATGACCATTTCAGCCCCCACTACTGTGTCGCACCAACAGCACCAACAGAATTCGAGGAAAGAAACAAATCATAAATCATCATCCATGTTTATGATAATATGAGTTTATTAGTCGTTGCTGAAGGCGAATTCTGTTACAAATTGTTCTTCATGTGGAGTACAACAGGGTACAGTCTAAGACGTAGATGCACAAGGCATTTCTAAAGTTTGAGTGAGGAAACCATAGTAGCTCTTCTTTAAGTAACCTCCTAGCAGGGCTTGAGCAAGAGAACCTTAACCCTCTCGCAAATACAATACAAAACAAAACAAAACAAAACAAAACAAAACCAGAAAATTGGTATACTGGGACGTAAACACGAACGACATTGGATCAATGCGGACTCATAGACTGACCATTGCATCTTCGCGCGTAGAAATTGGTGACGTCATTACGAAAAGCAGGGCGCATGCGTCACATCTCCTATCTCGTAACTATGCAGGACTGATAAACTTTGGACATTTGCGTGTTGTAATGTTCGTCCTGGGCCCCATTTCATAAAAAGTTGATATGATAGCAAGTCTTGCTGTATAAATGACGATTGTTATGGTAACGAAAACAATCCCGGCTTCCTGATTGGCTGTTGCTATTGGGAGTTGCCATTCCAGCAACAGTTGCTATCCTAACATCTTTTATGAAATGAGGCCCTGGTCTGAATTTTATTATAGCTTGCATGCCACCTGACTTGCGTCTTCGCATAATCGCCACAGAGCAACAGGTTCAAGCTTCTTTTTTTTCCTTTTTCGTTTGTTTGTTGTTTTTTTTCTTTTGTAATGATTCGTGAATTATTATTAGTTTCAAGGTTGATATGCGAGAACACATCACCGGAATGAGAAAAAACAAAATTGTAATCCTGTGCTATCGGCTGTCCCTTCTCGAAAACGTAAACTGAGGGTAGAAATGGCCCCCCCCCCCAAAAAAAAAAAAATAAAATAAAATAAAATAAAATAAAAAGAAAATAAAAAAAAATCGTTAAAACATATCTACTGGAACTAATATATATAGGTACATGTATTTTACGTAGAAACCAAATTGTATCCCTGGTAATAGTTTAGGCTTTCTTCCTGACTTTACTTGTCTGCGATGTTTTACTTCAAGTCGTTGTTGTTTTTGTCACTATGTTTGTTGGGGATGGGGTGTTATCGTGATTATTGCACCTCGCGATTCGGTGAATGTGAAGCTTGAAGAAGATTACAGGTTCTCTAAGAATCCTTCAAGTTTTATGATTAGAAATGCTTTTGTTACGACCACAATCACTCTGAGAATGATCGCACAAAAGAAACAATCAACTAATGTTCAGGCGGTTTATTAACAGTGATATTGTGGGTACAGACCCGTAATCGGTTTTCACATCAGTACAATAGTGATCAATAAAAACAATTATAAATCAGTAATTGAATCACTTACACGCATTACATGCAATATCCCTGGAAATGCCCAAATACGATGCTCGATGCACAAATGAATGATCCGCGATGCACCGATGAATGATACCTCCGACGTAAATCCAGAGGCGCAGGTTACAATACTCCGTGGTATAGATCCAGGGTATATATCCACATTATAGATCCACGGTATAATGTTCACAGCGAAATGTGCAGAATCCAACGTTATGACGACCACGTCCAGTCGATGTGTTGAATGATGATTCACTTAATAATGTCCAGCAAGGAATCCAGCCCGTCACAGCTTTGCCGTGGCATTGTCCATTGACATAAAATATGGAGTCTATCTCCAATGTAGGCAAATTCATTCCCTGCAGGCAAAAATGTCTCCCAGGCCTTATCTCCACAAACATAACAGGTCAGCAGGTAACACAGGACTGACTATAACAAGTCGCTTCAGAGCCAGAAGTGACGTAACTCTCAGAGCAGTGGTGTTAGGTACTCTGCCTACCTCAGAATTTCTCCGGCTTTTATATCCATTCACCCCTTTCTAGTACATTCTGTAATTTTCTCCAACCTGGGGCCGCACACTTGAACATATACATCCAGGAATCCTGGATGACTCACTGCCTAACTATGTGCATAACATCGTTGGCAAAAATAACTACCAATCACATTGGGCTACAGGGACAGTGCCTCACTCAGCCAAATAATATTATGTTAGCACTTCCTAGAACATTCTAGACTGGGTGAGAAATCATTCTAGATTGAGTGAGCTATAATGTATTTCCTGTCACATGCATGTACTGTGGCTACATTGTACACCACCTAGAAAATTCTCCACTGATCTGGTCAGCCTGTATGTACTATATCTATACCAGATAGAATGTTCTCCATTAATCTGGTCCACCTGTGTACATACACATTAAAACAACCATGCATGCAGTACATCATACATGTACATAACTACTAGTGTGTACATTTTGTGACACTTTGTAGTATGATACCTGAACCATTTACCGGCTTCGTCATGTGGCCATGAATGAATTCAGCTCTTAGGTATCTGCCAATCATTGCGTGTCTGAGCCATCCGAGATGCACCTGTGTACAGCAGGATTATGTGAATAGTGGTATTTTGACTTTTGGAGGTAGAAGATTTTGTGGACAGTCCTATGATAGGGATTAGGACCTCCGCTATTAGGACCTCCCTTTGAAGGTATAGATTCCCTACTTCGGCTACGCTCTACAAACGATGAATTGTTCGCTCTGTCTGTCCTCCTGTGAAGAAATGCCATATGAATTGTAAATCCTTCATATAATCGTTGAAGGCTAACACAAGACACACAGACACAAATCAAAAAGAACACGAGAGAACGGCGACTTTAACGACCAGCGACAGTTATAAACAACATTTGACTGGGAATTGCTTCGGAGGACTCGTTGGAGCTACTGACTAGCTTAAAAGGGATGGTGCAGTTTCGGTTAACATGGGGCTTGAGGTTTCCAACTTTTTTGATGGTGATTTTTTTTTTTTTAATGTAGATAATGAGAAACCTCTTTTATGAAATGTGAATGAACATAACAGTTTTAGGAGGAATTCAAAGTTTATTTAATGAAAATTGGTTTTGAAATGGCCGAGATATCCAAAACAATGTAGGCGTAATCCTTATAAAAGGTGGGACCCACCTTTTATAAGATCCTCCTTGTTTTACTTTGTCTTAGTTATCTCAGATATATAATTTCAAAACCGATTTTCATCAAATAAACTTCGAATTTCTCTTAGAATTGTAGGCTTCTTAACATTATATTTTTAGAAAAGTGGTTTCTAAATATCTCGCAAAAACTTAAAGTCCAAATTCTCACCTCAACCAATACCATACCACCCCTTTAATGCACACTTATTATTATGGCAAAAGTGACAGGGGGTCACGGAAAACTATTCTTATAATCTTGTTTTTTATCATGTCAAACACGAGGATATTTTATGAATTTAACTCCACTTTCACGGAGCGTTCCCTTGAGCCATAGTCTCATGGCTACACGGCGTTACGAGCTGTCAGAAAGACAAAAAGAAGATAAGTAAAATGTAGGAAAAGTGAGAGACAGAATAGAGAAAAGAGGGAGAGAAGGAAATAAAAGAAGTCGGAGACGTTGAAGAGTACAGAAAAACAAATCCAGAGGAATGAGGGTTACGATCACAGAAACAATGATGACATTGTGTACGTATTCATAAAAACCGATCGTGATGATATTTTGTTTGAGAATCTCTCTTCCTCCCCATGAGTTTCTCTCCCTCCCCATGCGTCCGTCTCTCTCCCTAAAGTGAAAAGCGCTTACAAGAATTGAATTGTTTAGAGTTTATATGCATTCCTTTCCACATTGTTCCGAGGTTGTCTATTTCATTTTCGTGCCTGTTGAAAATCTGCGTCAAACACATATAATTTCTTGTATTACGTGTGGGAGGAATGCAGCCTACAACTTACAAGCTCAGCTTTTTAGCATTCCTCCCCATTTCCAACATTTTCCAATACCTACAAGTTTTCTATAAATTTATCCTTTACCTTGTATGATGAAATTTATGCACTGTATTCAATTTTTGTAATATATATATATGTTTTTGTTGGAAATGAAAAATAAATGAATGAATGAATGAATGAATGAATGAATGAGAAAGAAAAAGTAAAACAAAACCAACAAAAATCACATTGAATTGACGGAACTTCTGAGCGCAATTCAATCATCATGATTAAATTGATTTTGATTGACGGGATAAAATCTGACGAACAACATCATGGTTGCAAATCCATACAGAATTGGAATGTATCATGTAGAGAAGTAATGGAATCGAAAGTTTGCTATGTTCTTTACTTTCGTGAAACCGAGCTTCGAATAGTCTGGCTTCCAGACCGTCTGCTCGTATTAATTTCCCTCCTAGAATATTAACGCCATCTAACGAAAAAAGAAGTAGCAGGTTTTGCTGGATGGTCCTTTGGTCCTTCGGCAAAGGCAGCGACTTCGTCGCCGCGGAGGGCACATTTTGTGAAAATGGAATACAGTTGGTAAAGGGTCTGGAAACCAGACTAAGCTACGAGCAGGAGGCTTAGTGTGTACACTACTGTATCACGTATACGCCATATATTTTAGCGAGGCTAAATTTTCGCGAATCGGGACTTCCTGACAATTTCGCGAGTGGTCTAATTCGCGAAGGTGGAGTATAGCACTGAACGGAGGTAATGTATAGGCCTACGTGCACGTACATTCATATCGGAATCAGAGTCAATATTTTCGGGTGTCTTTCAATTCGCGAATAGCACCTGTCTCGACGCGAAATTCGCGAAAATAAAAATCTCGCGAAATATTCGGCGTTTACAGTATTTGCCTATAGCCGTGGGAACTCATATCAGGGAGGTGAGATTCACCTCCCTGCTCATGTATTATTTTCATCATTTCCAGCATCTCTTGCAAATGCGCAACACTACCAGAGCGGCGCTATGTACTCATGAAGGTCACCTCTCTGCTAATCGCAAGGCATTGCCATGCAAGAGCGTTGAGATGTGAATTCATAGAGCTGGCTGTCGCACCTAACGTGCTCGCCATTTTCGTGTCTGTTTTTAGTTCCCGGCGATGATATCTTCAGCAGTGGGCGACGCCTCTTCATGTTGTTGTTATCATCATTATTGCAAGCCAATATCGTTGGATCAATGTTCGTATAATTCACAGTTTCCGGACGAGAAGGAGGTAAGTATGCAAGTCGAGATACAGACATGAAATACCTGCTTTGTCATGGACATATGGCGCGCCATGATGATTCAGCTGCTGTTCCGAGTTCATTGCTCTGCAGATTAAAGTAAAATATCTGTCTCTTCACGATGATTTGGATGGCAAAATGTCTGTCACTTTACGATCATTTAGATGGTAAAATGTCTATCACTTCACGATAATTCGCATAGTAAATGTCTGTTACTTCACTATCATTTGGATAGTAAAATGTCTGTCACTTCATGGGATCATTTGGATATAGTAAAATATCTGTCACTTCACGATGATTTGGATAGTAAAATGTCTGTCACTTCACGATCATTTGGATCGTAAAATTTATGTTACTTCACGATCATCTGGATAGTAAAATGTCGATCACTTCACGATCATTTTGATGGGAAAAATATCTGTCACTTCACGATAATTTGGATCGTAAAATGTCTGTCACTTCACGTTCATTTGGATCGTAAAATGTCTGTCACTTCAAGATCATCTGGATAGTAAAATGTCTGTCACTTCACGTTCATTTGGATCGTAAAATGCCTGTCACTTCAAGATCATCTGGATAGTAAAATGTCTGTCACTTCACGATCATCTGGATAGTAAAATGTCTGCCATGCACTTCACGATAATTTCGAGATAGTAAAATATCTGTTCCTTCATGGGATCATTTGGATATAGTAAAATATCTGTCACTTCAAGATAATTTGAATAGTAAAATGTCTGTCACATCACGATAATTTGGATAGATATAGCATGGACCTACAACTGTATATAGGTCCAGGAATGATTTATTAACAAACAGAACTGGAGCGGTGTCATGAAAATTTGACTCAAGCGTAGATAGTTTTAGCACTTCGGAAAGAGTGAAATAGTGTTATAACATAAGTCGCCAAGACATATCCAGATAACGATGAGGACGCTAATAATAAATCTGGTTATTCACTGTTTTTCCCCTTTCGAAGCATATACAACGTGTACTTTCACTTTTATTCTTTTTTATTACATGATATTTACGGAACATTAGACACACTGGCAGCGTGTAAGTATGGGACAATACAGCTCAGATCTTAAATCTGAAAAGTAGAAATGAAAATAAAATTTCAGTTAAAAGTACCTCAGAGTCTGCTAAGGATTATTTTTGTGTGTATTAAAACCAAAATGCTGCATATAGAAAAATAACATCAAGAAAGTTCTTCTCTACCAACGCAATACAGTCTATAATGAAAGAATGGTCTGCTCAGGTTCTTGACTCCAGGTGAAGACCGATGTCACTCCTCCCCCTCCCTCCCCCGCCTCAATTCCTCTGTTCCTGATGCAAAATATTGGCTCAAACATAAAAATGAGGCTAGTGTATAATTCCTACATGGTCATTAAATAAGATATACCAGCACGGGTGATGAAGCAACATTGATTCTTTTAATGTGTGTGACGGCTGATTACGTTTTGTTTTATCTATCTATTCGTCAGTATTGTCGGTAATCAGTCATCGGGTTTTAACCACCGTATCATGCGCTGCAAAAGACATGCAGACATATTCAAGGTTAGCCTTTTGTCAAGGCCTCTCGCTGTAACGGACGAGCGAAGCGAGCCCAGCCGATCGACAGCGCGAGGCGCAACCCCACGCAGCTGAGCTCTCTTCACCATACAGCGAGAAGGCCTTGACAAAAGGCCAATTCAAGGTATGCTTGAATATATACTCTGTACTAAATCGAGTAGGTACAATTTGTATTAAGCTTAGTACCTCCTTGACTAAACCGTACGTATAGACTATAGGTCTATGCCGCGATCACAGTTTCCCTCGGACCTTCTTATTGTGGTCGAGTTTTTATCAGTCCTATATACATGTTATTTATAGGCCTACACTCTTTTGTCTCTCTCGTCTATCCAAAGTATAACTGATGACTAAATCGGTGAACAACTTATCGATTCCAGATACTTGCATTTAGCGTCACATTACTGAATCATCAATATCGTTGTCTTGTTGTCTTTATGATAATATACTCTTGACCTGTACGAGAGTGCCAAATAAAGCGGGAGGTCAGTCCCGTTCAAATGTTCAAATCTGTGTGAGATTAACCAGAAATCGCTTCATGTCATCAAACTCAAAAGTATACACGTGTGATACAGTATAGCGTTGTGTACGTGTGACTAGAGAGGTGAGACTCTCCTCCCTGGTGTAACCATGTATTGTAATATAGCTGCATGGTGTGTTAAACTTTCGAAGGACCTGGTCAGCACACAGTCTGTTGATCAAGCTTCCGAGTGGAAATATTACATAATCATCATCACCTTGTGATCTGACACCTCTAGACCTATATATATTATATCCCTCGAAGAAAAATGTCAAGGTTTTCGCTGTCGTTTTCACATATCCTGTAACAGCCAGGCATCTGTAGCTTAGGTTTAATATTTCACATCGCGCGTCTTACTTCGAGACTAGCAGCTAGAGCAAGGTAAGACGAAACATCTTTTGTGTATTTTCTGAAATATCTAATTCTTTTTTTTTCCACATGTGTTCCTATGGGGAATTATTGAACAGGTGTGAGATCTGTGAGCACGAGAAATTTGCGCCTGCTATGGGGTGGCTGCCGGGGTGGCTGACCCCAATAGTCCTCTCCACCTCTTACCTCGCAGTTCTCAACAGGAACAAACTTAGTCTGGCTTCAAGACCATCTGTCTGTACTGTTTGGTTCCAAAAATATTGACGCCCTCTAACGACGAGAGAAATGGAAGGAGATGCAATCATCAAAGGGTCTGGAAACCAGACTATACTATTAGGGGAAAAAATAGTCTCAAGTTCAAGTTCAAGTTCAACTTTATTTCCATTTCCATTGAATATAAAGAAAAATAATCTACAATACATTAACGGAACATATATGTGACAATTTCAAAGAAAACGTACATGTGATCACGAGTAACAACAGGAATTCCTTTTCTAAGGTATATAATTATACATACATAAAGACTAGAATGGAAATGGAGGGTCCCACTAAAAAGCAAAGCTTGTAGGGTATGGGACCCTCGGAAAATACATGCACAAAATCAGAGAAACCAATGTCAACTGACATTAAGTTAACTTAGGAAGGGAAAAAACAGAAAAAAAACCCAGAAAAAATGGGGAAAAAGAAAAAAAAGGGAAGTGAGACTATGGTACAACACGCGCCATCGTGGACACAAGCACACTGGTCTTCATGATGTAAGTTCAATGATAAAACGCTCCCTGGATTGATATTGCGAAGGATTGGGTGTATATACCGGTATGAATGCAGAATAACGGCAGAAGAACGGCTATAAAAAAAGATGACATGATTGAGACAATAAAACCGAACCTAATTCGGTTGTATATCATAAGATTTCAATAAGAATAATTTGAATTTGTTCTTAAAATAATTCAGAGTTTGTGCTGATACTATGTCGTATTAGTCCCGCTGTGTGGATGCCTGACAAAAGGCAGGTTCTATTCTCTTGTTTGTTTGTTTGTTTGTTTATTGTTTCTCTTCCTTTTGTTTTCTTTGGTAATTTGCCTTATTTTCATGAGTTCAACCAGGGAGGTGTCTCTTCCCACCTCCCTGGTTCAGCTCAGTAATTAGTTACTGTCCACAAGGTCCGGAGGAATTGGTGTGAGTATTGAGGCTTGTGTGACGTATCAGGACAATTACCCACCCCCCCCCCCCCCCCCCGACAATCATCCCGGCAAATAGTGATAGGGTCAGAGTAAAGATTAGGGTTGGGTTTAGGGTTACACTTTGGTTTAAAGGCGGTTAGGGTTTGGATTAGGTTCAGGATTAGGATTAGGGATATGGTCTGGGGTTATCGTCCATGGGGTAATCGTCCTAGATTCTTGTGTGGATAGTGCGAAGATTGCTGCTATAGAATTATGGAGCTCCATGCTAAAACCAACATTAAAAGGGAATGCCACGCACCGTGTTTGAGTCTAATCATTAGAGTGAAAATTAAACAGAACGGAATTGTTTTTTTTTTCAATTGGACATAAATGAAGAAAGTTATGGAATCCTATTAGATTCCCATATTTATTTGTAGGATATCAGGTGCATCTGCCTAAATCATCAACCAAAAGAATTACTTAAATGGAACTTTTTAAATAGAAGTTTGTATACAAAACCAACGGGAAAGGCGACAGTTGATAACATCATTGCATCTTCCAACTTGCGTGTATTCCATGAGATGATGAAAAACCTTGGAATTCCATGAACGTCTCATTCTGCGTCCCATTTTGATGCAACTTCCATCAATCTTCCCGTCTGCCAGTTCACTTTTTTTTCACCAGGGTTAACTTGAACATGGTTTTTCATTAAATCGCACTTTAATGTCTTTTGACCTACAACATTCCTTCCATGCTCACTGGACCACCAACTGATGTATTAAAAAAATGAAAAACCGCGAGTCGTGCGAGTATGGTAGCATCAGCGCAAATGGAATTAAAGGCTCTTCTTAACATCCCCCTGGCTCCGTAATTAGACACAAAACGTGGAACTTTTCAAACTGAGCTATATGATAAAATTCCATTTGGGCTTGCAATGGCATTTTGAAGTGATTAAACGTTTTGAAGATTGTACGATTTCTTTGAAGATGTCTAGGGACAGATAGCTCCTTGCTAGAAAAAGTGTTTTCAAACTGTGTAAAGCTTTGCGTGCAGGATGGCATGATTTGGGGGCCTGTGAGGTGAGGACTTGTTATTTAATCGTATTTGCATAATAATAATAATGTGTCTATGACCAACTTCACTGACACTCTTTCCTGAATATCTAAACAGATGGGGAAAGGGAATTCTACTTTCTATATAGCCTTTATTACAATTTTACCTCAAGCTCCAATGAAACTGTTTTTTTTATATTTCCTGTTTGTGACTTTGACTTTACTCTTCATATGAAAGTGAAATTTGGCATACAAGGCGGGATTTTCCCTTAAAGGGATGGCACAGTTTTGGTTGAGATGAGACTTTAGGTTTCCAACGGTTTTTTTTGATGGTGCATGACTTTTAGAGATATTGAGAAACCTCTAATTAAATATGGTAGAATGTATAATTCTGAGAGGAATTTAAAGCTTATTTGATGAAAATTGGTTTTGAAATTTCCGAGATATCCAAAACAAAGCAATCCTAATAAAAGGTGGGACCCACCTTTTATCAAGATTGCTTTGTTTTTTATATCTCAGCCATTTCAAAACAGATTTTCATTAAGAAAAATTTGAATATCTCTTAGAATTGTATGCTCTGGATCATTTCATAAAGTGGTTCGAAGTATCTCCCAAAAAATAAAAAAGCTGAATCATCGCCTCAACCATGTCCAATACTATATCACCCCTTTGAAGTTTCAAGGCTTACGTTGTTTCACGAATATGACGGAGCTGTCGTGTCTAAACGTAGAACTTGTATATTATGCAGGACGACAATGACCTCCAACGGGTGGAACGCACTTTTGCGTAGATAAGTTCGAACTTTTGTTCTTTAACCTTTTACTTGGTATATATATACGCGATGGAATTTGCATTTGTGTTGTTCGTGCCATTCCACGAAGGCTGGAATCAAATTTAGTGTATAATGTCCTTATTAGATCTGGCAGATATAGGCCTAACAATAAGTCATGGGGGAATCCTTGTACTTTTTAGTTTGATTGTGATGATTTTTCGTGACACACATGATTTCAGCCAGACACGCGCGCATCATTAAAGTGGAATTCCGAACGAGTTAAAGGAATGATATAGTATTGGTTGAGGTAAGGATTCAGCTCTAAACTTTGTGCAACATATACTTACAAACAATTTCATGAAATGTGTTTGAGCATACAATTCTGACAGGAATTCAAAGTTTATGTGATGAAAATCGGTTGTGAAATGGCTGAGACATCCAGAAACAATGTAAAACAAAACAATCCTAATAAAAGGTGGGTCCCACCTTTTAATTAGCATTGCTTTATTTTGGATATCGTGGCCATTTCAAAACCGATTTTCATTAAATAAGCTTTGAATTCCTCTTGAGAATTACATGCTCTTTCATGTTTTATCAAGGTTTCTCATTATCTTAAAAAAAAAAAAATCATTAAAAAAGTTGAAAACCTGACGCCCCATCTCAACCGAAACTGTACCACCCCTTTAAATGTTAATCTGAAAAGAAAGAGCAACATTTTGCAAGCACTACCAAGGAGGTACACCTCCTTTTTCGGAAGTTATTTAGCCAGATATAACATTATGTTTTACACTTATAAAGAACACAGGAAAAAAAAAAGTGTTTTGTAAACTTTTGTGTCATGAGAACATCGGTTCACTCATTTGCATATTCATATCACCTGATCAAGAACTGTTTTGCAAAAATCTGCGAAACTTCCGATTTTGATCAAATTTTCATTGCTGTGCAAAATAATGATCAGTCATATATACATAAGTAGGACTTGAGACTGGGACATAGATTGCGTTTCAACAACAACAACAACAACAACAAGAAAACTAGAAATTTCAAGGTTTTTGTGTAAAAAAAACTATGGCAAGTTTGTGAAGCAATGAGGTCATCAACTCACTAATTTTAGTGCTGCTTAATCAGACATAATGCATTCATGCAAAAAAAAAAAAAAAGAGAGAAAATACAACGATGAATTATAGAATATATGTTTCAACTTATACGTGCAAACCAAGGAGCTTTAAACACACACAGTAATGGGTGTCATCATCATCATCATCATCATCATCATCATCATCATCATCATCATCATCATCATCATCATCATCATCATCATCATCATCACGATTGTTGCTTGGGGCATGGAGGTACAAACGAGAATTTCGTTTGCATACAGCTCTATTGCTTGGAGTGGAGCAAGATTCACCGGGGGTGAATGCCCCTCAGTCTCGCTGTATGACGAAGTGATATTGTATATTGATCACTTATTTGAACAACATCTCGGCGAAACGGGAACATTATTTTGTTTAGCTCGAAACGATGACTCGCCTGTTTTTTTTTTTTTATTCTTATCTTCATGGTTATAGGGTGTCATTAACCTGATGATAACGTGCTAGGACGTTGAAGTAATCATTCCATGACAAATATAGATAGATGAGAAAGAGAAGAAAAAGATAGAGAACAAAAGGCATATCAATACGCAGTACATTACCTATACTCTCTGACGAATGTTGCTATGTGGAAGTTTAATCTCTTGTTGTGCAGCCTTGAAGATCAAAATTTAGATCGTCATTAGGTGAAGTATCCACATCCTCCTCGTAAGGAACACCTTTGCCGGTATTAAATAAAGCAGTAATGATAATAAAAAAAAACACGTATTGCATATCATTGCCGTCGTCACTGTTGTCTCATTATCAAGTGCTCGCCATATCACCCAACAGCAGCTTGACAAAGTGATTTAGCTGTGGAGTATTTCCTTACAAACGACACTGAAAATGCACAGTCAAGCACGCGATTGGGATAATTAGAAGAAGGTTCGCAATACACTGCGTGTTTCGTGGGCGACCTCATACCTTAAAGGTCTAGTTTACCTTTGGGAGAAGTGATTTAACCCCCCCCCCCCCCTCCAAGATATCACATTTAATACAAGGATCTATGTGTAGGTCTGTTGTTTCACAAACGTCCTACCATATAAAATTTTTGCAATAAACTCTAAAATATAAAGAGATATCAGTATTTTTCTTAATAAACCATAACTGCAGAAGGTTTAGTCTGGAAACATTTTCATTATTGATATTGTTAACATTTTGTGTGTTTAACAATACTTAACATCGATAATATACGGATTCAAATTTTTACAGTTGTTGTTTCTATCCCTAACTCACATTTTAATTTTTAGAACTATTTTAAAGCACTAATGCTGGGTCTTTGTTTTATCTGCAAATGGTAAATTATGCCGTTAATTTTGTGTGACCAGGGAGAGACTTAACTGTGACAAAGGTGTTCCTATTACTGTCGGAACACCTTGTAGGAGTCTCGTGCGACATATCATACTGTAGCAAATAACTACTGACGTAGGCCTATAAAAATAATTCCCAGTGTCGAAATGCCAGTGTGAAGCCTGAGTCATGAAGACATAAAGATGACTTTGTAAAAGAATAGAGGATTATTATTTTTGCTGAATGAGTGGTTTTCTGGACCCCTTGGTAGAACAACAGTGTCTCTAATAGTAGGCACAGCTGAGCTGCAGGGCAATCCAGCCGTATCCCAGTTAACATGTATGATTATCATTTGTGTGTTTTTATGGTGATTTTATGCTGAAAATGAATACAGTACAACACAATACAATACAATACAATACAATACAATACAATACAATACAATACAATACAATGCAAAACAATGCAATACAATACAATACAATACAATACAATACAATACAATACAATACAATACAATACAATACAATACAATACAATGCAAAACAATGCAATACAATACAATACAATACAATACAATACAATACAATACAATACAATACAATACAATACAATACAATACAATACAATACAATACAATACAATACAATACAATACAATACAATACAATACAATACAATATCTTTCTCATTTCTAGCCGAAAAAGAGCGCATAATGTCCATCGCGTGCAAACAGGACTTCGCAGGTTATCATCTGTTCTGGTTTCTTGTCCTCGAGAGACGTCGGTCTTGGTGCCGACATCCCAAGAGCTTTCAGTACAGGTATTCGTATTTATTGACACAAGGTGCCAAAGTTGATGGCAAAATGCCCCCATCTTTAACCTCCTCTCTTGGAATGCAACCCACATTTTTTGGTAAACCCTGGGACGGCAATATTCTGCCATTGTATGCTTTCAGCGTGATCTTCAGTTTTTCTTTCGAGTAGCTTCGCGTGCAGACCGCCATGTCAAATCTTTAATAAGAAACCGGATTTACCACAGTCGATGACGTCACGGATGGGATAACATCAAGCCCGTAAAGAAGAAATATACTTTGTTTTGAAGCGATGTAAACAGTATTTTGTCGGATTCTTTCCCCATCAGTGGAGAGAGTCTCCCCTCACCCCACCCCCACCCCCACTCTTCAAGGACACTTTCTGACCTGCTTATGGGCCAACCTACCTGTTCCCTGAATTGCTTAGGACGCGGCTATACCTTAAAATCCCTTTCACCCGAGACCGAACGTCCGATCAGTCGTAAACAGGATCAACGGAACGAAGGATTTCCTGGAATAGTGGTAAACGGGGATCTCCCCACCCCCTAATAACATCCCAGTTGTCGTTACCTTGCATGCCAGTGTCAGTGTGTGTGTGCGTGTGTGTGTATCACCCTCATGTGAGCGATTAATTCATTATGTGAGTGTTCAAATGTGTGTTATGTATGTGGGTACGCGTGGGTGTGTGGCTATAATAAGTTTGTGACTCAAGCAGGTGAACTGGTAGACAGAAAGATCCGTCTGTAGCTGTCCGGAGGAGTCTTTTATATTTTTCACGTTATCGCTCTCCTCCGTAGACAGAGGGGATCCGTGAAGCCAGACGTAGTCTTCGCGGAACATTCCCCGACGGCCAGATACAGACTGATCTTTCGGTCAAGTAAACTGGAAGAATTATAGATCTACATGTACCGACTGTCCTAACCTCAGGTTTGTAAGTGCTATGGTTGGCTGTAAGTCCTCAAACCCTGCGTATGGAAACTCATTGTATTGGAAAGTGCCTTGAGTATGATGTGTATAGACTCTTGAAACACACGCACACACATATATGTCTATCGATAGTCATAGACTTACACACACACACACACGCACGCACACACACACACACACACACACACACAGGCTCACACACACATACACCCACACACATTCATGTCTTTGCTTTCCATTGAAATTGTATAGTACGTAGTTGTCTTTCCCTCTCTAAATCAAGGAAGTGGTTTATTCTGTGAAATGATACTTTTGTTTATTCTATACACGGGCGAAAATGAAAGATTTAGAGTACTTAGGTATATCGAGGATTATACAAGACCTGTGGTTATCGTGATTCCAGGGTCAAGAGTGCGGATGGTTACGGCATAGGCTTATATATATACTCAAGACTTGTTATCTCGATTGGAAGATGGCAGGCATCAAACGAGAACAAATCGACGTGACAGAAAAGCTTGTTACCATAATGAAAGCTTAGGAATGAAAATCGACGTATTATTTTCTTGATGCTTGCCAAATGCTGTGTTCCACGTTATGTTTTCATGCGGCAAGCCGCAACTTTGGCTTTTCAAACGGCGTTCATGTACCACTGACATTACAAAGTTAGTTGAAACACAGGTGAACACAGTTTTGGAATTAGGCCAACCAACAACGCCAAGGTCAGTTTCAGGGCCTGTTGGAGAGCGGGGCGGGGGGGGGGGGGGGGGAAGCCGTTCCGCCTTTCCTTGGCTCAAGAGGGGTGCTGTAGGGGATACTGTTTACCCCCATCCGACAGGGTTCTTTTCCCCTTTTTACAAAACATCCACCAGCTGCCTTCGCTTAGCTCTCTGTCTCGGGAGAATAACAGGCAGAAAGAAGATAGGAAAATATCCAAATCATACTTGCTCATACCTTCTCAACTTTTTTTTTATTTTTATTTTTTATTTTTAGCTGTCTCATGACAATTACGATCGGATGTCACCGACATCAACATTTTCGATGATGTTGCCTCCGGGTCAGATGACGAAAATCAAGAATGAAATCCAAGGTTGCTCTAATTCTATGAGCAGGCTCCACAATCATTTTTCCCCCATGAAAAAAAAAAATCAAGGGTAAAGTGTATGACATATCTCGTCACCCTAGCTTTGTGAGAGCTTCATCGCTCCATGACTGGAACGAGACGTTATTTGAGAGCACTTGGTCCCAGCATGGAGCTACCAAATAGCTCCATGGTCCCAGCTTGGCTCGTGCATGACTTGAGACCTCAATGACTTGCTGTTTTAGCGAAATTTATATATGACGAAGTTTTTGAAAAAAAAAAGGGTTATAACTATTCCCATGAGCTCACCGACACATAGCTAGAGGCAAAGCATCAATCACTATTTGAACCGCTGATCATCGTGCATCAACCATCCCGTCCCGATAGTAGCAGCTCCCTAACTTCTCCATAAGTGCTGTTTATTACTTTTTTAATGGTGCGCAGTTGGCAAAGATCAACATGGTGATGTCACGGCGATTTACGACGGGTTTGCAGGCCTGTACAGTATGTCCCCCCCCCCCCCCCAAAAAAAAAAAAAAAAATACGATCGGATTTTTGCATTGATAACACACAATATGATTAAACCGTCTAAATGGTACTTCAGGGTCTTACAATATAACAATGTCATCTTAGCTCTATTTTACAGGAAACCCCATTCAGAGAAATGTGGATTGTTGTTAAGCATGTCATGAGTCTGATTCTTCCAAGTTGATGCTCTTGGAACTGCATGTTAATGAGTAAACACAATAGACAGAACTTGGAGGGAAGGGATTCCTGACATGCTCTATCAAGAATCCTCATTTCTCTTTGACCACTCAAGCAAATTGATTAGATTCACCATATTTAGCTCACCTGAGCCAAAGGCTCAAGTGAGCTATTGCGATCGCCCTTCGTCCGGCGTCCGTCGTGCGTCGTGCGTCGTGCGTCGTGCGTCGTCCGTCGTGCGTCGTCCGTCGTCCGTAAACTTTTTACATTTTCATCTTCCTCTTGAAAACCCCAAGACCGATTTTCATCAAACTTGGCAGGTAGCATCCCTAGGGGGTTAGGAACTCAATTTGTTAAAATGGGCACCATGCCCCACCCAGGGGGCCCCCAGGGGGGCCCAAACCCCCCAAAATTAAGGAATCTGTAAAAATCTTCTTCTCTAGAACCAGAAGTGATAGCGCTAAGTTAATACTATGAGTTAGTACATTGATGACTGTAGTTTCAAGTTTGTTCATGGCAGAATCAGGGGTGCCCCCCTTGGGACCCAGGGGAGGGGGGTGGGGAGGGGTCCCAATGGGGCCTAAATTGTACATTTTCATCTTCTTCTTGAGAACCCCATGACCCATTTTCACCAAACTTGGCAGGTAGCATCCCTAGGGGGTTAGGATCTCATTTTGTTAAAATGGGCACCATGCCCCACCCAGGGGGCCCCCAGGGGGGCCCCAACCCCCCCCCCCCAAAAAAAAAGAAGGAATCTTTAAAAATCTTCTCTAAGATAAGCTAAGATAATACTATGAGTGAGTATGACTGTAGTTTCAAGTTTGTTCATGGCAGATCCAGGGGTGCCCCTCTTGGGGGCAGGGGGGGGGGGGGGGTTGGGAAGGTCCAATTGGGGGCCTGAATTGTACATTTTCATCTTCTTCCTGAAAACCTCATGATGGATTTTCGTCAAACTTGGCAGGTAGCATCCCTAGGGGGTCAGGATCTCAATTTATCAAAGTGGGCACCATGCCCCACCCAGTGGGCCCCAGGGGGCCCAAACCCCCCCCCCCCCCCCCAAAATGAAGGAATCTTTAAAAATCTTCTCTAAGATAAGCTAAGATAATACTATGAGTGAGCACATTGTAGTTTCAAGTTTGTTCATGGCAGATCCAGGGGTGCCCCTCTCGGGGGCGGGGGGGGGGTTGGGAAGGTCCAAATGGGGGATTGAATTGTACATTTTCATCTTCTTCCTGAAAACCTCATGATGGATTTTCGTCAAACTTGGCAGGTAGCATCCCTAGGGGGTCAGGATCTCAATTTATCAAAGTGGGCACCATGCCCCACCCAGTGGGCCCCAGGGGGCCCCAATCCCCCCAAATTAAGGAATCTTTAAAAATGTTGGCCCTTATTGTACATTTTCATGTTCTACTTGAGAATGCCTGGTCAAATTTTAGTAAAGCTGTGAATAATTTAGATTAGTGACTGCGTGAAAGGTGAACTTGCGATACTCAGGTGAGCGCTAGACCCGCGAGTCTCTTGTTAAAGTTATCGTTGCGGAGAGTTCCGTTGTATCTTCTTCTTTTTTTCTTTATTTTTTTATTTATTTATTTATTTATTTATTTATTTTTTTTTTTTGGGGGGGGGGGGACATACGGTATAGACAAGGAGGTGCAGACAAGAAACTGTAAGATTCTAAACTTTTTTTTTGATAAATTTTGCCTTCCATACTCACATCGCGGCTCTCACTACATGCGTCAAGCTGTTGTTGATTTTTTTTTTTGACGATGATGTTCATGTCGTTTTTATTAAGAAGCGCGTCATTCACATTTGAATATTTACGCCTTTATCGGCATAAAAATCGATACTTTACTTAAGAACAATAACTCCAAAAAAATGAATGAATAAGATACTTTATAATTATATTCATGCGCGGGGAGCAGTACGTCTGCTGTCATACAGTTAGGGCAGATAAGTCCTGGTGTATGATGGTGACGAACAGTGTGGTAGCGCGTCGCCTTTTGACAGGGCCCTCTCGCTGTGTGATGGCTAAACGGGCGGGCGAAGCGATCTCGCTTCGTTCCTCACCACCACACAGCGAAAGAGTCTTGGCAAAAGGCTAGAGAGCGCGATGCCTCCTATAAATTGAAATGATAATAATAATAATTAGAAAAAAAAAATCGTATCTGCCTGACTTCTCGGATGGACAGATTTCTCTCATTGGGCGATAAGAAATGCGTCGCTTCACGCTCATTTGCTTGTATTTTTCAAGAAAACGTAGATAAATGTGACGGAGACGTAGGTACGACGAGTCGCAATCTGCTCGGACGTGTATAGCAAGGACGTATCGGCAACCATTTCAACGCCACACCGACCGCGTCTGCGCGCAAAATAAACGCATTTGGATCATCATCAGGGCAACATCACTTTAGCAAGGACGTGGCGCGGATGTAGCATGTAAGGGAATTTGTTCAAAAACAACGAAATTTGCGCGACGTCCTTGGCAATTTTTCTAATTTCTAAGGACGTATAGCGGAACCTTCCTCCGGTGTAAAGGGGGAATTACAACAATACGGGTACACACACGTATTGATATATATCAAAGGGCTATAGCTCTTTGGATATTATTACAGTATATAAAAGCTGAGCCGAAGTCCTGACATGGTCCAGGCCACAATTTCGCGAAGGGCATGAGTTTTTACTACATGCTATTTATTAGGATTTATGGACTCGTTTGAACTCACGCCGTAACCTTCGTGATTGTAGGGCCTGACCTCGCGGTGCCGATTGATGGAGCCATACCGATTTTGGAACTAGACAAGGAGTGAACTTTCCCCTTCTTTACACCCCTGAGAATATCTCTTTTTCTCCCATGAAATAGGCCCTATAATGTGTACTCTTTCGGCTTGCTGTGTATTGGCATTCTCTCACCATCTATACGGAGAGGACGATGTTCGTATATCCGAATATAAACGCTTAATTATTCCATGTAACAATTAAATGTGAAAGCAACTAACAAAGGAAGATGTTGATTAATACGAAAATGAAAAAGAGGGTACGCACTAAAATGAACGTACGGAATTGCGAACCTCATTTCGTTCCCGGATCAACAGACCTTCGGAATATTCAACGAACTTTACTTCGGATGGACGAAGTGTCGAAATAACGAACCTTCGGAATGACGAACTTGTACTCCCACGGAGCAATAAAAATCCCTGCAGCTCCGCTCATGCCAAGGAGGAGGATACACCATTGCTCCTACCAAGAAATGCGGATGCGGTATCCCAGGCATGATTTACTGGCACAACCACGTTGTAAAAGAGTAACCTGGCAGACATTCAATTTGAAAAAAAAAAATAATCAGAGATTAAAAGAAAAAAAGGATCGAAGAAGGTTTCACTGTATACTATAACGTTGCTAAATATATAGTTTGCATAATGATAATATTACACAGTTACATCCCGAAAGAAAAAGGGGTGGAGAAGTTTATGTCTTATAAGGTATCATGAACGTTCCCCATGAGCAAACAAGGTGACTAAAGAAATAGGATGAAAGTGACATAATATACTTTATGTACACATGCGGTAGCAAACCAGGAAATAATTAACCAGTTGATATGTTTTTAACGCAGTATGCTAGAAGGTAACAGCTTCTTTCACGGAAATTTCAGCAATAATCGAAACTGAATTCTGCTGCCGAGTGGTCAATATGATAAACGACATAGGCTAACGAAAGTGAATCCTCAGCTCAGCTGAAGTTTGAGACAAATTGGACAAAAGAAAAATCTGACGATGGTGGCAAGTATCAATGCGATTATAATGTACTCAACATATCGCACATAATGTAATGCTTCAACGTAAGAGGGCGCTCTTCCTGTTTTCATGCCGGTGTTCCTGCGACATCATTGCAGCTCTCACTCGCCAGTCTTGATTGTTCTCCATTGACTTAGGATTAGGGTTAGGGCTGTAATGGGGGCTTAGGTTTAGTTTGATGTGAGGATTAGGATTAGAGCTATGTTTGTAGATAAAATTCATGTTTAGCTTTAATAGCGTGCAGATATTTCATGGGAGCAATATTGTCGCAGGAGCAAATGTTATGGAACCGTTCTTGTCAGAGCCGTAATTCTTACTTGCAATACTGCAGTGCAATACCTCATATTTAGCTAACACGAATAGTGTCTGTGAGATAAAAACAAACAAACATTCCCAAACAAACAAACAAACAAACAAACAAACAAACAAACGAACGGGGATTTTTTTTAGATTTGAAATGGGGATTCAGATTTCAACCTTTTGTGAGATAAGATATTAGAACCACTTATGAAATACTAAAGAACATACATTATTCTAAGAGGAATTCAAATGTTTACTGGTGAAAATCGGCGTTGAAATGCCTGAGATATCAAAATATAGTGTAAAACAAAGTGGTCCTAGTAAAAGATGTGTCCCGCCTTTAATTAGGACCTCTTTGTTTTTGAATATCAAACATTTCGAAACCACTTTTCATCAAATGGAACTTCTCTTAGAGGAGTTTCTCTTAGAATTGTTTGCTCTTTCATAATTCATTATAGGTTTCTCATTATCCCCCCCCCCCACACACACACACACTTTGGAGACGCGAAGCCCCATCTCACCAAAACTGTTCTATTCCTTTAAAGAACAGCACAAACGTATCCTGAATTCGACAACAGAGGGGTTACTTAAATCACTGACGAACAACCATCACTATGTGCAAGGATTCGAATCGAAAATATTTATGTCGTGCCTTTAAACGTGAAGCTGCAGCAGTGTCTTAAAGGGGAAATCCAGTCCAAATATAAGTTAGTCTCGTAAAAGAGAGTAAAATCTTACGAGTTCAACGGTGAAAATTTGACTGAAATCGGATGAAAAACTAAGGAAGTTATGACATTTTGAAGTTTTGCTCATTTCTGCAAAACAATACTTGTACAGTGGATATGAATATGCACTAGTAATGAGTGAGCTAACCATGTCATAACCTCACAATTTTCCATTGATCGTGTACCAAAAATAAATAAATAATTAAATAAATAAATGACGAAAGTTCGATGTTTCTGTCATTGAAGTCTGAAACATGTTATTATTCCTGATTGAATAACTTCGAAATAGTAATCAGATATACGAGGATTTGATTCTCCGGCATAAGTGCGCTTGAATGAA
Source organism: Diadema setosum (assembly GCF_964275005.1). Taxonomy (NCBI): domain Eukaryota; kingdom Metazoa; phylum Echinodermata; class Echinoidea; order Diadematoida; family Diadematidae; genus Diadema; species Diadema setosum. The sequence goes on along the minus strand of NC_092700.1, from coordinate 30,356,658 downwards.
AAACTGGAAATTTCAAAATTTTATGTACAAACTGTTTGGCAAGTTGTAAGGTAACGACATGCTCACTTTGCCATTTGCATATTCATATTGACTGTTAAGAACTGTGTCCTAAAAAAATAACGAAACTTCAAAATGTCATAACTTCCATATTTCTCATCCGATTTCGATCAAAAATAAACCATTAAAACATTTTACTCTTTCTTATTAAACTAACTTATATTTTGGACTGGATTTCCCCTTAAACAGTTCCTCTGCTTCACGTATATGAAAGGAGGGGGTGTGTGTGTTGGGTGGAGGGGGGAGGCATTTTAAATCGGTGTATTACCTCAATCAACTAAATAACAATTTATCGTGAACATACTTGATACCGTAGTTATGTACATGGTAGGCCCTATGCACTAATCAGTCGCAGTCACAATACGATTGCGAGCAGCCTGCTGCACGCGGGTCTGAAATTTATGGCGAGGGCCGTACGTGCGACGAGTTCAGAAGGGATATGTACTTTTCTTGTACATTTACACTTTTCTTTCACTTTTAAGAACTTATAGTCACTGTCAGATTTTGTCATGGGGTAGCTGCTATCATCCCCATGCAATGGGTAATATGCATAAGTGTGTGTTACATTAATGGTGCGCCTCGTCCGTCCCGAAATATTTTCAAAACTTCGATCTCTTTCCCCTTTGCCGCGTTTCATATCTGAACCCTCTTTGCTGTAAAGACTTCGGCGAATTTAGTGGCTTATGAGCACTGTGTTATGTGGTTGGTGTTGCCAATTTACGGATAAGTGGCTTCACATATTTCTGTTACCTCTGTTTGCTAGGGTTGTTGCTATGGTGTTTGTGACAACTTATGATAACTAACTGTCTACCCAGCTGCTACTGCAACCCTTACCAACTTTCGACAACTTGCAAGAAACGGAAAAAATACATATTATGTTCGTTTGTTCATTCGTTTGGTCCTTCAGTCTCTGGTTTCTAATGGCAAAATAATCATTTCTGAAACAAATTTTAACAGGACTTGGTGGGACGGGGAGCTAGGGCGCCATCTGTGGCCACTTGTAGTAAAGTCTGTCAAGTAATCAACAAGATTGACATACTGGATACGTTCAATCATGGTCCATGGTTCAATCAAACGGAACATTCTTAAGAAGTAGCAGAAGGAATCGAAAGATAGGCCTGTCCAGTTGTTCCCAAGCTTGTCGTCTTAGCGATAATGATTTCCGTCGTGCCATGGAAAAACCCGAAACGAATCGGAGAAGAAAACAAAACAAAACAAAACAAAACAAAACAAAACCCTAAACCAAACGAGAACAACAAAAATAAGTCAGTGAATCTTGCCTGGAACTTCTACCCCTCAAACGGATTGTGGTTGAATGATAAAAACAATGATTATGATTCCCCTGAAATGTTCATTTGCGCCAAGCCGGAAGCAAGAAATGACCTTAACACCTGCCTTACTCAGGTGGTATATCGCTGCATGACATTAAAATATGCCACGACCATGACCTTAGTCACTGAGAGAGGGAGAAAGAGAGAGAGAGAGGGAGAGAAAGGGAGCGGGGTAGGTACTGTTAATGGATAGTTTGTTTACTTTTCGATCAGCAAATGTACCAGTATTGTTTAATCGTATAACATCTGACATGAATTTGGGACAGTTTAATGAATCGAATCCAGAATGAAAGAGGCTAAACGACACATTAGCCAATATTGCAATGCTGTTTTGTTATTGCAATCATGGTATGATCGTATTTTTTTTCTTTTTTGTACTGACAAAGTCGAAAATATTGTTGTTGCGTGTAGAATAAACAGTATCCTTTGTATTTTATGTTTATTATTGTTTTCTGCATTTTTAGCTCACCTGAGCCGAAGGCTCAAGTGAGCTATTGCGATCGCTCTTCGTCCGGCGTGCGTCGTGCGTCGTGCGTCGTGCGTCGTGCGTCGTGCGTCGTGCGTAAACTTTTTACATTTTCATCTTCTTCTTGAGAACCCCTTGACCGATTTTCACCAAACTTGGCAGGTAGCATCCCTAGGGGGATAGGATCTCAATTTGTTCAAGTGGGCACCATGCCCCACCCCGCCTAAGGAATCTTTAAAGATTTTCTCTAGAACCAGAAGCGATTTAGCTAAGGTAATACAATGAATCGGTATATTGATGACTGTTGTTTCACCATGTTCCCTTGTGGGCACCTAGGGGGCCTAATTCCCCCCCCCCCCCCCCCAACATTAAGGAATATTTACAATTCTTCTCTAGAACCAGAAGTGATAAAGCAAAGTTACTTTGAGTTTGTACATTGATGACTGTAGTTCCAAGTTTGTTCATTGCAGATCCAGGGCTGCCTCCCCCATGTCGGGGGGGGGGGGGGGGGGGGAGCATGCCCTCAGCTCTCAAAGAAAGCTACCCCCACCACAAGTTTCCAGTGTTCTCAGGTAAGAGTCTGCAAGAATGCATGGAAGGAGAACATGCGATACTCAGGTGAGCGCGAGACCCCCGGGTCTCTTGTTTTACATGCAAGTGCTAATTCTTTTGCGCTTCTTTCAGAAATACGCAGCTTTTGCTGGTCAAGCGAGAATTCTCGAATCGTTCTGACGAATAAGACACCAGTCTGGATGATGATCAAGACCATGATCGAATCCATTCCCAGTGCAATAGGTATATCGATGTATCTATGTGTCTTCTATCCAAACTATTGACTTACTGATTATATCATAAACTGTATAACTGCTATTTCTATCTATATCATATCTTTATTTTTTATTCGATTTTGTCGCATCTGATGTATTTTCATTGGGAAATATGAAAATAAATTGAAATGTTCAAAGCGAAAGTTCGTATATATATATATATGAAGAGTTTGTTTGCAAAAACCGATAAGTCCATATTTGCCAAATGGAGATATTTGCGATTAAAGGTCAAGAAAAATAAAGAGAATAATAAGAACATTTTTGCTTCTTTTGACCATAACTTCAAAAATGTACCTTTATATGTAGTGACCAATGTATCATTTAAAAGGTATTATTTTGTACTTTATGACAGACATCGTACTTCAAAATTTTCAAAAATGGACTTATCGGTTTTTGCAAACAAACTCTTCATAGGGCCTATATATAATGTTTACATATATAGATATGCATTTATTTATGTATTTATCTTTATTATCATTACTTTTTTTTTTCTTACGATGGATAATCTTTTGGCAGGACCTCGCCCCACTTTAGAAGCCCTTTAACAACGCGGTATCATTGGGTCGTGCATGTGTTTCTTGCTCGGCCGGATTTGAAAACTGAGATTTTATACTTGACGTTAGGTTTCGATTCATTATGCTTTCACTTTCAGTCAATCCATCGACAGTGAGAGAGAGAGAGAGAGAGAGAGAGAGAGGGGGGGGGGGGGGGAGGCGGGATGGGAAGGGATCAGGTGAATAAAGAATCATAGAATAGACAAGTCGAGATACCAGTTTCTTTGCCGTAGCGCTATACGCCTTCATGCATTGCTTCGAATAGTGAGGGCCACGACAAGTCATTGACTCTGATAACTTTTATCAAAAATGCGGACGCTGTTATGATTCCGGTATTTGATACAGCCGTCCGCAGAAGAGTGTCCCTCGCAGACGCTTGCACAATCACGTGATTTGTGGGAGAAATTTCGGATAAATTCCCGCCGGTTTTCCCACTCGTGGAAAACAGATAATGAATACATCATGATTCGTTTGTTTTAGGGTTTTCCCAATGCTGATTTGGGATGAATGGCGCAATTGTTGTTGACCCGAGGGGAGAGTCAATTCAATGGCGATTATCTCCCACCGGGGAGTCGAACAGTTTCAGATTTGTAAGTTTGATTGACACACTCATGTCTGAAACTATTAAACGAACTAATGTGCCGCGGTTCCATGACATTTGGTCCTGCGACATTATTGCTCCCATGAAATATCTGCACGCGTAGCCAAACATAAGACATACCCACAAACACAACTTTAAAATCCTAACATCAAACTAAAATCTAAAACCTTATCACAACCCTAACCCTAAGACATAAACAAACACACAAACACACATACAAACAAACAAACAAACAAACCTTCCAAACAAACCTTCCAAACGGATATTCTGCCATAGACATCCTCTGTCAACCATTGCTAAAGTAGCAAAAGACATCGGAATGCGTCTTTCTGTAGCCACGGTCCTTCCATGTTTCCATGAAAGAGACTGCAGGGAAACTTGTGCGTGTATGCTCGTGTGCGTGCTCGTAATATTTTTGTTTGTCAAGAAAATGATGATTGATTTCAAATTTATGAATTTTATGTATGACAGTGAACGCTTCATGATTACAGAGAGTAAGGTATACCAGGGAGATGGACACCTTCTTGGGTATACACTGTCAGTAGTTTCGATTATACGCCCTGATCACGTGACAGAAAAAACACCAGCAGTTATATTTCATGTTCTCTATACGGTATGATAAGCCAGGCGATCAATTAAATTCAATTTACTATTTGCAGATGAAATAAAACGCCAGCTTTAATGCTTCAGAATAGTTCTAAAATGTGAGTCAGAGATAGAAACAACCAATGTAAAAAATTGAAATGAATATCAAGTCTTGTATATTAGTTGTACAGTAGCTATAATAAAAATGTTTCTAGACTAAACCATCTACAGTTTAATTGAGAAAAATAGTGATATCTCCTTATATTTAGGCTTTGTTATTATTTGTTTAGGCTTGTTTAGGCTTTGTTAATATATTACTTCTTATATGGTAGGATGCTTTGTGATACAACTGACCTACACATATCCATCAAAAGTGATATCACAAACATTTTATAAATGACTGTTCCCAATGGTAAACTGTACCTTTATCGTCTTTGTATGAAGAAGTCATTGAACCCTTCTCTCTCCCCCCCCCCCAGCCACTCCAAATATTAATATGATTAATGGAACGCCTTGGTTTTAATATCTAGGTTCGGATGATTGGACATTCTGATTTGGACATCTATTCCTATTGGTCATCGCGATTGTTGAGTGGGTCATCCTCAGTGAATGGTCAGGGGAATATTGATGTCGGTGTTGAAAATACGAACGAAACTCGAGATATAGATGTCTACTCACAAATCATCTGATATTAATTGTATGATTTCCGTTGCACTCCTTATACGGAAAGTCGTCCCCCCACCCCCTTTGTGTTGAAAATGCATACATTTATGCATGTCTTGGGAGACAATGGTTTTCGTTTACATGTAGCGAAAGCATTATCTTAAAAAAATGAATGATCAAGAGAATGTTCTGTTGTTCTTGTTGTTTTTGTTGTTCATGAAAAAAAAGTAAGATAAATGGGCCCTATATTGGAACAGGGAGGTGGAAGTTGCCCCAGATAAGACTAATATCAAATCAAACTACATTATAAACAGGTCAAACAATATTATCATTTAAACCTGTGCTAAAAATAACAATGATTAGGGGTTGTGTCTTTGTATTCTGATCAAAGTTGTGCGTTGATATGCACCTCAAAGAAGAGAAATGGATAACAATAATTTGAATGATTATCCTGTGATTGCCAGATGTGTTAAAAAAATTGCGTCGGTTGATTTCCATCTCAATTTCGAGGTTTTCCACGAAGAGAAGACCTTGCCCAGAGTCAACATCATACCTGTGGTTAAAGCAAGATAACATTTCGTTTTAAAACGTGACCAGAGGATAAACGTGTATCATTTTTTTGTCGGTTTGTCTGTCTGTCTGTCTTGCTCATCTCTCCCCCTCGTCTTTCTTCACACCCCCCCCCCCCCGAAGATGTTGATCTCCCTGAAGAAGTCAATATCATTTATAGTTTTGCTGCGAAGTTCGTGGGGATTTCGCTCGAAGGAAAACACTCCAGTAAGATCGACCTCCAGACGGTGTTGTATTCATGTCTCTAATGTGGTCTCTCTTTCTCATTCAGCCATTATGATATGCTCCAGTTTGACCCAATTTTGCTTTCTCCTTAAACTCCCGCACTCTAGTACTTTTTTTCTCGCCTTTTTTGAGGGTAGAAGTTTGGAAGTTTTCTCTTTTACCATTTGCTCTGTAATCTGGTAATTATTTAGTTTGTCTGTATCGAAAAGATATTGTAATATCTAGGCGCGTGATTATAATGTAACCGCGACTCGAATTGGGGTCATCCCACGAGCCCGATACCCACGAGTCATACAACCCACGAGTTCGACATTGAAAACAGGTCCATGAGTCATACAGCTCACGAGTCATACAGCCCATGAGTTCGACACTAGGCAAATAAAGCCTATGAGTTCGACACTAGGTAAAAACAGCCCACGAGTTCGACAGATACAACACGGGGCTTAAAGGCATAATTTACCATTTGCAGATGAAACAAAAACCCAACACTAGTGCTTTAAAATAGTTCTAAAATGTGAGTTAGGGATAGAAACAACCACTGTAAAAATTTGAATCCATATAATCGATGTTAAGTACTGTTAAATACACAAAATGTGAACAATAGTTATAATAAGAATGCTTCCAGACTAAACCGTATACAGTTATGGTTTATTGAGAAAATGCAGATATCTCCTCATATTTTAGGCTTTATTGCAAAAATTTTATATGGTAGGATGTTTTGTGATACAACAGACCTACACATATGCATCAAATGTGATATCTTGAACATTTTTGAAATCACTGCTCCCAAAGGTAAACTGGACCTTTAATGTGTCGGTCTCGTGGGCCTTGTTAGCTCAGTGTCGAACCCATGGACTGTATGACTCGTGAGCTGTATAACTCATGGGCTGTATGACTTGTGAGCTGTATGACTCGTGGGCTGTATGACTCGTGGGTGTCGGTCTCGTGACGTGCACCCCTCGAATTAGGAGTTATTCGTAATAAAAAAGGTTATGTGTGTTTATGACATTGTGTGTGTAAAGCATGTGCGTGTGCGTGTGTGTGTTGTGGGGGGGGGGGGGGGGAAGGGGATAATTACGACTCATATGCAGCAGTAAGGACGATCTAAGAGGAAAAATTTGGGCAAGATTGCTGAAAATTGTGTCGCACAGCCATTTGATATGACAAAGAGTCACAATACAGCCGTTTTTGGTGCAGGTATCGGATAAGTATATAATTTAGATATTGCAACAAAATATTGTCGATTATATTTAGAGTTAAATGCAGATTTTATGATGATTTCTAGAAAAGGAATATAATAATTTATTTAGTTGTGTTATGACTATAATACAATAATGATAATCGATGTGATCATAATGTGAGTAATTATGAATATGAATTTATTCAGTTGTGTACAATTATCAATATGATTATGGTTGTATCATCGTCATTGTAATTTTCTTTCACAATAAGTCATGAACAACGTAATTTTATAGGATAGGATAGGATAGGAGCATAACATTATGCCAAATGGTCATATCGGTTATGACATGAGTTACATTTATGTATTATTTATGTATTATACGATTATTATTATTACCTCCATTATTATTTTTTCACACTTTCCCCTGATTTATTGTTGATTCGCAAATCTATATACTTATTTAAAGGCCTACATGGGTCTCGAAATATGCATAATTGTATTACTTTGGCACCTTTCACCCCATAATATTGAGAAGGATATTATTATTTTAAATCTCCTTTCAGAATATCTTACTTGTTTATGATATTTGAAGCCATTCTAAAAAACAAAAAACAAACACTTAACCGCATAAATATAACTCTTTTTAAGATACCGGATTTTTTTAAAGTGAATTTCACGGGTGTTTTTGTTTTTTCTCGTGTCTCCTTTCACATGTTTTGTTTCATTTGTCCAGTCCGTATTCCTGTCATAGAAAATAACTCCCAAGTTTTTTGTTTTAACATCCTCAGTAATCACGAGGATGGAGTGTTAAGCTTGAAGTCGCACGACAGCTCAGGCAACCTCGGGTGGTCGTCGCGCTTCGCACCCCTGGGCATGCAACAGTATCTTGTGAACCGAAAGACAAAATGCAACACTTTGCTACACTATCTTGTTGTCGTTGTACAGTTGCCACTTACTTACGTCGGCAGAGGGGAAAATCCAAAGACTTGTTCTAGATGCGAATTTGCTCGGAGGGTTGTTTGGGTGCTGTAAAAATAAAACAAAGAAAGGAGAGGAATACGTCCCAGGATAGTATCAAGGGCGAAGATGAGATCGTTTTTGACATCTCGGAATTTCAAAGAGTCCCAGATGACGATCTTTTTTTATTGAAAAAAAAAACAATAAAAAAAAAATACTTTCGAAAGATTAAATCAGGGCATGCATAGATAACAGACAGTATTATTTTCTTGTTGCTTTAATATTAGTTCTCTCATGTGGCTACCGCCGGAATTTTCCTGTTAAACCAGAGAGGTGACCTACCTGGTTAACAATGTACGCAATTCTGTGATCAAATGTCGTTTTTACATGTTATATGCAGGTGTGCCCTACTTGTAGCAATTGAGCACGGTGGCTCCGTTCAGTAGTGGATGTTAAAGAATTACCCAGATTTAAAGTTACTGCGTACCACATAAAAATAGTATGAGGTCATGGCATATCTATGATGGATCAGAGAGAAAGACAGACGGAGGAGGGGTGAGATGGCGGTAAAATATCGAAGGAATTAACAAAGAAAATTTTCTCCCTTTCTGTAGGAACTCGAGGTAAGATGAAGAGCGCCCCCTTCAGTCCAAAGTGCACATTAAGCTCTTTAATACCGCGTTATCCTATTTATTGTGGCTTATTGGCATCTTATTGATACTAAATGGCTTTCCCCCTCTTTCTTTCTTATGGGTAGTGATTGAAGAATGTTCCTAATCCATGGTAAAATCAAAGAAAAGATCTGATATGAAAGTACTGTATTATGGATAATATTAAACCCTTGGAAGATACTAAAGCCATGATTATCATTGCGTTATTGTATGCCCTATATCGGGAAAATCTTGTCTGACTCTTCAAATAGGCGCCGTACACTATGCGTTTAAATAGTTTGCCAAATTACAGTTACCGTGAATACCGATAGACTTGTTCCTTATAGTAACGTGCATGCAATTAAGGAACGTCTACTACTAGTATATGCAAATAATGTAAGACATGACACACTTGGGTCATTTAAGTATGAAGTTATTCACCTGACACTAATTTGTTATTAACGGTCGGAAACACACGATGCATGTATTTTGGACTGTGAAAGTTACAGAGTGTGTATGACGTTATTCAACTTCCGGCCAAGTTATGTGCATTATTTGTTTATTATATCATTATTGTTGGAACATCCCGCGGCGCTACAAGCTCTCTGAATCGCGCACCCAAACAATAATTGCAAAGCATGGTGTTGTCCTACACCAGTTCTGGAACCATGAGCCCGGACAAGCGATCTTGATTACCGGACATCAGTGAAAAAGTATATTTGAGCCTTCAGGCAAAGCAAAGTACTGGTCACGTGATGGCTCTAAGCCAATTATTTCATCAGGATCCATATTGCGATTTTATATCATACATATTACACATTATTACATGATATTCTCGCTTGGGTTTGTCGAGTCCTCTCTGCAATTTCACATACACGTTGTATTCCCCCTCGCGCCTCATGTGTTATTAGAATTGATTATCGACCAAGTTGTGAAAAATACATTAACAATTTAATAGATTATTACAGGGAAGTGAGGTGGCTATGTGACATTCTGATAGCGTAGGCCTAGACAGTACGCTTTGTATTTCAGAGGGTGAGAGAAAAGGAAACACTCAACTCGACTCTGATTTCTGTGTATTCAGTGTGTTTTGCTCTTTAGTAAAGCGGAGATTGCAGGAAAGCCACAACATTCCCTGTCTAGAAGGGGAGAGAGAAAGGGAGAGAGAGAGAGAGAGAGAGAGAGAGAGAGAGAGAGAGAGAAGTGCGATTAGTATAATCATCCTCTACATGCACGGTATATGTTCTATCAAAGTTCAGTTTTCGGGGACAAGGCGTATCTTAGCCTTTTCACCAGTCACTTTCTGTTTTTCTGTCCTTTTTCTGGAACATACCGCCTACCGCTGTGTTGTTGCTCAACAAAATGCAGTGATAATCGATTGTTTGATGATAATTATTTTTGACATTCTTCAAGGAAACTGCTGTCCCCGAGATATTTCACTTTAGTAAGTGGAATTGATGCGCGTTTCACGTTCCTCCCGTTACCAAAGAGTTTGCTTATCGTTTTACGAAGTCATGGACGTGGACGGTGCAGTAACATTGGAGTGGGAACGAAACAGAGCCGATCCGAATCCGAATAAGATCGATGTAAATAAAGAAGGGAGGGGGGCGTCGAATGTTTTATGTGACTCTTGCCTAATAAGAGCGACGTAAAAGAAGTGGGGGGGGGGGACGTCGAATGTTTATGTGACTCTTGTCAAATGGGGTATTTTACCGCTGTGACATAGGTAATTTTGCTGGTTGGTGAATGACTCATTATTTTTTTTTTTAAATGGGTGTTTTGCTGCTGTAGCCAAAACGTCCCCTTCATAATATACGTTGTGCCTTTCAGTGCGTCCAGCGCCCGATTACTAGCAGGAAGGGCTTACAGAAATACACGGTCTGTTGCGCGCATGTTATCATGCACGAGTAAAAAAAGAAAAAGAACAAGAAAAAGAAAGGACCCCCCCCCCCCCACACACACACACACGCAAAACTTTTGTGTATGGTGGTGTGTATCAGAGATACGCCTCTTTTCCTTTGCTAAGCAGCACTTCCTATTGATATGGCGCAAGGCTAAACTTTCGGAGAGCAAGCCAAGTGTAGTGGTTTTCAGTCTCTATCGCACACAGGCGCACCCTCGGTGCCGCAGTAGACGTAGAAGTTTTTCTCATTCTTAATGTTTTACATTGATAGCAAGGAAAAGTTTTAAAACGCGATTCACTGGTCGCTTATATGGTACATCGCTGCTCTGTCTCAGGAGGGATTATACACAAATGGATTATCATTAATGCGAGTGAAAATTTTATTCTGCACCATGACCCAGTGGGGGAAAACACGGAAATGACAACAGAACTATCGAAAAAGTTTGAGCGATCAGAGTTCCCTATAGGATATTAGTTGATTGCCTGACAGTCATGTTCATCGCTGCAAACACCATGTCGCTGCAATACTCACCTAGAACGTGATATTCTATCGCATTACCGGCTTATTTTGTTTCGTAAGCAAAGGATTACTGTTGCGCTTTAAACTTAACCACAGTACTTTTTTTTGAACCGGTCACTGTCTGGCTGACTTCGCTTCGCTCGCCTACACCTGCCGCTGACCATGCCGAGTTGGTGGTGCGGGCCGAAGCTTCGGCTGCCGAAGTGGGCAGCACCGAGACTGGCCGAGGCGCGAATGTCGTTTCGACGTCGCCTGGGGACGAACCGCGGCCGCGACAGCAAGAATGACGGCGATGATGGAGTGAAGAAGACGCCGAGTCGGTCGCAGAGTTTCAGCGGCTATGGCGCTCGACTCCGCAACTCGTTGCGACGAGGTCGTAGCATAAGGATGAGGCGGGGCGCGTCGTTCAGGGATTCGATGCGATTTAGGAGGAGTTACACAGGATCGATGCGCAGGGAGAACTCGGTTCGAAGGAGGAAAATGATGTCGGATATACAGATCATCCGCCGATCATATTGGTAAATATCTAATATGGATACATAAAAATTGTGTAAAAAGGGCATGATCATCGATGTTGCACTCTGCTCGAGTTTGTAATAAATTACATGAATAGAGCTCTCGGGATAAGCCAGCCAAAGAGCAGTTTATTTCACCGATTATGTATGAACTCGTACCTCCATCCTGATGTGTTTTGGTGTCTGTATGTGTGTGCGTGTGCGTGTGTGTATGTATGTATTTGTGTGTGTATGTGCGTGGGCTTGTAGGGTCAGTTGTAAAAAACAAGGAAGAAATGAAAGAGAGGGAGGGTGAGACCAACAAGAGGGTGGGGCAGCGAAAACGTTGTTCATTTGGTTTCACAGCGAGTTTCAAGTTTGTTTACGTTTTTAAAGGGCTCCTTGTAACACTGGGCTTTAAACTTTAAAGGTAACAAAGGACTGCAATTGCCTCCGCGTGGGGAGGAGGGGCTTATTGTTGGAGACTATTGGAGCTTGTCTTGTCACCTCCTACGCTGCTCTCGACAAATAATCCTTGCCATCGTTCGTCAAGCACATCCCTAATTAATCTGCGTCTGATTTTGTTCGATGTGGAACGTTTTCGGCACGTTTATCTGTTTTTCTTTTTTTTTTTCCCATGAGCCTTGAAAGTCACGGTTTCATGGAGAGTTGGGGCGTGCTTGAAAGGGAAGTACACCCTGAAAACAAAAACAAACAAAAAGTGTATCTGATTATTATGGTGTGCTTGTTTACAACCAAGCTATCTCTTGACTTGGATATGAAACGCTCCCAAGAAGAGAGTCAGGTGTAAAGAATCAACAAACAAACAAACAACAAGTTTTCCACCGCCTCCACAAACTAATGCGGAGACAACGCGCAAAACAAAATACCGTGATCTGCGAAAGCACAGAAGTCATCCCCTTCTGCTTTCGTCATTGGCATATTGAGATAATTTTCCTGCAGTGACAGAGCCCAAAGATTACATTTTCTGTGCTTTTATCATGTTCGTGTGCTATAAATTAGGGACTGTGAATGAATGTGCCAATACTCTGATGTAATAGCTAAGTCCTCTTCACTTGACATAACAACTTGTTGTTGTTATTTGTCTCTCCGATAGTGGTAACATTGACACCGATATCGGCCACTCGACACAGTGTAGGGCCTGTTGCGAACTATCAAATTTTCGTTGTAATCCCGCACTAGATATGCGATATGACCGTACTGTCTTGAATTGCACTGAACGATATCTTAATACACAAATGACTGTATGAAGTACTCCAACCACAAACTTTGGCTATGATCTGCACAATTAGAGTCGAGGTCATGGACAGCCAACGAGAGAACTTTTCTGCCCCCCCCCCCCCGTTTTTTGTTCAACTTCCAATTAAATGAGTGGCCAACATCTTTAAGATGCAAGCTTATCATTTTATTAGGGCCTCTCTTTTTCAGTAACAATGATTTTGTTCAAGCAGTTTACTATAGGTAATGCACTTTTGCTTATCTTTTCTTTCACTTTCTAATGTATGTTCATATATTTTGTGTTTTCACCGAATAATTATTATATTCGAAGGTATATGTACGTGATATTGGAAGATTTGAATTGAATTGAATTGAATGAATAACTATAACGAACGGCAAGTAACAAGAGCAGAATGGAAAACAACCATGAAATAGGCAAAAAACCCTGTTTGTTTGGCAATATGAAGCTATGGGATTTCCCACTGGCATGATAATGTTATCATGCTGGGTACTATGACGTCATAAATCAGTCTAATGAGCCTCTCTATGTTTGGCATGCTACAATCAAAATTGTATTAAGTAGCACTTGATTATTGCGATTATTGATATTGTTGGTATAGGAACATTACCTATACCCGTGTATAGTCTTTTCATTGCTTAACATAACGCATCACCATTACATAACTTATTAGAACATGACATAACATAACGTAACATAACATAACATAACATAACATAACATAACATAACATAACATAACATAACATAACATAACATAACATAACATAACATAACATAACATAACATAACATATCAGAACATAACATAGTTTAATAACAATATGATACATAATCTCTCCAGACAGAAAACATTATGTATTTATAGTGATATTAGATAATACCACATTCCTTATTACCTTTTACCTTTTACATGTATTGATGCAGCAATATCACAAATACTAATGTCGTCTTTTTTTCGTTGTCGCACAGCATAAATAACGCGTGTAGTTGAAGAGTAGTGGCATTGTGAAAATATCCACGATGAAATGTGAAAGATGAGGGAACATAATTATTATAATAAACTGTCATTTTCCAATTGGAATTAGCGTCTTTATGGAGGTTACGCAAACAAATGCATTTCAATAATGATCCGCGTATCAATGGCCACTGTATTAACATTTGACACGCCATTTTGGACAGGGCAAATGAGGCATTAGGCTTTACTGAATTCATTATCGAATATGAAAGTTTTTTCCTACTTTCTTGATGGGGGAGGGACAGTTTGAAAAAAGTTATCGAAGTTGATGTAAGAATGTGACGAAAATCGTACGAAATTCACGTAATTATGATGACAATAAATATCATGGTCTTTGACATGTGCGATTCTTTCAGTAGATTCAACATAAATCAAAGATCTCCCAGGAACCAAGAAATCTTGTGAAGTTGTTTTTCCACATCTTCTAAGATGAGTTATCACACCCAAAACAAAAAGACATTCGTTATGAGCCTTTGACGACGCATTTCTTTGATTTATTCTCCTTCCTGATTAGATTAAAGAATAAATCAAAAAGAAACATGAAAAACTGTTTTGTTGTTGAGAAAAGTCGGCTATTTTCACTCCAAAACTGGATTGTCACGTTAATGTGACACGTTGATTCTAGAAATGTCTTTTTCATGGATATAACCCTAAAATAAAAGTCCATTGATATGGTGAATATCAAGGCATCTCGTGCTTCAGGTGTTTTACTCGTTTTTGCTTGATTTTTCTGTATGGACCGCAAAAGTAATGTCATATGCGCGTGATCTGCCTTTGTTTAGTTTCACTTCCAGTCATTCTTGTTTACTGAAATGAGTTGTGACTGAGAATGTTTCCAAGAGATTAGTGATGAATTTTCCACAAACATTATGTAGGCCTACATGGAGATTACTTTTGATTTGGAATATATAAATGTATCTAAATGAGTACATAAAAAATGAAAGAGAAAGAGAGAGAGAGAAGGAGAAAGGGATATGTATGAAACAGGTCCAACACGTGAGGGGAAAGAACGAAATCTGTTAATTCTGTTTCGGCAAAATAGGAGCAGGGAGGTAAAGGAGTATTAAAGGCATAATTTACCATTTGCAGATGAAATAAAAACCCAGCATTAGTTCTTCAAAATAGTTCTAAAATGTGAGTTAGGAATAGAAGCAACCAATGTACGGATTTGAACCAGTATGACCGAGGTTAAGTATTGTTAAATATACAAATATATAAGCAATAGTTACAATAAATATGTTTCCAGACTAAACCGTCTACAGTTATGGTTTAATGAGAAAAATAATGATATCTCCTAATATTTTAGGCTTTATTGCAAAAATTTTATATGGTAGGATGTTTTGTGATACAGATGCATCAAGAGTGATATCTTGAACATCTTTTGAATAACTGCTCCCAAAAGTAGACAGGACCTTTAAAGCACACTTTGTTTCAAACTATCAAAGCAAGAAAGGAAAATATAGAATAATGTCCCGACAGTCATAGTAATCATGCCTCTTTATCATTGCATAACATATATCTGACTTAAAATGCCTCTACAGCATTTACCCTTTCATAAAGACGATTGACTGGATCTGTGATTTCATGTATTGCTCAGTTACCTGGTCCTGTTTTACGTGACGGGAATTATCTCTCGTGAATTATTGGAAGGAAGTTTGCGACAAGTAGCCGTTTATCACAGTCAGACCACGACATCATGGTGGAGCCCCGGGGACTACCAATACAATGGCTGTGGGAGACCGTCTGTCAAAACATGGGGCCTCATTTCCCATGTTACAAACATAATAATTACTAGTATGACTAAGGCCCTGTTCATGTTATCGCTCGTGAAACATGGGGGTGGGGTGTGAGGGGGTGGGGCTGGTTGTTTGGGGGCGGAGCATGATGGGTACAACAGATACCATCTCGGGTCACGGGGGTTGCTAGGTAATGTAATTTGTTCCGCGGCTACCTGGAATCGGTTCGAGATTTTTTTTTTCTTTAAGTAGAATGACAAAATTTTCTGTCGTGGTGAGCATGATTGTAAACATTCGTGTACAACTCGGGATGCCCACCCGACGTAATGGTGGTGGTCCTTAAACAACCAAAATTATCAAATTTGAATGAATGACAGAAAAAAAAAACCAGACTAAACGAAGTTAAAGGGCAAGTCTACTCCATGTTCATGTCAGCTAAGCAAAGAAACAAACAAACAAACAAACAAACAAACAAATAAACAAACAAACAAACGAACAAACAAACAACGGAGTAAAGCCGAGCACAAACAGGAGTGAATTTATGCAGGGCGATATTATTTGACCTGATTTCAGGAAACATTAATAAAAGTCGCAATGACATTATTCAAATTAATGGAGGTGATGACCTCACAAAAATAATGTTCTTAAACGTAATTTTTATCTCTCACGTACAGAGCCATATGACAGGTGTGACAGTATGACGTCAATACCCCTTTCAAATATCCATATTTGTTCATAGTTTTAATGTTTTTATTGTTAATAATGTTAATATTTCTATATGTTAGGTTTCAATCTGTGAAAAATTATGTGAAACATTGGAAACAGCAAAATTTCGCATATTTCTTTACTTAGATCCTTTTTTATGAAACCTCATTCATTCTGTCTGCGTGACGTCACAGTAAAATCCCACTCCCACTCCAGAGGGGATTTCCGCGCACAGTAAGGTATCCAACAATGGATGGCTTTTGGCAGCTTTCCCCATCAGAGTGAATCACTCCGATGTCTACGAGTGGGACTGTGTAAAACTTGACAGGGGAGGGATGGATGCAAGGATGGGAAGCAATGAAACAAACGGATTTTCACGGCTTAGAAAGGAAGTGATCGTTTAGTGGTTTATCGCGATAATTACGAGGCTGGCACCATGCAATATGAATCGATCAAAACGTTTCTCTAGCAATCACCCACGTTGGGTATCACGCGAACGTGTAGGAGCTAGAGCGATCAATGTGGCATAACGGTACCTTCATAATGATAACATTCATTGTATTTCATTTTCTCTTACTTGAAATCAAAGGAGAACTGTGTTGATATGCCAGCAAATCAATCTATATCATTTTATCTATCTGTATATATTGTAAGCGTTGAAGTGGAATGTAATTTCTCCCCCGAGGCTGTGTTGATTCTAATTGAATTTTGCAAATATGTGTGTGTATGTATGTATGTGTGTATATTTGTTTGTATGGGTGTTTGCATACATTAATGAATGAATGAATGAATGAATGAATGAATGAATGAATGAATGAATGAATGAATGAATGAATTAATGTATGTTAAATTACATGTATGTATAAGTATGTATGCATGTATATACAGTATGTGTGTATGTACAATGTGTGTGTACATGTATTTCTTAAACCATTGGCCCAACCAATCCAAGGATTAGAGGGCTTTGGAAATCCCGAGGCGCTTCGAGAGGCTAATTACCTTACTAACGAGTCGCAAGAGAGCGGCTCGGCTGAGCTTTAGTCATCCACATATACCCAGCTCCTAGCGAGGTAGGCCCTATCCTATACTTCATCATGCTTGTCTGCAAGAGATCAGGGCTCCGTTTCATAAAACTTGTTATCAGTGACAAGTTGTCATAGTTGTTATAAGCTACTGAAATCCTTGCATCTGATTGGCTGAGAGCAAATCTGTCACAGAAATGTGGCAGTTGTCACTGATAACAAGTTTCATGAAACGGGACCCTGGACATCATGATGCGACGTTGACAACAGTCTAGCCCTAACACTTTATCACCGTTGAGCGAAAAGATCTGCACAATGGTTGAAACATCAGATAGGAAAATTAAAACGATAAGCAAAAATCTACTTCTATATCTTCCCTTGATTGATTAAAGGAAACCAAAACGCAAAGAGAAATGTGGATTGAGTGAAAGCAGCAATATTAGTAGAACATATCAGTGAAACTTTGAGGAAAATCATACTATCAATTCAAAAGTTGAGAATTTTTAAAGTTTTGGTGTTGGAACCGCTGGATGAGGAGACTACTATAGAGCTTATCTTGTCATGATGTCATCGATGTCTTACATCGATTGTCCGATTTTCCTCAAACTTTCGCTGTTTTCTATTAATGTTACTGCTTTCACTCAATCCACATTTCTCCTTGGGTTTTGGTTTCCTTTAATTGGGCCCTTGAGATGATTTTTATTGTCCTTTCAAAGTTTTTGTAGTTGTTCTGTCATATATTTCATTCATAGATTCATACACACTAAAATCACCACCTTTTTCATTTATAAATACGTCAGTGTAACGAGCAATTTTCAGTCAAATAAATACGAATCACAATCATGCGAGTACTCTGTATTGGTGAGCTGCAAAGATTACGACACAATATTCCACTGCAGTATTCCACTTCAGCTTGTAGGCCCATGTCGCGAACTACAATATCGTCCTACTGTATGCTGTGTATAGGGAGTTTGTATGCTTGTCTGTATGTATGGAATTCAGTGCAACAGAATATCAAGAGAGGATTAGAGCAATTTCGTAGAAACTAATGAAACTTACACCATACAGGTATATGCACAGGCGAATTTGAACTAAAGTTAAATGGCATGGCACCCAGCGCCATGTTCGAATATTTTGATGTAAGTCCATCACCAGATAGGGCAAAATAAAGCCTTTCCAGTGATATCTTACTTGTAACATTTGAAGAACAAATATTCCTGAAGTTAGGATTAAGAATAGTCCATATTCTCTAATTATTTTCTTCGGATTTTAGTAGTTTTAATTGCAAATGTCTCAATTAAACAAGAATGGAGATAGCTATAATTTTGCGTTCTAACTCTCTAGGACCTACGTATATGTTTGTCACCCAAGCTTGGACGATCATTTCATAAGCGGAATTTCTCACAACCGGATGACTATATTCCGTTATCTGTCCTTGGTTACTACATGGGTCAGGCCAAATCCACTGAAAAGCTGAAATTTCCAGTTCACTGATCCTATGGGAAGTCTGAATGATAGCATGCCGTTTTGCTTTTGTATCGTTTTATTGGATTTTCTTGAATCTTTGGATATACATATTAGAGTCGGCCCCGCAGCCGTGACGTTTTAGTTTCGATGACTGAGTTTTTAATTGAAAAAAAAAATCCTAAATATACCACCACATGGTGCAGGTATACTTTATACCTTTCAAAATCTGCATGCCCCATCTTTCAATGATAAAACAATTTATATTATTGTAAATAGAGACCTTGTTTTGATTCATTGTAATAATGTTATGATATTACTACTTCTATTACAACTTAGCCTACTCCTACCACTACAAGTAATACAACTGCTGCTACAACAACAAAACAACAATAACAACAACAACTACTACTACAACAACTACTACTACTTCTACTACTACTACTACTACATTGTACTACTACTCTTGCATAAATACTGCAAGAATAGTAGTAACAACAACAACAAACAGTGATAATGGTAATCGTAGTATTAAAAGTAGTATAGTAGCACTTGGGGACTTAAACGAGATTAAGTGATCGGCAAAATATTGCTTATGATGAAAAATAGTTGGCCATTTGCTCACGAAGAAGTTTGAAGAAGATCGCCGCGTGGTGTGAAGGAGACTATAACTGAGGAGCAGTGTCAAAAGGGCAGATAAACCAGAGACGCGCAAATCCAGCATGAACTCATTTAGCACGAACTCTCGCCCCCTATTTTCCCCGTGTTCATCACCCTCCCTCTCCATCCCAATCCTTCCATTTTATATTCCAGGAGGTAGCCAAGGATGGAATAACCATCCGATGGCGTCAAAGGTCGTGTGACGACATTGATGGAGGTTTGGGACGGAAAAAAGGGAAAGTTCCTCCTTCTCGGAAACTCTCCTGGGGATGGATGGGGGAAAGAAGAGGTAGTGGCTGCCAAAATTCCAGCGAGTCTCAAGTCTACTACGTGATGCTGCGTGGCATCACGACATGTTAAGGAGTTTAGCTGAGAGGGGGTGGGTGGGGATATTGGGGCTGCAGAGAGGAATGAGAGGGGCATGAACGATGAAGAGAAGATCCGAGATCGGAGGACCACTGGGGCTGGTATAAAAAGGTTGAGGATGCCTGCGTCTGACATTACTCGAGTACTGAACACTTTGCGTGGATGCGGAGAGTGGTAACGAACGTGCGGGCACACGATGGGTAGTTCTAAAAAATGGAATATTTTCACCAAAAGGAAGTGGAACCAAGGCGGCCCTACGGCGCTAGAGTACGTATACAGAATATTACTGTACCTTTTATACCACGTGTGCGTGTTTTTATTATTTACGTCAGTGCTTGCGTGTTCCCTCACCCCCTTTCTCTTTATCCAATTTGCAAAGCTCTTTCAATCCTCTTAGAACCACTAATTAATTTATAGCATCAATTAAGTGTCCTTTACTGTTGGTATATATATATAAAAAAAAAGTGTTAATAATCTTGGAAGTTGTTTCCCATTCAACGCATATGATCCTGTAATGCACAGTGGGTATTTCGTAATGATTTTGCAAGTGGTGTAAGTTATAGGGCTATCCCTGGTTTGAAGACTTTATTTGCTAGCTTGAAATTCAATGTATCGTCTGGATTTTGTCACTATGAACCACACGTGGCCTGAAGAGAAATTTGTCTCCAGGAGATGATTCTTGTATTTGTTGTCGGCAAAGTCACGAGAAACACATTATAAAAATGGACACTATTTTTTTATTAAACCGCCCCACGGTCATCGGAAATCCAGTCTAAGTATTCGCTTATTGGAGGAACTGCCGAATGCAGATAGTTTCAAGGTGATGCTTGTGGTCACTGATACAAATTAATATTCTGTATGTCTGTTCAAACATATTGTGTGCTAATTGTTCTGTGGTTTAATTGATAGACTGCTTGAATGTTGAGGTTTTAAGCGCTCCCATGGATGCCATGTTCACACGACAAGTGTATTCTTTTAGTATCAACATCACGCAAGGGATGGTTTTGGGGTTGTTTGTTTTTCGACTTTTCGCATCGTTCTCTTCTTTCCACGTGACGGGAATTTGTGTCCGTGTGATCAGGAAGACACGGAGTTATTCTCACAGTCACGTTTGGTCTATATCTGATGGCGCTGTCTGGGAACTCATTAGCACCTCGCACAGATGACTCGTGTGAGATTATGAGCATGATTTCGGCACAAACAGAAGGAACACAGCACTATCGACAAAAATAACGATGCAATGCAAGTCAAAGCAACTTAACACTTAGGACACCATTGCTTTGGACCATCAGTATAAGAAAGTTAAATGCATCTCAATCTTTAATCACAAAATGGAGGTAATTCAAGTGGGATCTGCCTCCCCTTCTTGTGATGTGACACTCGAATACAAATTAATGGAAGATATTCGCAAGACTTACATGTCTGTACATAGAGTTGGGATGATATAAGAGAAAGGTCAGTGTCAAATATAAACCAACCATACAGTTAGCCTATATGTTTCACTTTAAGCTTTCTGTACTTTCCTTCGTTCAGTGCGGATGATCTTGGGTAGTAAGAAACCGATGTTGTGGTCACACTGTTGTTTAAATGACCTCATCTTCGTGAATCGTTCGCATGACATTCGAGGAACATTAAAAACATATGTCGACATGAAATTGATAGACTCGCGGGGTATTTCAGCCAGTGACAAGCCGTTGTTATGATCACACCGTCGCGTCGTGCCATCTTGGAAAAACCCTGGTAGTTGGGCAGGCGGAGGAGGGGGGGGGGGGAGGGGCGTGGGGGAGGGGGGACAAGTTCTTTGAGAAGCGTTGAGTAGGCTATAGGATTGACATTGCGTTTACTCTCTCATTATCTGATACACTTTTTTTTTTTCAATGAAAAGGCGCCTGGAATTGAGCTTAGTGTTTGTGATGGCATGAACTTTTCATCGTAGGATGAATTGAGAAGGAAAGAAGGAAGTGGGTTTGGAAGAAAAGCACGATTCACTGTCTAACTTTGTGAATCTATTGTCTTACCAGTAGTATGTATTTATGTATGTATGTAGGCCCTATGTATGTATGTATGTACGTATGTACGCATTGTGTGTGTGTGTGTGTGTGTGTGTGTGTGTGTGTGTGTTTGAAAGGAAATGTTTACAGTCAAATTTGTCGCTCTGAAGGAGGTATTTTTTGTGTGCTATCACATTGACAAAATCGATCTTTGATCTTCCTTCCTTATTGATATGAAACGGATTAATTCTAGCATAAAAAGTGCATCGTCATATCTATAAAGCTTACATGAACTCAGTTTGGTTCAACGAGCCTTATTAATTGATACAGGTTTCTGGCGAGTGATAAGGAAGGGGGAGGGGGTTAGGGGGTACACTTTCATACCTTCACCATGTAGTACAAGATCAACGCGTGAAGCGAACATTATTTTCGAGAAATCGGTGTACATTTTAGATGACCAGCATTGGATGTGTCTTGTTTTCTTTTCTTGTGTAACACAAACAGGAAACGGATTGAGGGACAGTGGTCACATTTCAGGAAAGATACGTGCATGTGTGACAAGCCTGGCTGTTGTCCACCCCCGGCCACCCCCTGTTAAGATTTTTGTCACACACAAAAAGAAACAATTGCTCACAAAGGACAATCGTCACATGATTTGAACGCGTGTAAAGTAATTATTGCAAAGGTTATGGTATCTCTAACCACCAATGACCTTGCCTTGATAGACTGATTGACTTTTTTTCTAACGTGAGGTAATAAAGCCCAGTGAGTCAGTTCGAAAGTTTTAGGCCAAATTAGCGATTCGCTACCCTGGTTTTGCGTCCGTTCCCATTGTGCAGAGGTACCGTAAATTGCAATTAGAGTGACGTGTCATCTGTACAGATACAAAAGCAGTGGGAAGGGATTGATCTGGTTTTACCTGTATTACAAGGAGGGTTATAGGGCAAAATGCAGAGACAATACATTTAAAACAACTCACAGTATACAATATCATCGATTGTTGTCACTTCATGACTATACATCACATCAATAATGGTAACCAAAACATTATACATGCATGTATACAATGTATGTTATAATGATACACATACGGGATGATCCATGTATGAAGAGATTGTAATGCATCATTTAGCGTCCAACAACAGTTAAAGGTCCAGTTTACCTTTGGGAGCAGTGATTTCAAAAATGTTCAAGATATCACATTTGATGCATATGTGTAGGTCTGTTGCACCATAAAACATCCTACCATATGAAATATTTGCAATAAAACCTAAAATATAAGTAGATATCAGGGTTTTTCTCCATAAACCGTAACTGTACACGGTTTAGTCTGGAAACATTTTTATTATAACTATTGTTCACATTTTGTGTATTTAACAACACTTAACATTGGTTATACGGATTCAAATTTCGACAGTGGTTGTTTCTATCCCGAACTCACATTTTAGAACTATTTCAAAGCACTAATGCTTTCATCTGCAAATGGTAAATTATGCCTTTAATGGTTTCACCAAATTTTCAACGCGCCATGCGTCTTCTCAGCAGGGTTTGTGGGACTAAAATAATCATTATGATACATGTATGTGTGTGTGTGTGTGTGTGTGTGTGTGTGTGTCTGTCTGTCTGTCTGTCTGTCTATTACGTGTGATTATGCTTACCAGTGTTTTCCTCTCAAGTCTACAATACTGCTCATTCGACTTGGTCAAGTCAACTTTCCGTGGCCTTACTACATGTACTATAAAGATCAAAAGTTTTATGTTGTTGTTGTTGTTGTTGTTGTTATCTTGATTTTAAGGCGTGTGTTATTCAGTTGTGAATACTTACGCCTATTAGACATATTTACGTGTAGTTTTGACTGACTTCATCTCAAGACGTCGACTCGATTTAGTAGTAGGCCTAATGATACGGAGGCATTGATTGCCATTGTTTTCTCTTTATCTTGCGGCGTATAATTCATTGTCAAGGGATGCCAGCACGCAAGGAAATCCTTATCGGTGTAGACAACTTTTCACATACTCATCGTTTTGGGGTCATCATGTCATAGGAAGTACTAGTCGGTTGTATCATTGTCATGATCAACAATTATTCTTGGCTGGGGTATATAGTATTACGATAGAACCTCATGTCACATCCGTTGGTAACAGGTCCGTGATAACAAGGCCAGTCAAAAGCTCATTAGATGAGCAGGCAGGTGAAAGCAGTTAAGTTGTGTCGCCTGGTTCTTCTTTCCCGACCGATTGGTTGACCCGAAGTAGTGGAAATTTCCCTTTCTTGATCGCCGGTTTTGTAAGTCGAAAGTTTCGATATAACTTTCCACCTGTTTCTCCGTCTGTCAGTTTGGTCTACTGACTTCCTTTTATTTTTTCCTCTCTCTTTCTGCTCAGCACATTTATTTTATTCGTGAATTCGGTGTTCAGTTGGTCTGACCATGGACCTACTACACATGGACATTCATCGCTCGTTAATTAATTCGTGCACCTGTTTCTGTCAAAAGCGTCACAAAAACATTTTGAAAATGCTTTCCTGCTTTGATCCAGTGTTGTCCACCGACAGCCAGCCTGGATAAAAACAAGACGGCGCTTTGAGATATCTAAAAACTACGTGCGCAGAAGATTTGTCGCACATTGTTTCAGAGTAAACATGAGCAGTGACAGTAGACGACATGCTTGTCTTGCCATTCAGGGATGTTACATGCATGGTCGCAAGTGGCCGCTTCAGTAATTACCAATTTTGTGAGGCAAAATTTGTCCTTGTTTCAGGTTTGGTGCTCCCCATCATTGGTGTTTGTTCAAAGGCAGTTGAGTCTGAAAAGGCACCTCAGCCAAATATGGCTGAAATGAGGGAAACCGGGTTCTTTTGTCAGTGATGATGCACGATTACACAATCGTCATTGTCCAAACGTGTGAATGTACTGATTAAGATGCACATAATCAGGTGGCGATGGTGAACATTGGATCAAAGAAAGACCTCCGTTCATGGTCCATATGTGTAGTAGGTCCATGGTCTGACAGTCCGGTCGCAGTAATTCAAATCTGATTTGCACCTCAATATTGCGTTCAATGATTCTGAGTTTTCTTTGGTGATTATTGTCCTGGTAGGTCTGTTATCTGCACACTACACCATTGTATCACATTTTTGTCTAATTTGTTATGTTTTTAACGTACCTCCTGAACATCAATTCTCCATGGCAACCCGACGAACGCACTTAGTTTACTCAACAAGGCAACAGTTCAAACAGCTTGCCTTGAAAGGAAATAGAATATTTTAACAAAATCCCTTTTGAATTTCAACGGGGCGAATAAAGTTGTCAAGGGGCATTATAGTGATGCAATGATGACATATTAATAACTCCTGTAGCTGACAATATTATCATCAACTCCCGGAGTTATTTCATATGCTTGAAGGGGGAAGTACGTAGCGGCGACGTAGCTTGAATATTTTGACGGATGTAGTTTATTTTGTTTTTATTTTGTTTCTCTGTCTTCTGTACTTTCAGCGGACCAAGAGGTCAAGAGCCATCCAGTACGATATCCAGCGACGGACAAGAGAGCATCGAACTCAACGACATGACGAAGCAGGCGGATAACCTGTGGCGGGAGTACGAACAGTAGGTCCATCTCCTTGTTGATTCCTTACAGTTACCTTGAGCTCATGGGTACAGTTCGTTATGCCGAAGGTTCGTTGAACAGAAAATGAATTTTGGTTCGTTATTCCGAAGTTTCGTTTTTCCGAAGGTTTACTATTCCGACGGTTCGTTGAATCGAAAATAAGATAAGGTTCGTTATTCCGAAGGTTTGCTATGCCGAAGGTTCGTTGAAGCGAAAATGCAAAAAGGTTCGTTATTCCGAGGGTTCGTGAAACCGAAAATGAGATAAGGTTCGTTAGTCCGAAGGTTTGTTATGTTCAGTTCGTTGAACCGAAAGTAAGATAAGGCTCATAATGCAGAAGGTTCGTCATTCCGAATTTGAGTTATTCCGAAGATTCGTTATTCTGAAGGTTTCGTTAATCTGAAAATCAAAACAAGTGTCGTAATTCTGAAGATTCATTAGCAAGCACCGTCTTTACACTTTCGGAGTAGTGAACCTACATTCATTTCGGGTTGACGAATTACCATCGGAATTAGAGCGAACATGTTATTTTCGGATTTAACGAACCTTCGGAATAACGAAGATCACCCGTAATCGTAATCATCATCATCGTTCTCCCCTTTGCTGGAATCCACAATGGGTTGCTGTCATGATTAAGGTATGATTTGTTGTACGTGGCAACGAATGCTTGTAAGCGAACAGTCGTGGGACCGACGATGCGATGGCTGTTAAAGAGGTGGTCTAGTACTGGTTGAGGTGAGGATTCAGCTTTTAACTTTTTGTGAGATACTGAGAAACCACTTTATGAAATGTTTAAGAGCATACAATTCTAAAAGGAATTCAAAGTTTATTTGATGAAAATCGGGTTTGAAATGGCTGAGATATCCAAAAACATAGTAAAACAAAGCTATCCTAATGAAAGGTGGGTCAGTGTTTTTGTTAGGTTCGCTTTGTTTTGGATATCTCGGTCATTCAAAACCAATTTTTATCAACTGAACTTATGAATTCCTCTTAGAATATATGCTCTTTCATATTTCTTAAGAGGTTTTTCATTATTTAAACCGGTTCATCTTCTATACGCGTATATTTATATACGTCTAATTTATCGTATACGGTAGCAGAAATCCAGTACTTGCTTGGGCAAGGTATATACGCTTAATCATAATATATGTATGTATACATATATACATATATATATATATATATATATATATATATATATATATACATATACATATATATATATATATATATATATATACATATATATATATATATATATACATATATCGTCGTGCGCATGGCAGATTGTCGTTACAGTGTGGGAGTGCGCATGGCAGATTGTCGTTAGGGTGTGGGAGCGCGCATAGGGTTAACAACATTCTGCCATGCACACGGAAGTGCTCTAACAACAATCTGCCATGCGCACGGAAGCGCGCTAACGACAATCTGCCATGCGCACGACGATATATATATATATATATATATATCTATAACAGTAAAAGGCGAAGTTGTTGTTGTTGTCGGGGCCTTATGTATTTCCTGTTTTATTCCGGCGTTGCTGGTTTGTCTATCTCCTCCCGAGCCGTCGGCTCCGGGCCCCCGAGACCGGTGCCGTCGGCAGCGGGAGGGTCTCCTACGTGCCTTGGACCGGGTTTCGTTCGCGCTCCGCCTCCGTGTCGACGTCGAGGACGACAAAGAGAAATTAATGAGATAGATGCATAATGCATTTTTGTGCGTGACGTCAGAGCCGAGCGTTTTAATATTCACCGATCCTGCGCTGGACTCCTGCCTTTCTCGATCGTCCATCTTTTAGCTTGCAGAGACAGTGGGGATACTAAAATCAAAAAGATGATGGCGTGCAGCGAAATCTCTGTCATATTCCGGCGGACACGCACGCACGCACACAATGTACTCTCGGGTACGGTATGCCAGTGTGTGGCCTGCGCCTGTGTATGTATTGACGATGGTTACACGAAACACTATCTGCGTGCGCGTGATATGGACACTCATTATGGTACAATACACGGCGCGGTCATTGTTAGTACAAGGGCATTTACGTACAGCGACGTTCGCCATTGGCGTGCCCAAATGAAAACAACGAATGCTGTTATTTTATTGTATTTTGCACAACTGCAGTGCATGCAGCTCAGGTACGTCATTTAGTTTACTCTCAAGTCGGGTATCATTGTACTCAGACTGTTCAGGACGGCTAAATATCCACTTAAATTTTGTCCTCGCCGATCGTACCCTTCCATATCAGAGTACACGCGCCGCTGTTCATTCGTTTACTGCATGGCTGCTGTAAACATGAATATTCATAAGACGAGCGGACGCGGGGGAAACCCTCGCTTTGACCGCCAATTTTTGAAGTTACAAGTGGACATCAAATGTATGGTTCTATGGTGCATCAAACCAAGTTTTGGTGATAAAAATAAAAAAGAGGGAGCAAATGACGACGAAAATATTCTTCTTTCTCCCATAACGTGGGAAAAGAAATACAGAAAAAATACGAGGCCCTGAGACCCATGGATACCCACGGATGCCTACTTATTAAACCTATAATGACTATCCCCCTTCCCAAAATAATATTTATTAAATGATGATACAATAATAGTATTCATATAATAATGATGGTAATGATAATGTACAGTCTGAAGCAGATAAACGGGCGAGGATATGTAAACATATTGCCGTTGTGTGGGTTTTTTTTTTTCTTTTAAATGACGTGGTAAATTGAATATTATTCATGACATACGCCACTTTTCAGCTTTTTCATGAAGAGAAAAAAAAAGACAAAGACAGAGAAAGAGGACAGAAAATATTCTCTGGAAATTTGTCGAGCTTTCTCTTCCTCTCCCTCTCTCAGTGAGTCAGATCAGATTGTCAGGTCATTTTCTGAAAGGCCTTATTTCGTTCATGCAGACACGTGTTCTCGAAAGGGGGAGAAAAAACAATGCTATCAATTAAAAAAGAGACAAAGAGAAAGAGGACAGAAAATATTCTCTGGAAATTTATCGAGCTCTCTCTTCCTCTCCCTCTCTCACCCTCTCTTACACTCTTATTTATATCCTGTACAACTGAGCAGTGGAATTCTTAGCGTACTTCCAGTGACAATTTATACTATAAACACAAAACACCACAATTTTTTTTAAAGAAAACAAACAAATATGAAATATATAAAACATGAAGTAAGAAAATACCACAAAAGTCCGAGTCACATGAAGGGGTGGTTTAATGAAAAGTCTGACTTTGTCTATATAGACACATGTTCTCGAGAGGAAATTAAAGAACATCAGAATGAAAGAGAGAGAGAGAGAGAGAAGGGGGAATCAATGAATGATCCATCAAGTGCATTTCAGGAACAAGTCATAACCCTCAGATGAGATTGTCATCGGGTGGAAGGAGCACAGACGGGTTTTTCAAATAAAAACGTCGGAAAAGAGATATAAATGATGATATAACTCATTTGCATCTTTTTATTGAACCGAAAAGGTGTGTGTGTGTGTGTGTGTTATTATGTGTGTGTAGTGATCGATCAAACAGGTGTATTAACATTAGGAACGGACGACAACTTATTAGATGGGATTTCGTTGGGAGGGAAAATATTTTTTTTTTATGAAAATGTGGTAAAAGAAGTATGAATCATGACATACAATGTAAGCTTCTTTCAAGCTTACGAATGAAGAGAAAAGATGTGTGTCTGTGGGGGCCAGAGAGGACTCATGTACAAAAAAAAAAACCAAAACAAAACATAAACAAACAGGAAGTTCTTTCGCTTCAACTAATAAAATGGGACGAAAGAAATATATATAAATCTAAAAATATGGGGCCCTCAGACCCGTGGATTTCCACGGGTGCTGCTAGTCTATAACAGTAAAAGGCGAAGTTGTTGTTGTTGTCGCGGCCTTATGTATTTCCTGTTTTATTCCGGCTTTGCTGGTTTGTCTATCTCCTCCCGAGCCGTCGGCTCCGGGCCCCAGAGACCGGTGCCGTCGGCAGCGGGAGGGTCTCCTACGTGCCTTGGACCGGATTTCGTCCGCGCTCCGCCTCCGTGTCGACGTCGAGGACGACAAAGAGAAATTAATTAGATAGATGCATAATGCATTTTTGTGCGTGACGTCAGAGCCGAGCGTTTTAATATTCACCGATCCTGCGCTGGACTCCTGCCTTTCTCGATCGTCCATCTTTTAGCTTGCAGAGACAGTGGGGATACTAATGTCAAAAAGATGATGGCGTGCAGCGAAATCTCTGTCATATTCCGGCGGACACGCACGCACGCACACAATGTTCTCTTGGGTACGGTATGCCAGTGTGTGGCCTGCGCCTGTGTATGTATTGACGATGGTTACACGAAACACTATCTGCGTGCGCGTGATATGAACACTCATTATGGTATAATACACGGCGCGGTTATTGTTAGTACAAGGGCATTTACGTACAGCGACGTTCGCCATTGGCGTGCCCAAATGAAAACAACGAATGCTGTTATTTTATTGTATTTTGCACAACTGCAGGATACTATGCAGCTCAGGTACGTCATTTAGTTTACTATCAAGTCGGGTATCATTGTTAATATCCACTTAAATTTTGTCCTTGCCGATCGTACCCTTCCGTATCAGAGTACACGCGCCGCTGTTCATTCGTTTACTGCATGGCTGCTGTAAACATGAATATTCATAAGACGAGCGGACGCGGGGGAAACCCTCGCTTTGCTGACCGCCAAATTTTGAAGTTACAAGTGGACATCAAATGTATGGTCATGGTGCATCAAAGTAAGTTTTGGTGGTAAAAATAAAAAAGAGGGAACAAATGACGACAAAAAGCAGATAAGCCCCCCAAAAAAAACAAAAAAAACAAACAAACAGATTTTTAAAATTCTTAACAAATTAACATTTCCGCCTCCCTTGGTTGATCATCCCTTTATTATGACTCTACTCTTTCCTCTCCCCAAAGTAATACTAATAATGTTAGTAATAATATTAACAATGATAATAACAATAATAATAATACACTGAAATAATGATAATAATACAATAGGCCAATGCAAGTGAATGGGGAGGGGGTGCTATGATCCATAACTTAAGAGTGGGCGGAAGCGACACAAACTGGTACTGGATTGTTTTGATGTTTAAAATGAAATATCAATGATAATGAAGCTATTTGAAACGTCTATCAGTTGTAGAGTAACCTTGACATGACGGGGAAAAAAAGATATTCACTATCCTTGACCGATAAACTTTTTTCCTGAATTCCCTTGATTCATCCCCATGTCAATGAATAATATGAAAATAATAAAACCGAATGACTATGATCTCCCATCCCACAAAATAACAATAACAATAACAATAATAATGATAGTAATAATAATGCTAATTATCATGATAATAAAAACAATGAACAGTATCAATGAGATAAACGGGTGGTTCTAGATCTATCAAACCAAGTTTTGATTATGAAAACAGAAATGAGGGAGCAAATGAAGACGAAAACATTCTTTGTGTATTTCTTCTCTCATAACGTGGTTGAAAAAATATCAAAGGAAAAATACGAAGCCCTGAGACCCGTGGATTCCCACGGGTGCCTAATACTTATAAAACCTAATTATTATGATCCCCCTCCACAAATAACAATAATAATTATAATAGCAGTATAACAATAGGGGCCTAATGAGAATAATAATATAATAATAATGATGATGTATAGTCTGAAGTAGATAAACGGATGGTTCTATGATCTATCCAACCAAGTTTTGGTGATTAAAAACAAAAAGGAGGGAGCAATTGAAGGCGATCAAAAATATTATATTTTCTCTCATAACGTGGGAAAAGAAATAGGAATGAAAAAAAAAAAGCTAGGCCTTGAGACCAGCCGTGGGTTCCCTCGGGTGCCTGCATGGATGCAAGAGCAGGGGGTATAATTAATATCAAAGTCATAGTGCCAATAGTATCTCCCCATTCCGACTGGAAGAATCTGTGGGCAGAACTTCCGGACAATCTCATAAGCGTTTTTGGTAATTTTTCCCTGAATGTTTTTGTTTTTGTTTTTTTTTTTTGTTTTTTGTTTTTTGCTCTGCGGGGGTGGAAATGTGTGTGTGTGTGTGTGTGTGGGAGGGGGGATGGTGGTCATGGGTAGAAGAGATCGAGCACAAGTAACGAAAGAATGAGAAAAAAAATTTCTTTATCTCATCAATAAAAATGTGCAAAATCGTATCTATGAGAGAGAGAGAGAAAAAAAAAAACCTCAGACCCGTGGATTTCCACGGGTGCTGGTAGTATATATGTATATATATACATATATATTTTATTTTTTTTATTTATTTTTTATTCATTAATTTTTTTTTTAGAGCTAGTGGGGTTTGATTATATTAACCACCTCTTTGGATTCAGGCCACGAGAGATTATCCGTCTTTTAACGTGCACATTCTGTGTCGGCCTACCAGCAACGTGTTGCTATTTGATATAGGAACATTTCTTTTAAATTAATTTCAGGATACTATTTTGGTACCGTGAAGAATATGATATTCATTAAATAATCATCGCTTTTACGATTGTTTCACCTCCCTTTTCTGATTCTGTTTATTGGGCTTTGGGATATGTTTTGATGCAATACACTTGTCCAATGATTACTCATATCACAGTCGTACTGATCTATACCTAAAGTGCATTAAAGATAAGACGCCGGACATTGACATCAGTTAGGTCCGTCTTCTATATCTGGTTGCTTTGCTTCCAGAGTCGAAGGAATGAATGAGTGTAATCTATACAACGCAGATTAACATGTTCTGGGCTATTATGATTCACTCCCTTGCCAATGTAGTATACATGTACTCACTTAATAGAAACCGTTCTGAACCTTACTGGAAAGAACACAGTGTCCCACAGTGGAGAACCACAGTGTGGACACAGTGTGAAGACAGTGTGAACACATTATGAACACAGTGTGAAATATCTTTCCTTCACAATGAACACAATGTGAGTCAACAATCCACAGTGTGAAACAAAGCATTTCTATGTGAACACGGTGAAAACCACACCACAGTGTGCATCTTCATACTGTTAAATCCGAGCATTTTCACATACATGTACTTGACTAAATGAACACACTGTAAACACACTTTGGGGCACTGTGTTCTTTCCAGTAGGGAATGTTTTTGTTGATTGAGCTTTTTTACCTGGTGCGGGTGGGAAGTGTTACTGTATTGAGGGTTTTGGAACATAATGCTTTATCGATTCTTTAACAAACTCCAGCTACACGACGCACTTGAATTATCATGTATAGTGCATCGCCATGTTTTTATATCTTGCCAACGAATCAATACAATTCCGCTTAATGTGTCACAATTACGTTAGGGTTCCAACGTTCATGGCTATCTTGAGTAGCTAACAGGCGCCATATTTTTTTTTTTTTTTTTGCCCATCCATGATATGCTGTCATCGGAGCGGCTCTTGACCTGGTTTTTTTTTTGTCTAATTGTTGTCAGTTTTAGGCTGATAAGAATCTCTTCCATCTCTACTTGCAGTCAAATAACTTTTACTGTTGGTGAATATCATCCTATAATGAAGTCAGGTTACAACTTCCCCACACTTTTTTTTTTTCCTGTAGGGGATTTTTATGTAGGGGATTTTTCATGACGGCGTTGCGGCGTCTTGCTGCGAACCCGACATCATACAACTGTCATACAGTCAAAATAGCATACAGGTGCAAACAATGGATGTTTTCGGATAAGACGATCGAACGTCGACATTGGTTGACAAGCGTTGCTGCTATATGCCACCTACTCCTGAAAGGAATAACATTCCCACAATATATCTGACATTTGTATATCACAATAGTCCAGTTTATATTCTCTCTCCCTCTCTCTCTTCTGTCTGTCTCTCTCCAGTAGCGTGTTTTCCAAAACATGTTCATTGTGTATCGCCCCGAACGACGCACCTTGACGTGCATTATTATCGCCAAACATGTTTCCTTGTCATCAAAACATTTGGCATTCATGTTCGGGAATTGTTGAGAAGCCATTGTGGCTCAGGGGGTAAGATAACGGCTTATCAAACTCAATGTTCCTTGTTTTAGTCCTCTAGCTGCAGTGGTTAACTATGCCCCTATGAAAGGTACTTTATCCTAAAGGATAGGAGTAGTGCCGCTGCCCGGAAAGCAGTAGATGACAGGCTTGATTCGCACTGGTTTTTAAAAAAAATGTAGATAAGCAGTTGCGATCTCACAAATTTCATTGTACAGAGGTGACAGCAGACAGATTGAAGGAAACGTATACATCGTTTCTTCACCCCCTCTGCTTAAAAATATCTTACTTTCATTTACTTCATTCTCACTGCAAGTACGTAAGCACACTTTTAAACTTATCATTATCTTAGCTTTTGATATGTATATATATTTTTTTTTTCTGTTCCGAAGCGAAGGAAAAACGTTTTCGATCGCCCCCCCCCCTTTTTGTGTGTGTGTGTGTCATAGCGCCTTATTGCATTGTGTCAAGCACAGCTGTGAATCTGAAGCTTTGATGTCTGATTCCGGAAGAAAACAAACGTATCCCATGTTGTCCAGAGGGTGTGATGTTACAAGGACCATGCGCCAAGCCCGTTATTTTCCATTTACTAAGTTACCATCTGGTCTCAGTGCGTTTCCTCACGTGGCGCAGTTGGGAAGGGAAAGGGCCTAAATGATATCGTTCTTTGCAACTGATTGACAAATTGCCCTACATCGACGTCGATGTCGATGTAGGGCAATTTGTCAATCAGTTGCAATGAAAACATCTCGACGGAAGAACTTCATAAATTTGGATATCGTTCTTATTCTCAAAACTTTGTTGGATAAACTTATCAGCTTTATGTTTTCGTCACGATTATCCACTTTTTGTATTTTACAGGAAGATCGAAAAACCATACAAAGTGCAGTCTTGGATAAACTGTCTTAACGAAAAACAGTGACAATGCGCGATGTGCTGGATGATAATAGTTATAGTTCTGATAATGATGACATATTAAATTGGTAATGATTATGACGATGATGAAAATATTAATTACTATTACTATACTACTATAACTATTACTATTACTACTATTTCTACTACTATTGTTACTATTACTACTACTACTACTACTACTACTACTACTACTTCTACTATACTATTACCATTACTATTACTACTACTACTACTACTACTACTACTACTACTACTTCTACTACTATTACCATTACTATTACTACTACTGCTATTGCTGTAGTGGTAGTGATGATAATTACAAAAAAAAAAAAGTTATTCAAGCGTGATGTAGAGTGAAAGAGAGAGGGGGAGAAAGAGTGAGATTCAAGATTATTCTGGAGATAAAGCTGCTCTCTAAACAAAATCGAGTGAAAATAATTTATTCACTCTTAAAGGAGTGAATAAAAAAAAAGAGTGAATTTTGAGTGAAAATGTTCATTTTCACTCATTTTGGAGTGACGTCAGGGATCACTCGAAGATTTTGGAGTGATCCCTGAGGTCACTCTAATACGAGTGAAAATGAACATTTTCACTCAAAATTCACTCGAAATTCACTCTAAATTCACTCTTTTTTGTATTTACTCCTTAAAGAGTGAAT
Source organism: Diadema setosum (assembly GCF_964275005.1). NCBI lineage: Eukaryota > Metazoa > Echinodermata > Echinoidea > Diadematoida > Diadematidae > Diadema > Diadema setosum. The sequence continues at coordinate 30,321,671 of NC_092700.1, read as the reverse complement.
ATTTTCACTCGATTTTTTTAGAGAGTATTGCCAAGTGTGTGAAATCCAAAAGAGGTTATGTTAATTACACCTGTTATTATAAAACAAAGAGAAAAATAAAACAAACAAATCTAAGAGCAAACGAAAATGAGTAGAAATATGTCACTCTGTGGAAAAAACAAAACAAAACCGAAGCTTAGAGATATATAAGAATTATTATAGGTTAAAAAAAAATGGTCAATCGAAATAAGTCCAAATGAGAAGTAATAATTCAACCTGCTTGGTAAAAATCAGGCTTTTGTTTAAATGTTTAAACTATTTGGTCATAATAGTTCCATAGGATTATGTATATATGATTCTGCTTTTCCACAAACAGAGTATGCAACATATTGCCATTTCTCCCTGTAGATAAGTAACCTCGCTCAGTATAGTCTGACTTGCCTTGATCAAAGACGTTACACTCACATTCACCTTTTGGGTGTCTGTTGTACAGCCTGCGTTAGTCATGTTCTAAAATCGTCGCACTGTGTTACAAAGAACGTTTCGTGACCAGCAGTCGTTTACATGACTGTCTTGTAAGCAGTAAGACTGCCTATAACGCCTAGCAAATCTTCTTTCGCTGATTATTATTGTTTGATTGACAGTGATGAGGCGAAAACGGGAAGCATTCTTCATAATTTTGCACACCCGATTTGCTATATTTATGCCAAGCTTAGGCGGAAGACAAAGAATAAGGAACTATGATGATAGATTTGTCAATCAAAAAGCTGAGCAATCTAAGCCCCCAAATCGTCAACCTCCCGACAACCTCTTAAAGCTATTTTCTGTCATCAAGTTATACATTAGTGTACCCCCACAATCATGCTCGCTCATTCTTAATTACTGGTGATTCGAATAGGAACGACTGGCAAGAAAGACTAATCATAGCTTTGATTCATTGTCATGTTGCCCACAAATGAGTAACGGACCTGTTGCTGTTGTTGTTCTTGTCAGACAAAGAGAAGATGAGATTAATTTGTTCAGGTTGCCCTCATTTGGAGATTTGCACTAATTTTTGTCCGAAGATGACATTTGATGCAGGCAGCTGTCACATTGTTTTCTATTGGAAATTGTGTGCAGTCCAGATCATCATCGACCGAGTTTAGCACTAAAAAGTTTTTTTTTTCTATAGTTTCTTTTTTTTCCTTCAATGGTGTAAACGCGAAAGAAGTGTCTTCATGTGTAACACTTGTATCTGTGTGTAGTGAATCACCATCGTGTAAAACTAGTCAGTGTAGGACCAAACAGATACCTCCCCTGTTGGAAAGAACACAGTGTCCCACAGTGTGAACACAGTGTGAAATTTCTTCACACTGTTAAATTCGAGCGTTTTAACAGTGTGAACACAATGTGAGTCGTCAATTTACAGTGTGAAACATAGCATTACTATGTGAACACTCTGTGAAAACCACACCACAGTGTGAAATCATCTTAACAATGTCAAATTCGAGCGTTTTCACATGGTCGACTTTGAACACACTGTGAACACACTGTGGAACACTGTGTTCTTTCCAGTAGGGTCATTAGTCAGTAATCAACAAATTGTTTTGTTTTGTTTTGTTTGTTTTGCTTGGTTTACTGTGTATTATGAGTGTTGCAATTTGGAGGGAATTTCCACATGATCGACAGCGAAATATCAAGATAGTAATTTTAATAAGAGTAAAATAAAAGTAAACAAACTAACAAAGTTTGAAGGAACTGGAGTATTGAGATATTCAAAGGTCTATAAGGCTACGGAAGTTCAAACCCAAAGCGATGTCCTTCCTATAAATTTCTCTCCACACGAGCTGCGGGGGTATCTGTTACAGGATGTTTATATGCTCTGCACATCTTCGATGTAATTGTTTTTGCTTGTTATAACTTTGGAAACTGGTGTTAATCGAAGTATATGCCAACGTGAGGCTGCTTTTTCTTTCTCAACTTCCTCCAACAAAGGGTCAGTTACTTGGCCAAAGACATAAAATATGTCTCCTGCCTCGTGTACCTGTAGGAAGTCCAAATGAAAAGTAAAATATTGAGAAAAAAAAACCCGGCTGGTTAAGAACATAAAGAATGGCCAAAGAATGAGGAAGTGCTAAAACTTGGCCAAACTCCTAAACATTATGGCATTTCATGCGCAGAGGGTAATCCTTATACGACTGACGGTAGACCGTCGTTGTTCAACCCACTACCTGCTAGAATCCGGCCTACCATGTATAATTCGATGGCAACTGCCTTCGGAGGCAAAGTGTTAAACAATCTAAATGGAATTATTGAGGAGGAGGGTGTGTGACAATCTGAAGGCTTGCCCATGTTGTCATTAATATAAATATATTAAATTGTGTTTGTAAACAGTGCGTGTGATGAATTTTGGGCTGTTATGATATCATTACAATAAGTAATTCTTTTCTCTTTTACCTTCGTGATAGATGTTACGATGTTTCATGTATGAAGAAACTTCAGTGCCCGTTTGACGCTTGAGGCCCCTTGATATTTTACGCCATATATGCTCAAACAGTCCAAATAATTGGTGTCAGTCCAGGCTGGCTGTTATTCACCCGGTTACAGCTCGTTATTCCGAAGGTTCGTTATTCCGAAGGCTCTTTATTCCTAAGATTCGTTATTCCGAAGGTTCATTGTTACGAATTTCATTTTCGGATTAACCGATCTTCGGAATAACGAACCTTCGAAATAACGCCACAAATTTTCGGATTAACGAATCCCTTTTCATTTTCGGATTAACGAACCTCTAGGTATAGGGAATTTGCGTGTTTCGGATTAACGACCCTTCGGAACAACGAACCTTCGGAATAGCGAACCTTCGGAATAACGAACGGCACCCATCACTACAGTTGCTAGCGAAAGAAAAAATACCCTAAGTGATACTGACACCTCACCTCACCTCTGTCCCCTTATGTGGCAACATGATTATAATGACACCTGCACCAGCCCATGTGCATAACCGATATGAAGACAATGTACACTGTATTTAAAGGGAAATGCTTGTTATGCGCAATATGTCTGAAATGTAAAGATATTTGACACGGCTTTTGCAAAACTGAGACCAGCACTATGCAATACCAGGGGCGGATCCAGGGAGGACCGCAAACGGCGCACGCCCCCCCTTTTATTTTTTGTTGAAACAAAAGAAATAAAAAGAAAAAAATGGGGGAGGGGTGCGTGCGCCCCCCCCCTTTAATTTTGTAAACACGCCCCCTCTTTACGGAATTCCTGGATCCGCCCCTGAATACAGTCTCCAAAACGTTAGACACGTTACAGATTTTGGTAAATGTAAATCCATGCTAACAGCTCATCTTTTTGATAATAATTATGTTATTGTATTGTAATATGATGCTGAAATCTCATGGTTTTGTTAATGTGTATATCATACATCTTGTCTTATGGTGCTGTGCATTTCCAAGGACCGAATACTGCACGGTGTTGATGGTAGTTGGAATTTTCATGTACATGAACCAATATTATGGAAAGAAAAATACATCGTATCACCATGTACATAAAAATCAGTTGTATTTATCATATTTTGTAATTTTGTGCTGACGCATTCTCTGAATCTATTTCAATTTATAAAGCATGAACTTGTTTTGACAAGATTTAATGTCCATTTCTCACAAACCAATGAGTCATGTGCTTATTTTAGCTTCTTTTTCCCCAAGACTGATTTAACATGAGTGATTCAATGCCATACACACCTTGATGCACTTTGAACTATATTTTGCAGCGCTGCAAGGTAAATATTGTTTTTATTGCGGGGGGGGGGGGGCTGATTTCTCAGCCGAATATGGCAATGTTATTCCCCCAAGGAATGTAGTATAATAATATGGGGACTAAGATATTTTGTTTCTGCCAAGACATCTGCCTGTTTAAACTGCATACCATGTTATGAAGGCATGAAAGTTTATTAGAGGCATGAAAGTTTATTCAGAAACGTATAATAAATAGACTATTTTGTGTAACATATCTTTGCTCCAGAGAACATGGTATTATAACAGTTTTATGCGGGGATAATACAAGCCAAGAGCGACTGCACTTTAGTAATGCGCGTGTAAGCATAAACATTAAAGGGTATCTTTCGCACTAGCTCGTCTGAGTCTATCTGTGTATTTGCTATTCATTCTTATCAGTGAAAACATTATCGTTCTCATGCATTATGATGTCACGTGCTTGCCCTGTAATAGCGATAAATGTTAAATCCTGTGGTCACTTACATGCATGGAAACTACCCTTAAAGAAATAATAATTGATAAACGGGAAATGGAGTAAATGAATGACGACAAACTAGTGAAATGGATAGAATATTATTTGTCTATCTAAATATTTGTTTATCGTTCTCTTTATGTAGCTATGTATCTCTATATAATATGTTTATATTTGTGTATTAATTATAACAATGTCAACATATAATATATGACGCATATGACCAACCACTCGTGAATCGGGATCATCTTCGTACGAGGTGCATAGAATCTCGTTATGTACCACATTAGCGGCTGAAACCACACAGACAGACACGCGCGCTCCTCCGCTTTTGCCTATTGCACCTGTTTGAATACGATAACCCGTTAATTTTGGTCCGGCAAGAACAGGTTCTATCTGTAAAGGTATATTGCCAACTAACAGTGCTGGAAATATTGACAACCTTATGGGGTCGCGTCTAAAACACCATTTGACATCACTGCTCTTCAAAAAAGAAAAAAAAAGAGCGATTGAAAAAAAAAAAAAAAAAACCTGTTCAACTTACATTTATCAAAGATATATGCGAAATCCTGTATGTGACCATGGGGGTATATCCGGGCGAATAAAGGACGTATTTTTTTTTTCTTTAATGTCACGTAGACAATGATTAAGGACGGGTTGGTCTCAAATTACAATACCGCTCCATGTTGAAACTTAGATAAGATAAGATGACGCAGGAAAATCCATTAAAGAAACTGATATGAGAGCAGTAGCTGAAAAAAATGACACAAAATGACACAAAATGACAAACTTCAAAGTTGTTTTCACAGCATAGTGATAATTTGGGGGCAATGATGTTTAACGATCATAATATTGTAAGCAAAGTAGCTGAGCTAGGTGCTGGTATTAAGTTTGGTTGATAATTTAGTAACAAGTAGTAACCTCCTCAAAAGTCATCAAGTCTTCAACGTTAAAGTATTGAGTTATTGCAACACAACAACTATTGACAGCGAAGGTTACGATTTGATTTTTTTTTTTTTTTTTTTTGGGGGGGGGGGAGGGTAAAATATCGAAAAAGTAAATCTATATATCAAAATTCAGTTGCATGTCTGTTTGGCAGACGTGTGCGGCGATTACTCTATCGCTCCTACCAATCTGCATAAGTGCTGCGACTAAAACCATTGCTTCGAGAAACTGCAGGTGTAGCACCTTTAAAAGCCCCAAACATTTTCCATGATACTCTCTGCCTGATTTCGATGAAACTTAAACCGATTTGTTTGGTTGGTTTTACTGCTGAATGTACCTGCTGAGTGTAGCTTTATAGGGTTAATCGTATACATGCGGGTATTATTGTCTGCGAACTATTTAGGAGGCTTGATGCTAACAATACTCTTACAGTTTTGTTTAAAGAGAATTTACGTTTACACAAAATATGTGGGGCTGAGGAAGTATACTTTCTTTGTCTAAAATATAAGTATCTCTTGAACATTATGAGAAAAGATGGCACAGGGCAGTGGTTTTAATAAGCCTTTGTCTGTTGAAACGGATAGCCGAGGGTTTTTGGTCGAGTCGAAATCGCACTAACCTCAAAACTGTCCGGTGGTGAATCTATACCTCCACCAAGCACCCTGGCAACAGTCAAAATTGTCCTGTCGGAGCATGTGACGTCAACAAGCCTGTTCCCACGAACGCCAACTCGAATGACTTTGCTACAAAGTTACATAGTCATGCCGTACACCAAAGGAGTGATCACGTTAATATTATTCATTAAAAAATAATTTTCAAATATTACCTTTTCTTTGTTCAAGCCTATTTATAACATGATACGCAGTTTTTATTATAAACATTCTTTTACAGACGTCATTGTTTCATCAAAGAATTGTTATCCCATTTTCTTTTTGTATATTGCTCGTGGTGATTATTCTCTGCTGGTAAGCACTATTACCGTCATATAAATTTGTTGTTTTTCTAAAGGTTCTTGTACTTAGTTTTCAGAACTTGCCCTGTATAACAGCATATGAACAATGCCTTCTTTAATGAAAGAAATTCATTATGAATAAGCTGATTCAACTCAAAGATGACTTACTCGCAGATAATGAGCTCTTCCTCTTGAATTCAGTCATTTAAAAAGGGGATTAATTGAAGATTTTCTATTCTTTTTGAACAGTATATCATTGTTTAGCCGACCGTCATAACACGCTCTCTTATACGTCATTAGTGACGTACCCACCTAGGTTACATTGATGTTGCTTTAAGGGAGAAAGAATGACCTTACAACCTTTGACCCTATTCTATATTCCCTTGCTGATGTTTAAGTGTAAAACCATACGCTCTATGTTCGGAGTCAACTGTATCGAACAATATAAAACAGTAAAATAACAAACAAACGAACGAACAGGCAAGAAATGTTACGCTGAAATTGGACACAGAATTAGAAAGTACATTTGGGAACTTTAAAATCCCACATACCGTCACGAGACCGGGTAAATGGTCGCAACCACATTATATGCAGACTAGATCAGGTGATGGTAATACCGTTGCCTATAGCAACTCTCCATAAAGTTGTTTCATCATAAAAATATCGTAAAATATGTTTTTGAGCGACTATATACCCAGCAACTAAACCTTCACTATGTTTTACTTATATAAAGACTGATATTTTAAGATTTGATGAGGTGCATATTATATTTTACTCTTTAAGCCTTCAAGACCAGAAAGATTATTGAAGCTAAGAGGGAGCTGTGAGGCAACTAAGTCATATGTGCGACTGTAACCAGTATCACATTGGGAAAGCACGCGTTGAACTTAGAAAATCCCCAAACACTAGTCCGATTATGATAAAAATAGACACTATTCTGTTGGGTTTATTTAAGCCGAGATATATCGTGTATATGGATCGGACTTTCACCTTACAGGCTCAGTCAAGCGGGGTCAAGCAGGGTGAAGAAGTTCTTGAGGACTCAATAACAACTCAGTTCCTTGATAGTCTGCCGGGAAACATATTTCTCGTTTCCTCCATCTCCGCCTTTCTCTCTCTTCTGTGGTATATGTCTATCTGTTTATCTATCTTTTTATCTCTCTCTCTCTATCTATCTATCTATCTATCTATCTATCTATCTATCTATATATATATATATCTATCTATCTCTCTATCTATCTATCTATCTGTCTATATAGGCCTATACCTACCTACCTATTTTTGTGTATCTATTTGTTTGTTTGTTTCCATCGTTTTTCCTTTCTTTCCGGCTATCTTTCTGTCCATCTTTCTGTCTTTCATTCATTTACTTCATTCATTCATTCATTCATTCATTCATTCATTCATTCATTCATTCATTCATTCATTCATTCATTCATTCATTCATTCATCCCTTCCTCCATTATTTCTTTCACCAAGAAACACTCTCATACCGCAGGTGTCACTTTATATGTGATTACAGGTGTTTTTGTCTATTTTTGTTGTGGTTGCTTGTCCACATTTTCTTTCTTGACGCACATCCACACGCCTCGTCCTTAGATTTGACTTCTTGTTGACTATTGACTTGTTATCACGTGGAAATAATCGTCACAGCAGGTGGGCAGGTTATATTGGATTCGAACCCTCATTTCCGTTACCCACATAACCGCGACACTGTGACCTTAAATTGTGTGGTGTTATTGCATTAGAAGCACACCTGTATGGGCTTCTTTCATATAACATATATTGCACACACAGAGACACACACGCGCACGCGCGCGCGCGCGCGCACACACACACACACACACACATATTATATTATTATTATCTTTATCATCATTATTATTATGTTACATTGTACTTATTTTTTTTTTGTCTATGTAACATGCTCGTTCTCGGATCATGGTACCAGCCCTTTTGTCCTCATAGCTATGAGTTGCCTATACTAATCTGATTTATGCGAATAGGAAAACATTTCCGTACACATTGTCATCGGACATTATAGGGACTTGTCATGTGATCTGCATGAGGTCACAATGTGAGCATATCCTGTTTGCATCGAAACCGTCAATATATCACCGTTACATGTTTACCAAAAGTCAATGTTGTATACAAATGACGCACAGGTATGTCCGCTTTGCTAGGCAGAAGTAAAAGAAAAAAAAATGAACAAACATAATAACCGTCTGAAAGGCAATGATTATACTGGTTAAATTGTGGCAACTCGAGCAAAAAAATCTGAAACAGAAATAAACGGCATAAAGGTAAACAAACGATATCAATAATTGATGATAACAATAACGGTTTTCAATTGTGGTAATGGTAACTATGTTCATTATACTATTGATTATATCAATAATTACAATAATGGTGATGATATTAGTGTTAATTATAGTAAGGTCTTATCAGGCAATGTGGAGGGGTATTAAAGGAGGGTTTTGTCCAGTGATGAACACACTGATCAGTATTTGGACTGGCATGCAGAACCACCAGTTTACGTTCCCATACTTTAAACCACCATACACCAACGTGCTCCCCTCTTTCAAATCACATTTTTCCAATGCTGTACTCGTTTAGATGGTAAAGTTGAGTCGAACAAAAAATTGTATACATTCACATCACGGGGAGTGATTTGCAAGTGAAGCGTTTGTTTGCAAAAACCGATAAGTCCATATTTGTCAAATGGAGATATTTGCGATTAAAGGTCAAGAAAAATAAAGAGAATAATAATAAAATTTTTGCTTCTTTTGACCATAACTTCAAAAATATACCATTATATGTAGTGACCAATATATCATTTAAAAGGTATTATTTTGTACTTTATGACAAAGACCGTACTTCAAAATCTTCAAAAATGGACTTATCGGTTTTTGCAAACTTCAAGTCCTTGTTGTGTGCGATATGAGCGCATAAAACATCTGAAAATTAACAGTTCGAGATATAAGAAACGGAAATCACCCTTTCCACACAGTCTCGCCTTACAACTGGGACGAACATCCCCTCTTCAGATCGCAGAATCCTTGCTCTTTGCCACTTTCTCCTGAATGGAATTAAGAAGCCGAGGATCGAGACTGCTCCCACGGGGCTCTCTTTTCCTGAGTAGTCGAAAAGTGTCTAAAAATAAAGTCACTGAAAGCTACAGGACTCGAAGTGCGTAGCAGAACATCCTAAGAGTGTCAGGAGTGGGAACTGCTTCGCTGAAATACATTTTTCATTTCATTTCTATGAGAAATCATATCCGAATCCATAAATTCATTTGGGTAAAAAGATTTAAAAAAATATCCACAGAATATATTCGCATCCATAGGGATTGAGAACTTCTGTTTGTACTGAAAGTAGAACGTATACTTTCAAATTCTTTTATATTTTGTTGATTTTTCAGTAATCAAAGCTGTAGTAGCAGAAAGTGGGATGTAGATGTTTGTTCAATTGAAGATAATGCTCTCTTGGTCGTATGGAGTGTAGCCAAAAAACAAACAAACAAACAAACAAACAAACAAACAAACAAACAAACAAACAAGCAAACACAACTAAAACCGAAACAAATAGCAGTCACTCAGACTAATGTGTTAGAGGGTTTGCTTAATGTTATACATACAACCTTTTCATCTTCCGTGAACCTGGGTGGAATATACCATTATCAGAGTTAGGTTTGAGAGGAGAATGTGCAAGGTGAAATCTTCCTCGCCGTTTTTGTTTTTGTTTTTGTTTTGATATGTTCTTTGTTAACCCGTCGCTTGCGGCTTACAGGACCAAAGAATGCCGTGCATAACGTCTGCGGGAGACCTGCCATATGCTGAGTGCAGTGAGTTAACTAACAGTGGTGTATATGCGATGGGTGATTTTGATTCTGATATTCCCTTTTCTTTTTCTCCCGTGTTCTTCTCTTCTTCTTGTTTCAGGATGAAATTTCAGGAGAAATGGCGGGATGACATGCTCAGTAAGCTGCATTCCGAAAATCTGAAGCTTAACCCGGAAGAGGAAGCGGTGAGAATAACCTTTCAAGATTCCCCCACTCTCTCCCCCTTCAGATGGTTTTTGAGAGAAGGTGTTTGCATGGTGTAGTACATAAGATACACTAGGTCTGCGGTTCACGATGTTATATAGGTACTCTTGTTATATAGGTACTCTTTATCTTTGTTTAAAGGGGGTGGCTGGTAACTGATCAGTGGGAATCAGTGGGAATGCTGGGGATGATTGTTCCAATCCTTGTGGGATTCATTTAAGAGTACATTATATATCTATTGTTGTGTGAAAATTATTTGCTTCAGAATGGTCTCATATTCAAGTGAGACCATATTCAAGTAATGTGCAGTTCAGTGTTTCCAGGATAGCATGCCTGTACAATGTCGGGGCGATCGACCCGTTAACGATCGCCCCGACACTGTACAGGCATGCTAACCTGGAAACATTGAACTACACATTACTTGAATATGAAACCATTCTGAAGCAAATAATTTCCACACAACTTAAATGAATCCCTCAAAGATTGGAACAATCATCCCTCAACATTCCCACTGATTCCCACAGATCAGTTATTAGCCACCCCCTTTAAGTGGATTTTGATGAATAGGAGTTGATCAAAAATAATAAGAACAAACAGTGAAAAGCTGTAGATGGAAATGTTATTGTTTCTCAGGTTTTGACATTTGGGTTAATAAGAAACAGTTGGTCACGTTAATTGTCATAGCTGTCAGTATGAGGTATTGACAAGTGTATGTTTGTCATTTGTTATTGTTTAAAGTTTAATCATGAATAGAGATTGTGTCAAGATGATGATAGGAATGCAACAAAATTAACATTAACTTTAAAAATGTTATTGTTATCACCGTTATGGCTGTTTTTGTTACTGTTCTGTGGTCATAATGATGATGAAATTGATTTTGAAGATGGTAATATCAAATGTAATTTAATGTTCTGCTTTTTTTTTACAATTACTCTACATTGTTCAGTGATTGTGTCATTTTAATCATGTAAATTGTAAATAGTGTGATTTTGTATAATTTTTCAATAAAACACACCAAAAAAAAAAAAAAAGAGTGACAACCATGATATAGGGCTTATACACTCGTATATAAATCTTATATATTTTTTGCTATTCTAATAACTGATATTCTTTCGTACGTAGTCATAGATACATTCGACCTCTCCCAGGTCGACCACGCACATGTCGAAAAATATGCTAAGTCGAAGAATAAATCAACCAGATGGATATTAAACATGCAGTCATTTCATTGTGTCGAAATTCACCTAAATCGAATGATTTTCTCGAGTCCACGTGGATTCGGCTTATTACTGGTTTCTTGTTGTTTAATGACGTCATCTCCCTCTTATTTCTCCTTACAGCTGACTGGCAACTTCAAATCATTCTGCGGCGTCAAGAGCCGGGCAGTAAGTCATAGTTTTCCTTGCCTATTGTGACCTAATAGTATAGGCCTACTAGATTGTTATCGATCATGTCCGACCATTTACGGTCATAAATAGATGAGACCCATATGAAAACACAAATGTTATTATAAGAAGAATATGATTCATGACGAGTTTGCCCTGATAGAAAGAACACAGTGTATCACAGTGTGTTCACATACCGGATATAGTCTGATATGTGAAAACGCCAGAATGTAACAGTGTGAAGATGGTTTCACACTGTGGTGTGGTTTTTCACAGGGTCTTCTCAAAGTGATGTTCTGTTTCACACTGTGGCTTGATGAGTCAACACAATGTTAAAACGCTCAAATTTAACAATGTGAAGAGATTTCACACTGTAGTCACAATGTGTTCACACTGTGTGGAACACACTGTGGAACACTACTGTGGAACACTTCTGTGCAGGGCGAAAAGCGATTGTAAAGGATCATCTTCCGCCCCGCATATCTCTACTCTGCATATAAAGATATAATTCATATGTCATCAGTTTCCTGTCACACTGACTGCAAGAACACAAACGTCAACATTGTCGATGGTTGGCACCCGCTTCCCTGAAAAGGCAGAACCAACGGTCGTGTCTGTAGGGATAGCTCAAATTCCTTCATGCACCACTCGTCACACTTTTCGACCTTTTTCGTATAAAGTAGTACTCAGTAGTTGATGTTTTTTCTTATTTATTTAGTACAAGACTGCATGAGTCATCCATGATTAAATGGCCATGCTGACTTCGCACGTAGATGATCTATGACAACATCATCAGCATCATTTTGGTGTTACTTGTTTATGGGTTGTTCAAATAAAGTCCAGTCAGCAATTCCATCAACATGAATGGTCACGTGATTGCCTCCTGCCTGTAAATGTTCCCTCGTGGGCTTAACATTCGGGATGCAGGTTTTTTTTTTTTTCGGGTGAGGGAACATTAGATTTAGTGTGAACAGATGAGTTTTGTCTTTTAACAAAACTTTCTAAACGCATGCAGGGCTTGAAGTGTTGTTTCGGGGAGGTTTCAAGTCCCATTCAGGGGGGGGGGGGGGCATTTCATGAAGCAAACAGCAAACTGTTTCAAGCTACTTAAATCCTTGCATCTGATTGGCTGAGAGCAAATTTGTCCGACAACTTTGTCGGACAAAATGCTTCATGCTTCATTCAGGTGAATATAATTCTGTATGTTCCCTTCCACGTCAGTCATCATCAATATGACGTCATATAAGTGCTGCATGATAGAGATCTTACGGTCAAAGAGCCATTCAAGTGCGCCTTTAACTATGTGACATACTTCACCGCACATCAGACAATATTCAAACTGAGGATAACACAAAGAAATAACAACACATATTAATTCTCTCGTAAAGGTCAATTTCATTTCATTTTATTCATTTATTTGTTTATTTATTTATTTATTTATTTATTTATTTATTTATTTATTTATTTATTTGTTATTGCGAATGCCACCAAAAAAAAAAAAAAGAAGAAGGGATTTCGCAGAGAGTAAAAAATTTAACTTCTTCCTTCCCCCCCCCCCCCCCTTCTTCTGTTATAATTCTCTGTTTCGAACTAGGACTCACTTCTGGACCAGATCCGGGTCCTCATCCGGAAGTTCCTGGTCCTGTCTCAAGGTGACCCAGCTCTGGTCGAGGCCTGCTTCCAAATAATAGAGGAAGAGGAGAGGTATGTGTTAACCCTTTCCGTACCAGGGACATTAAAACATGTATAATACACTATGGGTTTGCTTGTTTGCTTTGTTGTTGTTGTTGTTGTTGTTGTTTTGGGTTTGTTTGTTGTTGGTTTTTTTTTTCCCAAAATGGCACTACAAGCCCGCAAAGGGTTAATTAAAGGTTGAGCGTCATCAAAATCCACGTGAAGGTTGAACATTATTCACTGAAAACGAATTTTCAGTATTGTTAAGTGTACTTGCTCTCTTGATTAAGCGCATCTGCTCACATGCACTCGCACGCATGATACTATACGCGCATGCAAGCAACCGCGTGAATTTCTCGCTTAGCCGTACCGTGAACGTCGGGAAGAGTGAATAGAACGTTTTAGGCAAGCTCCGTGTGCAAAATCGATCAGTCACTATAGCAACATGTTACTATAGTAACGCATTCTGCCCGCTGATGTCTTGAAATCTAGAACCAGTCGGCGAAAATTTGGCCCTCATATACATCCGTCCATCCAGAATGAGATCGCAAGTGCATTACTAGCGGACTCAACGTTATCATCGTAACTGAAACTAAAAACAAAATCCAAAAAGCATCTCAAAATAAAGCATTAAAAATCTTCTTAGCTCATTTACTAGTATTTACTAAAGATGTAAAATATAGAAGAGTCTTTAGTATCTTTGCTAGGACTATGGAAGATCTGGAGAAAGAGTGATTACTGAGTACATGGAAATGATGCGGTCATGCATACAATGATTATGGTTGATCTATCATTACTAAGCCTGATACAAGGCAGTCTGCTACTGTCATACACCATTAAGCCTTTAAGATTTTCTCCCTAAAACGGATATAAGTCCTACTTCTTCTTTTTTGTTTACTTTGACATGATGTCACGCCACGTAGAGGTAGTAGGAAAGCTCACTGGTGTAGACAAGTGTGATGCCAGTGACAGATGCCTTATGGAGCAACGATGCCCATTCCTATGGGGGCCCTCTTGATTCTTCGCATGCAGAGACTCGTGTGTAAAGAGAGAGTAAAAATCTTGCATACAGAAAGAAAAAAGAATCGCATAAAAGGCAAGGGGGAGCTAGAGAAAAAGAGAGATGGGGCGGGGAGGGGCATTGTTGGAACTTCTATTTCCGATGTGTGTGTGTGTGTGTGTTTTACGATGTTACACACGTCTCTTTCTCGGAATACTCGACCCTGCTTTACTGAACCCTGATCTTTTCGCAGAGTGAACATGGGGTGAGTAAAGTTGTCATGACGTCATTCGATAGGTCGACTGCGAAAATCTCGCACACGAACTCGCGTGCGCGCGCGCGCACACACACACTCTCTCTCTCTCTCAACGCGTGTCTATCAGAATTCTATATATCTGTGCATCTGTGTGTGTGTCTCTCTCTCTCTCTCTCTCTCCTATCAAGTACATCATATAATTCTGCTCTGTTAGTTTCCGTAATATGACAGTTTACTTTTCTTATGCGTATTTCAGGAAAAATGATAACCCCTTAATTGTTCCTACTCAAGGGGATCGAAGCAACATCCCTTCTACCTTTCGCGGGAAACTAAAAGGACATCAGATAAATCGTCATCGACTTTTTCTGCACGTTGGGGTGATGGCGAAATGAAATATTGACTTAAAAAAAAAAATCGTTCCAAACTATAAACCACTTCCGGCTACACGTGGGAATATGACGCGTAACACACAATCATATTTTGATTCATAGAGGAACCAAATTTTATAGGTAAGCCTGTGTAGTCTCGTCGATTTTCGCAGAAAGAATTAAAGAAATGAATAAGGACTTGTAAGGGCATCCAGTTCTGTAAAATTCAGAGATGATTTCAACTGAAATGGAGGAGCGCATCGTGCAATGTACAGTGCCGTTTTATTCGGCTGCGTTGCGGTGATTCTTCCAGAGAGTATACGTCAGCCGACAACCCCAGTTAAAGGAAACTATTAATTGAGCAGGTTATTGGATTCAATGTAGTAATATAGGGCACTGCCCTTTCTCTTTGTCTCGCTGATTCCGGTGCGAAACCTAAGGTCATTTTCGCTGCTTCCCCCATGGGGGTGCCTGTCGAAGAGCACGCGGTGAAGTTCAATCCCTCCTTGGTCCTGTAGCCATGTCAATTATTTTCAATTTAGTTGGTTATTCTTTTTTTATGTCAAAAACAGTTTCAAGGGTCATGAATCAATTTTAGACTGCCTTCGACTATAGAGTCGTATAAGAACCACTTTCCTGTTTTATTGTGACTAATTCAGAAATATTTTCGTTTTCCAATTATACGGTAACATGGTTGCGTATAACGAGCACTGAAACAGACACAGGCAGTTTTGGATTCAAATTGCCACAGTGGGAGAATGATAATTAGACCCTAGTTCAATTCAATTCAATTCAATTCAATTCAATTCAATTCAATTCAATTTCAATTCGGTAACTGTTTTCTTAATTTTTATTTTCCACCGAACATTACATAATATAAAAGTGTTGAGTGCACAATACTTGTCATTGACTCTACGATAGAATGAGTGGCAATTAACAAATTGAAAGCATGTAAGCATAGTTTCAAACCAAAGTTAGTCGTTATACATTATTCATGCTCTGTGGAAAAAAAAAAGAGGGATCCACTTACAAAAAGCAATGCGTATTTCGATACTGTGGACGACTCATGCAACCAACGCAAGAACTTACTGTATCCTCGCTGCAGCTATAACATTGACGCTGACTACGACGTATTAAGCTATGGGTAGGCCTAGAGATTTCGAGGTTTATAGTTACTATAGCCATAGGACAGATTTGAGCTTCATGTCATGTCGTGCACGTAAATTGAGCTTTTAAAAGAACTAGCGCCCCCCCCCCCCACATGTGAAGTGAGGGATTCTTCTAAACATTGAACGCTTCCCAGATTCTGTAATATTTTGTGTGTATAACATGTGTACAATATGTGACCAACTGTGTGCTTATATGGATAGTTAAATATATGTATGTCTGTGGTGTGTTTGTTGGTTATTATGTTTACATGTCATAAAAACTGTCGAAAATATACTAGTAGTTACGGTTCAAGCCATCATACGCCAACCGATAGTACGCCCGTCATTTGTATTTAGTATATGGAGAAGTAGAAATGAAAAAAAAAATGATAGAGGAACAAAGTGAGGTCACTGTTGTGGCAATAAAATCTTTTAGCTTGTTCATAGGGCATGTAGGGTATTTTTCCATATCTATTACAAGGCAATGTATGGTCATATAACACTTTGGTAGCTTGCCCTTCTAGCTCGTCCTTGCCCTCAAAATGACATTGTGTTGCCTGCGGAAATGTGCAAGAGATTAAAAATGGGCCAGGACTAGAGCCGTTTTTTCCCGTCGTTTTCCGCGATTTATGTATTTATGTGTATATAGGCATCAGGATAGTGAGTGGTTGTATGTGTATGGATGTATTGATTGTTATTGCGTGCGTCTGTGTAGGGCCTACGTACTTGTATGTGCGTGATGTATAGAAATAGTTTTGGGATGAAGATTTTGCCAAATATTGTTCATCCTCGCGTCACAAAAAGAGACCTTTGAATATTGATGTTGAACATGAGGATTTTGTTAGTAAAGTTCTGAAGAGCTCGTACTTGTAGGACAACGTAGCATGGACTGGTGGGTACAGTGATACAACAGCAAACAGCAAAAACGTCAACACTCAACAAAACAAAAGAAAAGTTGCGAAAACTATTCTTGATCCTTTGTTGTACTCGATTTAACATAATATTATCTGCAACACATACAGAAATCTTTCTTATCCCGAAGTGGATTTTACAAAGTTGTGTAAAATTTACATACCATTTCTATTCATAAAGCCCTGTATGACAGCACACGTGTAAAGCTAAAGCAGATCGTAACCCGCATTTCTACTGTGGCAGCGCCCTTGCCTTAGTTAGAAACTAAACACCTGTTGTTCTACTTGTGCCAAACACTTACGTATAAATATACGGTGTGTCTAACAACAAGTGCCGGTGATATTGATACTCGTATATATTGTAATTACATTCTACCTTCAACGCCGAGGGGAAATTCCATGAACTTGTGCAGTGTTATCCTTCAGAGCAAGCCAAAAAATGAAGCAATTTTTTGAATCGCGGGGAATTTCGTACTGTACATTCATGTACTGTCAGCTATTGTGCATAATAGTCAAAGTCCGCCCTTCCGCGTTATATTGCGATTTTTTTTTGTTGCATTGTTATTTTTCATTTGAAGATACGCTCCTACAGGCAATAACAGGGCCGATATCATGTGGTGCCGACAAGAAACTAGATATGCAAGGCTAGATTGAATAAAAAACAAAAACGTCAAAGGCATCACACAAACCTTGCTGGCAGTCTGTGTTGTTACATTGTCACATGACCTTTATCACCTCTATATAGCTCAACTGAATATCAAGCACTCACATCCATGCCCATAAACAGAATATTACGCCCTGGCGTAAACGTGAACTTGGGGGAATGATTGTGTAGTTCGATTGTTGGAATTGACGAATGTATATAATGGCAGGACTGCAGGGCCCCATTTCATAAAAGATGTTAGGATGGCAACTCTTGGTGGAATGACAACTTTCAATAGCAACAGCCAAGCAGGAAGCTGGATTCTTGTCTTTACTAAGACAATTGTCATTCCAGCAAGAGTTGCTATCATATCAACTTTCTATGAAATGGGGCCCAGGCCTGTGTATTATCTTAATGATAATAGGATAATAGTGTGCACGTTAATCAACCATCTATGTGCTTAACGCGTGGGCACTGTCCATGTTCTTGATTGTTCAGTGTACCGTCTAATAATCATTTCCAAAACCTTTCCTTTTCGGAAAGTTCATGGTGTGAACGAACTTTTGACAACCAGGGAGAGACAAAGCAACAAAAAAAAGTTTTGTAATCTCATGAAAGAGAGAGAGAGAGAGAGAGAGAGGGGGGGGGGGGCATGAATACCAATCGTAGTCATCGACTTGGTGGGAAATAGTTGTTCAACTTAGCAATCACTGCTTGTCCCGTAACAATGCATTCGGTAAAATCGTTCAAATCGGTCAAATAGGATTATCACTGCAATCATGTTTTGATTGCAATAAAGAACTTATTCTGTTTCTCAATGAGAAACTTATCACCAAGTTCTGGTTGACTGTGTTAAAAAAGAAAGAATCGTCGTGTTGAAACAGAATGGTAAAGGTGTCGAAAATCGGACGAAAAGTAATGAAGTTCAAGTCAATTCGTTTCTAATTTTTATTTCCAATATTTCAAATTCTTTAAAATACAGTTACAAAACAGCAATGTGAAAATAGTATAAAAATATACATTTGAAAGCTGAGAAAGAAAGTTAAGTAGGATATCTTGATATCTCACCCTCGTCTCTCTCACTATCTCTTTTGATAACCTCCAGGAGGGACGAGGAGGCGGCTACGTGCTTCCGGGAGAATGGCTTCGAGAGCCCCGACAGACCCAAGGCATGGAAGGAGAAGTGTCTCAAAGAGCTCCGAAAGGTTCCCCTCCTGAGGTAACGTTGTTACGTAACGTCCCCTAGCTCCTGTCTGTCACATGTACAAACAGAGTTGCATATTCATATAGCGATGTTTGTGTAGGTCGTTTACATTTCTGTATGTATATGCATAAATATAATCATGAAGATACATAGATCGATCGATATATATAGATAGATAGAAAGATAGATTGAAAGAAAGAAAGATAGATAGATAGAAAAATAGATAGATAGATAGATATATTGATAGATTGATAGATAGATAGAAAGATAGATAGAAAGGTAGATAGATTGCATCTTCAGAACTGTATTTCCAATTTTAAGAATTGGTTCTAAATATAGCAATATAGCGATGGAAACGCTTTTGATGATTATGCAACAAAAATTGACAACATTGTTTATAACCAAACTAGAACACAAATGAAAGAGGCGAAGTTCGATCTATCTGGCGAAATACTGCCAATGAAACTCAAAGATATAGCATCAAATTAAAGAAATACGTTTTCTGGGAGTCGATGTATTATTCTTTTGCTATACTACTGTTTGTACTGATTTTTTATTTGCTTCATGACATTTCACCTTCTTGTGCAAATTGTCAATGTTACTTCGCAATAATTTTGTATTTCGATATGGAAAATAAATGATGAAATGAAGTGAAATGAGCTGAAACAAAAGAACGACGGCCTATAGATAAGTTCAACAACTGTGCCAACGCCCCGCATGTTTTGTGTGCTGAATGTGTATAACAAGTGAAGACAGTGTCGTCACTTTTTTTTAGTGCTTTGTCTTGTATGGTGGAGGATATGTTACTTCGAAGCACCTGTCACGTGAATCATAAAATAGAGTCATTCTTGTCTCCCCTCCTCCCCCCCCCCCCCAACACTAGGGTTGAGAACACACCGCAGCTAGACCGTTCCGAAGACCGTTCTTGGCTGGCCAAGCACATGGAACTCATGAGTCAAAAGCTGAGAGAGGACCTACACGTTGTCAAGGTATACATGAAATAGAAATATACCTCCCCCTATCATAAATGAGACACCTGATTGGATGCCATTGTGTCCAGTTCCAATTTGTTTTGTTTTTGTTTTTGTTTTCCTTGTCTTGTTATAATGGAATTATTTTTTCATTCTTGCTTTTGTCCTTGTTTGTTTTTGATGATGCGTATGGTCGTATTTTTTTTTGATGAATTACAGAAGTTCATGCAAACAGAAAGAACTGAGCGAAATTTGTCAAAATCTTCCCTCATAATGAGATCGTACAACATAGAAATCAGAGTAGAGTATACCGTTGCTTCACAACACAACCAGTGGTATGTCCGAAATGATATGTGTGATAAAAGCCGTTGCTGTTAAAGGAGACCTCCGGATGATTTTCAGATTTTTACATTTGAACAACTATAAATTAGTTATACTGAGGACAGAGTTTCAGAATTTGTGATAATTGGGATGAAGAATAAGAATATTTTCAAAATTTAGAACAAATTGTAATGAACAAGGATGATGACATGGCAGTGTCACCATAAGAATGCATGAGTTGGGGCTCAAGGAAGCAGAACATACATAGATTATACACAGGTGAACTCGCAAGCAAGCGGTATTGTAATGGAATTACACTGCTACATTTCTGAAATATGTGAATCTTCTACATCATCATCCTTGTTCAGTGTAATTTGTTTAAAAGTATTGATTCTCTGCTCAAGAACCACAATAAATTCCACAAATCTATACAGGGAGTTGTTGATTTGTGTACTACATGATGTGAAATTATAAAAATCGTCTGGAATGTCCCTTTAAAATGTTTGCTACTTTATAAATCGCAAAATATCCCACCATTTTTTACATCATTACAACAGAAGGATGTAATATGGAGAACTATATTATCTTCTCCTTTTTTAATGATTACAAAAAGACGGTAAATGTATTTTTTTGAGTATTCATTTGATGTCTTATATGTAATGTAATATTATTTGCTATTTATCTGTTGTCAATATGTGTTTATGAATGTGTGACAAAGTCAAATTTCCATGCCATGTTTTTATACATAATTTGGACAATAAAGAAATGAAATGAAATGAAAATGAAATGAAATAAATAATTCTTTATGCGAAGGCTAATTAGAGACTTGTGAGATTGGAACAATGTCTCTGCACATAATTTGCATATCAATATTCCTTTTAAACATGTGAAACTTCATACGTTTCTGTGGCTACCTTGTTCAAGTTTGAGAACTCTTCTCAGTATTCTGTTTCTGTATGGAAAAGGTATAAAACCGAAAGACATTACCCGTTCTAGCTTATGTATTTCCTGAAGAGTAAATTACCAATCAACCTTGTGATAGGTGATATTAGGGACTTCCTACACAAAACTTTGCACTCTTTCTCTATTCATTCATTCATTGGTCTAAGCACTGACGTAAGATTGTTGTACTATACAAACGAAAATTATATTTCCTGTAGCAGAGTTTGTTTTATCCATGACGGCTTTTCCTGTCTTTTTCATTCGTTTTTGGGAGGAAAACCGGCATTCATTTTTGCTAGAAATTTCACAACACTGGCGCTGGATACTGGCGTTGATCCAACGCCTTTAAAATGAGTGGCTCGGATAGTCCTGCGTCGTTCTTGGAGCTAAAGGACACCAGTAAACAGTGCCACTTCGTCGTGTATATTAGGTCTACCGCGATATCTGATAAGACTTTTAGACTGAACTGTCTCTGACCTGTATAATAACCATTCGTCCACGCCATTAAACTAACTGTATGCGACTGTAATCTGCACTCACGCCCTGCTCACGTTAAACAGTAGGCCCTTTCACTATATTTCGCCAATTTGATTACCATTGGTCATCATTGTAGCCAGCTATCAAGCGTTACGGGCTTAGGCCTGTATTGTCATCGTGTAAAGTCGGATTCAGACATCAAAGCATGGTTGTTGTTGTTGTTGTTGTTTTTTTTTTTGGGGGGTTTTTTTTTGAGAGAGAGAGAAAGATACGAGCGCAAATAAAAAAAGTTTTCAAGCCTGAGCAAAGAAACGAGAGCGTCTTTTAGGGAGAGTTCACCCAAAGACTCGTCGGCTGACTGGGTGCAGAGATTAGGTTCGTTGAGATTAGCTTACTGAGCTGGAATTCCCCATTCGTGGTGACGGTGACAGGAATTATTATCCTGTTTTGAATTAGTTCATTGGTACATTGGAAGATATGCCGCAGGGCATAATGTAAGCATAATTCTGAACAGGTATCTAAATTTGTCTTCCCAAGCACTTTGAATGCATTGCGGTGTCGTGCACCCCCCGGGCAGGTTCTTGGTATTGAATTTGTGTTGAAATGAGCTCTAAAGAGATTTGTTGGGAAAGACTTGTAAGCCCTTTGATAATATTCCTGCGCGACTTGTAAAGAGCAAAAGCAAGATTGGGAGTGACAAACATACAACCAACGAGCAAACAGACCAAAATGTAGAGATATACGGAACATGTTCAAACTTGCAGAAAATTATTTTCACCCGAAACACAATAGAACGAGTCTAGAACGTTAACAATGTATCTTGGATATATATGAAGTGTTTGTTCGCAAAAACCGATAAGTCCATATTTGAATATTTTGAAGTACGGTCTCTGTGATAAATACAAAATAAAACCTTTTAAATGATATATTGGTCACTTCATATCGAGGTACATTTTGAAGTTATGGTCAAAAGAAGCAAAAATTTTCTTATTATTCTCTTTATTTTTCTTGACCTTTAATCGCAAATATCTCCATTTGGCAAGTATGGACTTATTGGTTTTTGCAAACAAACTCTTCATATAAAGGAGGGCGAGGTATTGACACACGCGAAGTGCACCACTATAATACGCAAGCGCTCCCTACGTAGGTTGCATGAATTTGTTCCGAACATACGACAGAAGTTATTGAGTATTGTCAAAAAAGTTACTTTTTGTAATTGTGTCAATATCTAGTCTGTGTAAAGAAATCACTCGTTGATGCAAAGACATAATTAGAAAAAAAATCGTTTTATAAGTGCAAATGGTAGTTTGAATTAGTGTGCCAGGAAGAACGACGTGAACGCACGCGAGGCGCGTAAGTAATACATTCGCCTCGTCTGCGTTCGCGTCGTTCTTCCGGGCACGCGAAAGATTGCCCCTATACAGAGAGTCTAACCTCGGAATGTAAGCATCACCTTTCTTTTCACGGCTTGTTTGTATCAACTATAGAGATATGATATACAATGCATGGATCTCCCCTCTTCTCACCCTTCCCCTTCGCTCTCTGTTAATCTCTCTCCCTCTTTCTCTCCTTCCTCCCTCAGTATCCAAACATCTTCAACTCAAACGTCCCTCAATATCCCAACATCTTCAACTCAAATCTCCCTCGATATCCCAACATCTTCAACTCAAACCTCCCTCAATATCCCAATATCTTCGACTCAAATCTCCCTCAATACCCCCAACATCTTCAACTCAAATCTCCCTCAATATCCCAACATCTTCAACTCAAATCTCCCTCAATATCCCAACATCTTTAACTCAAATCTCCCTCAATATCCCAACATCTTCAACTCAAACCTCCCTTAATACCCCAACATCTTAAACTCAAACCTCCCTCAATATCCCAACATCTTCAACTCAAATCTCCCTCAATATCCCAACATCTTCAACTCAAGTCTCCCTCAATATCTCAACATCTTCAACTCAAATCTCCCTCAATATCCCAACATCTTCAGCTCAAACGTCCCTCAATACCCCAACATCTTCAACTCAAATCTCCCTCAATATCCCAACATCTTCAACTCAAACATCCCTCAATACCCCAACATCTTCAACTCAAACCTCCCTCAATATCCCAACATCTTCAACTCAAACCTCCCTCAATATCCCAACATCTTCAACTCAAATCTCCCTCAATACCCCAACATCTTCAACTCAAACCTCCCTCAATATCCCAACATCTTTAACTCAAACCTCCCTCAATATCCCAACATCTTCAGCTCAAACCTCCCTCAATATCCCAACATCTTCAGCTCAAACCTCCCTCAATATCCCAACATCTTCAACTCAAATCTCCCTCAATATACCAACATATTCAACTCAAATCTACCTCAATATCCCAACACCTTCAACTCAAATCTCCCTCAATATCCCAACATCACAAACTCAAACCTCCCTCAATATCCCAACTTAAACTCAAACCTCCCTCAATATCCCAACGTAAACTCAAACCTCCCTCAATATCCCAACTTAAAATCAAACCTCCCTCAATATCCCAACATCTTCAACTGAAACCTCCTATATGTTTTAACTCTTTCATGTTTCTTTTTCACAGAAACTGTTTGAGAAGACAGTCCACCTTCACAAGGAGATAGCACAGTTCTTTGTTGATACGTACTACGAATACCTAGCCCAGCATGTAAGTCCATTTTTATAATATGAAGAAGACTTAGTATATATTCGTATTATAGCATTATCATTATGCATTTTGTATTATATTAGCTTGTATCTCTCTGTAATTTTGTTATATACACATACATTATTCGATATGATTGTGTGTGTGCGCGTGCGTGTGTGTATGTAGTATGTCTGTATATATTATTCAAGGTTTGTACTTAATATCCTTATAATAATTATCCTCTTCATCTGTTTAAAAAAAGTTTCTATCCAGTGATTCCAGTTCTCTTTTCTTTTACTGTATTTGTTATTGTCCTTTATGTGTCATTTTTTTTTTTTTTCAAACGTAGATTCAGGACATCATCTCGACCGGATTACGTCATAATGAAATCATCCAGCTCCTGAGTTGGCTAACAGAGCACAAGTAAGCTTTTTTTTTTCTCACAATCTTATAAAAAGCAAAATCTTCCCGAACACGCGGTCAAACTCAAATAAACACAGGAAGGTTACTGAAATGATGATACTCAAAGGCTTAGTGAATTAAATGGGACAATCTGTTCAATGTCTCGTTGTGATTAAAGGAAAAAAAGACATTTTGGTTATTTCTGTGCGCTGCCATCTTTACAAGGGGAAATCTGCTGCTGCTATTTGTGATGTATAGCTCAGCGACATTAGGCGAATATAAATAGAATTTGACAACATTACCTGTTTTCTGGGACATTGAACAAACACCTGACCCTGCTTCTTCAGAAAGAATCCCCCTCACACAAACACACACACTGTCGACACAGGTATCACACACACTTGCCTAAAAATGTCTCAATAACAAGTTCTCGGAATATGTACTTTTCGTGAAAGAACAATTAAGGCAGGGTTTTTCATCTATAACTATATAGTCATAGGCGGCATAACGGAATAAACCGAAACTTAACGAGACATTAACAAACTATTGAGCAAACATCAACTTTTGAACGATTTGTCTGAATTTCCTTCAAGCTTTCACTGCATGTTCCACTATGCTGCATTTACTTTATACATTAGCATATTATATGTTTTGGGAAACTTCCTCCCCAAGTCTGCGCACCCGTAATGTTTACTAGCGGCACCATTTCCATTTGGATCCCTATGGAGCAAAAAATCAAAGCAGCAGATCGTTTTATACATCTTACACCTTTATACTACGCGACCTCTCCATGAAATTCATTACATACATTATTAGAATGGGCCAAGTCCATAACCTTACGGAACCGGGCGTCGATTATTAAACGTCTATGAGTAGGCCGAGTTACTTCCCCTGCTGGCAATGTATTTAATAGCGTACATTGCTCACAAAATCGCTCTTTTCTGGGAATCAAATACACGACGATCTGATAGTTTTGCTAACCACATGATAATGACAACGCACCTTGCTTTACTCACTTTAACTGACCTCTATATATAGTAAGAATGCGGTTTGTTTTAATGTTTTCGAGGAACATTTGTAGTCTTTACCAGAAGCGGCGTAATGAATAGAGAGACATGTCATGAATGTCCTACCCCGTTTGGGTCGGCTATTGGTTAACCTGATCACGTGACGAGTGGTTAATCGTGAATCATGGGGTATCGTCTGCAAAGCTCTTAAAAGCAGAACTGATCCCCTTGTGAGTCATACATGTCTTTTATACTCCGATACGCCATGTTGCGTATTTTATATAGCAGCTTAATGTGCTGCGCTTTATAATGATCGGGTAAAATCACAAGGATATGGGCCTTGCAAGCGGAACATAAAAGCACGATTATCTTTTCGAGTTCGATACAAGGAACAAGGATATATTATCTTTGACCCCGTACCACTGACCCAACCTTGTTCTTTTCTTTCACTTAAACTCACAATAGAAAGAGAATTGTTTACGACTGTGTACAACTCGACTCTGAGTCTGGCTGAAAACAAAGCAATAGGAAAAAAGAACATCTCCCACTCACTCACCTCATTTCCTTGGCTTGTCTGTCTGTCTGTCTGACAGTCTGTCTTCCAAACCAAAACAAAATACCGTATGTCACAGAAGCATATCATGACAAACACCTATAATTATAGTCTGAATCATGTTCAATGTCAATGCAGCCATGGAATGATATTCACGCGTAGGTTGATTGTATTGTATTCCATTCGAAAGATGACACGATCATGGCAGTCATGGCTCAGTGGTAGCTGTAATGCAACCATTTTAAAACTGCGATTACTGGGCCGGGGGGGGGGGGGAGAGGAATCTGTGCATATAATTCACAAAGGTATTGAATATGATATTGACATCTGGATATATGCTACTCTAGCTATACCTGGTGGCATACGTACACCCTATACACTTTTATTTGCCGTTTGCAATTTATGTATTTATTTAGGTGGGCCTACTTATGAACCTTAACCCAATCCTTTGTCTCTCTTTCTCTTTAATGTGTTCATTTATGTATAATAATTCTAACCAGAGAATGAGTGACATGTACACCAAACTTTAAACCCGTTTTTCTACGAAGTAACATTTCTCAAGATCGACCCTTTTATCTTGTGACGGCCACCTTTCTTGTTATGTGTTCATTTATGTATATAATAATGCTGACAAGAGACTGAGTGGTATGTGTAATGAAATTTACATGCTATCATTTGCCACTTTCTGATTTTTTTTTTTTTTAATCGATGTGGCTCACCCGTTTCCTTTGCTCACGTGACATCGTTCCCACCAATGTTGTTCTTCCTTGTTACGTAGAGCTGAGATGGAACAGTTCAACACGTCGTTTGTTACCGGGGTGTGTCTGGTTAAAGCAGCAAACAGCCTTCTCCCGGACCACACCACCAGGGAACTGGAACAGAGGTACACTTATTATGTTATTTGTATGATATTATACTATGATAGAATTCAAATAATTTTGTGTTGTGGGTGCTGGTGTATTTGGGCCGTGAAACGATTTTTTTTTGGATCGTTCTTACTATTCTTGGTAAGATCGAGGGGCAACCCCGCACTCCCCCGACTTCCCCACCCACCCCCCCCCCCCCGTTAGTCCACAATGTGTCAATGTGTCAATAATGTGCACAAATTTCACACACATACCTATTGACACAAAATTAACGAGGCACACAGAGAATTTTAAAGAATGTTAGGAAAATCCTGTGAGTGGTGATTTAGAGTTAGGGTTTGTAGATTTTCTTCTCTCTTTCTGTGCAACAGGCACTATACTGTGTTAGTTGCAACTCCTTCCCATTGTTCCACGACCAATATTGTGTGTATTGTGTGTGTGTTTTAGCATCTTTATGACATGCACGCCCAACGGCGTCACTGTTATATGCTCTCATGTATGACGTCCCATTATGCCCAGGTTTGATCAGGCATTTCGTTGCTTTGTTTCTGTGAATTGAGATGATAAGCGGTGAACATGTCGGTGGTTGTGTGGGTTGAATGGAGGCACATAGTTTTGACGCAGATAATGATCTTACTGACGTGGCAAGGATATGGGCCATGTATTGTTTATGATGGATGCTCCTTCGTCAGCTTGTGATATTGAATTAAAAGACTCGGCATTGCGTAAGGAGTTACACGTGTTGAGGTATTAAATCATGATGGCCTCATATCTACATACTCATCACGTGATCACTGATGTATCTGGTTGTAGAGCTTCTTGTGTACATTGATGATCCTTTGTCATACTTTTATGTTTATGTTTGTGGGGGGAGGTGGGGTACAGTGTCTAGACAGTATAACGTTTATAGGCACCTTAAAAAGATTAGCCGCCTCAAAAAAAAAACAACAATAACACAAACAAACAAATAGCTAAGTGCATTTACAAACCTAGCACTGCAAATAAGTGTTAGCATATTTGAAGAAAATGCTCTTATTCAGCTATCGTTGATAATAATCTAGAAAAATTGCTTTTAAATCCAGACTTATAAAGATCAAACAGTATAATTTTTGTAAGAAACGTATGATATGATGGACTTGAAGTACTTTGAATGTTTAAGAATGATAGAGAGCACCATTTTACAGAAATTATGTTTAACTCCTCGTATACGCTGACCTATTGTGTCTTTTATTTAATAATCTTATACACTGTTGTAGACGATAATATTATGCAAAGTATATCCTAGCGTCCACACGTGCCCGTGCAGTTGCACATACTAATAAGTCCGTCTGGTCGTTTTTATTATTATTATTTTTATATATCTATTTACTTTTGTACAGCTACACGAAAACGGTGCACGCAAACATCAAACAGTGGGGAAATGATGCCCTGAGGAAAGAGAGTGAGGTAAGCTATTCTTATTGCCACTGTCTTAATTTTGTCGTAGAAGCTAAGTGCAGATAATTTGATTCCATTCGTTGTCTCATATGCCCTAAAGTGGGAATTTCATTGGCTTGGAGACTATTGGTTACATTGCTGGTCGCGAAGTGGTCGGGGAATGGTCTCCACGACGTCTCCGGAATGTCTCCGGGAGACTATCCGGGCGTCCGGAGAGCTAGAATCGAACATGTTAAATCTTTCGGAGACTTTATGGTTCAGATGGTCTCGGAGACACTACCGTGGCGTCTCCGCGACGTCGCCTTTAAAGTAGCGGATACTAATTTTGTAAGAGTCGAATAAGTTGTCACCTTTTTTTTTGGAGACGTCTCGGACGTCGCCCTGGAGTTCCCGTCTTGGTGAGAGCGCAAGTCATTTCTTGGTCTTTCATAGAGTCGCACGAGTCGCGGCAGTCGCGGCGAAGTCTCCTTTAGTGAACTTTTCAGGTAGAATTTATTATGCACCATACCCAAGGCTAGGCACACAATGGAGTGGTCATTCGTGCATGACATTCGACAGGGAATGCAAATACAGACAAGCCCACGCGACCTTACCGTGCATATTATTATTATTATATTTTTTTTTTGACAAGGCGTCAAAACAAACCGATTGTGGCCAATGGGCCCTAATCCTTGCAGACAAAACGACAAAACAAATTTTCAACTCGTATTATTTCAAATGGAAATCAAGCATTTGATCGTTGGACAAGGAACAAACTTGACCCGCCTTGATGTCCCTCTCAACCCAAGGGAATCAATGTCTGTTGTGGCAATGTTGGGGTAAATTATTGTGACGGGGCCATCGTGGAGAAAGTTTGGTAACATTAAAGGGGTTCGTAACATTAAAGGGGTTCATCGGCATTGACTTCCAATTGTCTTCCACAGCATAAACTGTTTATAGTGTCTCTTCTTCCGATGACGTCACACACTGACCACAGGTCGCAGCAGACAAATAATGGACTCTCTCTAATATCTACTTACCAGTTTATTGTTATTGTTATTATTATTATTGCTATTATTATTATTATTACTATTGTTATTATTATTGTTATTCTTTTTGTCAGTATAGCTACCAATATCATTATTTTCATGACAGCAGCAATCTTTGTGATCATTATCATCATCATCATTAATATTGTTATTACTATTATTATTATTATTATTATTATTATTATTATTATTATTATTATTATTATTATTATTATTATTATTATTATTATTATTATTATTATTATTATTATCATCATTATCGTCATCATCATTATTATTGTTATCCTCCAGGACTGGTATAAGGACGAACCTCCTAAACAGGACAAAGACGGTTTCTTTTACACAGAATTCCCCGTCCATCTCTTCGAGCTACTCCAGCAAAATGTGAGTTAGTCGTGGACTGAAGATGTAACTTTGTTCAATCATTTCTTATGGCTAAGAAGACTGAAAAACTTGCTTTTGACCGAACATATTTTCATCTGAAAGGGGCACATTCAAACGGCATTTTGTGCACGCAAGGTTTTTTTTTTTTCATGTCTGTGTAAATCCTTTGTATCAAAGTTACTTGTCAGTTATTATTCACACACACACACACACACACACACACACACACACACACACACTTATTCGGCAAGTGTGTGAACCGCGAGAGCTGACGAAATAATAATGTTTGATTCTATCTTACTTGTATGGACTGTCTGGCGAAATAGTGTTCTTGTTTGGGAATCACTAGCTAACCGAACGCTGCCCGAAATTGAGATTACTTTTTTTATGATGAGGACGCATGTACAAATGAATCATCATAATCTATCTTCATATGATTATACCTGTTTACTCATCTTTGCTTTCAGCTGGATGTAGCTCGAGTAATCAGTGCAGGAACATACAAGGCATTCCTTGGATATTGTCTGGATGAGGTCCGGATCATTGTACAGCAGTACGCAGGTGAGGCATGATTTGTAGGATATAGTGATTTGAAGTTGAGTAAGGATTGTGAAAACGTGTTAGATGATAATTATTATTCTTATGTAAGACTACGCCAGTCAAAATGAATCTAATTTAAACGTGTTATTATTTTGATTAATTAGTGCGGATGAATCTGCATGTACTCTTATGAGATACTTGCCTCCACTTCAAAAGACAAAATGGTTTATACAGTAACACTTCTCGAGGTCGCTTCTATTGAGCGTGTCTGTGTGTATCTTTTGTCTGCGTTTTTATTCAGTACGGTCATGGGCAGTCAAATGCTTATTAATCTATCACGCGGAGATTACCTATTTGGCAGATATTTCCTCTTTTATTCTTTGTTAGTGTTGTTGTTCTCTCTCTCCCTCTTCTTCTATATCTCTCTCCCTTTTCTCTCGTCTTCGTGGTATATACCCTACACTTGAGCGCTCAAGTGAAAATCCTGATTGGGGGCGTACAGCTGATCCGATCATTCCGTTTTGATTGAACTTTTAGCCCAGAATCGCTCCAGAACGCAGTCTGCCTTCAAAGAGATACCAATTATAACAACCACAGATAGACGCGTTCTTCATTGTTATCCTAATATGACACAGGAATGCACGCGCAACCAGTAAAGGATATCATTTTTAACAATGGGACTGTTTCAAAAGTCTTGTTTGTAACAAATTTTACCCTCCTATTGTTGGATCCTTAGTCATGTGTGAGAAAGACCGGTTTTATCTGTCACAAACAAAATTGTTGATAGCCAATCACTTTGATATTATCCGCATACTTTAAAAACTTCAGTAGAATTATCTCTGCTATAGCCTCTATGCTGGTACATGACCTTTAGTCATGTGTGTGCGATTTAACTCTTTGCAGTTGCTTCTTGTCTGGCAGTAATATCTCTCAAATAATTCTTATGTAAACTCTGCAACACTTTCATTTTAACGTGTGGTGAATAGAAATCAGCATTAAAGGACAAGTCCACCTTCATGTACATGTGGATTGAGTGAATGCAACAATATTAGTAGAACGCATCAATGAAAGTTTGTGGAAAATCCGACAATCCGGTCAAAAGTTATGAATTTTTTTAAAAGTATCTGCTCAATCACTGCTGGATGAGAAGACTACTACAGTGTGTGATGTTACATGCATACAACGATAAAAGGAAAATAAAAAGAGAATTTCACAAAACTTTACTTTTTGAATAAAGTGCACATTTAGGGACTTTTTAGTGGTGTATTAAGGATAATATCATTCCCCTCGCCTTCTGAAAGAGAGAAGTTGAGTGTTCTTTTGTTATGCGAGAAAAGAGAAAATAAGTTGAATTTTCTTTATACAATTTCATTATACCGTTGTACACGTCATGTGATATCACAAGCTATAGTAGTCTTCTCTTCCAGCCATGACTTAGCAGAAACTTAAAAGATTCATAACTTTTGAACGGATTGTCCGATTTTCCTCAAACTCTCACTGATGTGTTCTACTAATATTACTGCCTTCACTCAACTCACATGTCTAAGAAGGTGAACTTGTCCTTTAACGCTTCTCTCAAAAAGAATTTACAATGGTAAAACTAAAGACAGTTTACCATCCCCCCCCCCCAAAAAAAAAAGAAATAAAAAAGACGTGTAACTATTTGTGTCGATTGCGACTTAGGACTATCTACCAGCTGCATAGATTCAAAGGGAAGTTCACGATCGAAGGGGCAAAATGATTGCGCCGAAAGCACGTTTTGGGGTTGTTTATCGAAGGAAATCAGATTTGATTCTTGCTCTCGACTTCACCCACAGAAGCTATTGGGAGGGGGGGGGTTGGCGTATGATCAACCATTCAAAAAAAAAAAGACTAGTCGTCTCGTGAGTTTTAATATAAGTCTGGCTGTCCCTGTGTGAATGTGATATGAGGGTCGACTCAAGGGCAGCCCGTTGATGTGTCACTGCAGAGCTATATTTAACAAGGGCGATGAGCCTATCACCTCCCTGATTTAACCCGAGCCAGCTTCGTCCCATTCTTGACGGTCGAAACTCCGGCCTTCTGGTGCGGCATCTCGAACTTCTCGTCAGCTTGCGTAGAAAATGAAATATAGCAGAAACCACCGACGAATGTCGTAGATCCTACGTCTATTTTTGTCTTCGTAACCAATAATGATGTTAAGGTAGCACGTCAAGATTACCAAAAGAGAAAGAAACATAACAATCACACACACACACCCACACACGCACGCACACACACACACACGCACACACACGCACACACACACACACACAAATGAATAACAACATTATGAAACAGTTATACATAACACAGTGCACTCACTATTGAAAATTAAGTTGGAAAGCGTAATGAAATTAAGCAATGGAAAAAGAATGGAAAAGTAATTGGACTATACATAATATGGATGGTTTGTGGATCTAAAAGTGTCGAACACGACAAGAACATTTTTTTTATTATAAGCTACGAAAATCAACGCTCATACAATTATAACGAACTCAGGTGTGTAGATACAGTTTGTGCGTAACATAGGACGTCTCCGTAAATTATCAATATTCAAGATCCCTTTCAAGTTTGATTCACATTCCCAACGAAACACGGGAAGAGGACGATATGTGCACAGACTCATAAAAAGTATCAGGCATTGAACAAAAAATTCGTGAATAAAGGTGCAACATGTCAATGTACTCATTTATGCAAATCATAAGTTGAATCGTGAATACTTCTGTTTCAATGAAAAGTATGAACCATGAAACCTGTTGATAAAAAAAAGTAAACACTTTTCGCTAAATCTGTTATTCTGTCGTTTCGTTTTATGCAGCCGAAGTGAAGGCCTACATCCCGACGCGGTCGGTTGCGACGACGCCTCCGCCCTCGCCGACACCGTCGCCGAAGTCGAAATCGTCCACGGCCCTGGTCAAGAAGATCAGGAAGACAGTGGAGCCGCACCTCGCCCAGATCACGTCGGACGAGAAGCGGCAACAAAACAAACCCAAACATTACGTGCAATACGCAGTGAGTTTCCGCAGCATACTGAGAGAACTATGACGAAAATACCGATTATACTCAGTACTGCTAATACATTTATATAATAACGATGATAGTGACGGTGATGACGACCACAATAACAACAACACCGTCAATAGTAATGATAATGATGATGATGATGATGATAATAATAATAATAATGATAATGATGATAATAATACCACCACTAATAATTATGATGATAATGGTCACAATGATTACTCCGGTCATGGAAGTAGTAATGATGATAAACATAGCTATAAGAATAAGTATGATGATGACATATGTTTATTGTTGGTAATAACAGTAAAGTTGAGGAGGATTTTGTTTTTTTATTCCAGGATTTTTTTTATTGATGTTCCTTAAGATTAACCTTCTAGAAGATTCAGTCTTTGGTTTGTCCTTGGGTATTACGATTGTCATGGTCAACATTTTTGCACCTGTAGGATGCAAAAATTGAGACAGATAAAGACTTTTGTCCAAAGATGCAGGCGCAGGGCAGGAGACTCGAACTCGGAACCTCTTTCTTGAGAGTCCTATAAGATCGGTAATGCATTATTGTTAAATCATGGATACAGAATCAACTTAATGCAAGCAGTGACGTAAGAACGTGTGTTGCTTCATTACAAGACTGCAACTCTCTTGAAAAGTTTTCAAACTCCTTGAGAAGCTATCATATTACACACACTTAATATATCTCTCCCATGCTCTCTCTTTCTCTTTTTATCATCCCGGTGAATATAGGGTGCGGCGCTTAATAACTTCCTCACCATCATCGATTGCTCGCACATCTTCAAGCAGCAACTGACGCCGACGGCCAAGAAGGCTCCTAATTCGATCGAGGACAAGGTGATGCCGAAGCAGAGCCCCGAGAAGGAAGCCGTGGACGATGACGACGAGAAAGTCGACGACTTTACTTACTCCCTCAACACGATGAGGACGGTGACCGACGAGTGGTGAGGATATACGCCTGGGGCTGGTGTTTTTTTCTAGTCTCATAACGCGGGAATGATGATGATAATGGAGTGGTAACGATGATGATGATGATGATAACGATGATGATTAGGGTAATGATATGATTTGTGATAATGATAATTCTTATTAAGCAATGATGGTTTGGAAGATGATGAAGATGATGATGACGATGATGATGACGATGACGACGATTATAACGACGACGATGATGATGGTGATGACGACGACGATGATGATGGTGGTGGTGGTGATGATGATGATTACGATGATGATGATGATGAATATGACAGTGAGGACGATGATGATGATGATGACAATGATGGTGATGATGACGATGATGTGATGATGATGATTGTTTTTGATGGGGATAATCGTGTTTGTGATGGTGTTGCTGATGGATATGCCATACTCAAGGATTACATTTCAAAATGAATGTGTTGGTAGAGAAGAGTCAAGGATTTCCAAGAACGGAAAGAGAAGGAGGAGGAGAAGGAGGAAGGGAAAGATAAGCTTCTGATGAACAATGAAGATGACTATCATTGGCAAGAAAGAATGAGATACGTGACACAGCGAGGACATATGGCTGCGAGTCCTTTTTTTTCATTGTTCCATATTCCACATTTCATATGAATGTTACATTCCATTTGAGAGAGTTCCATTCCAAGAGAGAAGTATAACACAAGACTACTAAATTGAGATGAGAAATAAACACATATGAGCAATCATGAATGAAGTGTAATATGATTGGAACTTCACTCAGAAGCCATCTGCATGCGTCATGATATAATTATGATACTCCTTAGGAATTAATTTCTATGCTATGCTCCCGAGAGGTGCAAGCGTTGACCACCTTCACTCAAGTCTGTAAACACAACTAGGCTTGCCATGAGAAACTGAACATAGATTTTAAACTTGTCTCGTCCCTCTTCTGCAGCGTCGAGATGTTCCTCAATGACCTGTACGCCGAAATGAAGCCCCTCCTCAAGCAAGTCGGCTCCAAGCAGTGGTAGGTACTCCCCCCCCCCCAGTCCCCATACTCATTACCTATAGTGCATGACACTGTGTTGTGATGCGATAGTCTATGACAGCGCTTACTAGTACTTTTTCGTCGCGTGCAGATTGACCTGGACTATTAAATGATAATAAACATTTCTCTCTACCTGGTGCCCTGTCTTGTCAATACAAATTTTCGTGCGCATATATATCCAAACATGATTGTATTTTTGCAGGTATTGCATTTACATAACGACATTCCTGTGTAGAATGAATTGCAGTATACCAGTGTTATCAATTCAACGGTGAATTTTCTTCTTGCTAGTGCAAATGACGTTTCATAAAAACAGAGAAAACTGAATTATCCTCATTTCAAACAGCGATGTAAATCTGATGTATTCTGCAATGATGGCTGATTTGCATTTGTAATGCATTTTCCAATATCAATTCAGATAAAGATGAAATCAAATGGCAGGACAATTACAAACACGGAAGCAATGTCCCATCAATGGCCCAATCGGTAACGAAAAAGAAAAAGAAATCGATTAGTTGTGTGTATGTACAGTGTAGGTATTTGTTGGTGTATGTGTGTCTATGCGAATATACGCATGTATTTGACAAGCTTCTTGAACTCCTGTGTATTTATCTCAGGTTCGGCATCAACAAAACGTCGTGCGTTGGAGATGTGTGCGACCTCATCACGGCCTACACCAGTCACGTGAGACGAGTGCTCATCAGTGATTGGCCAGACCGACTTGAACAGTACCTGCGGGTCGAGTACTCGAAGGGATTCTCCAGAAAGTAAGCTGGTCATACCCATTATACTGACGGTTCTTTTGTTTAATCATGTTATTTTTTCTTGTGTCTTCTGTCTGTCTGTCAGACTGTCTGTCTGTCTGTCTGTCTCTATCCACTGAAGTATTGTAGACTGTTATTGTACTTTTATTGCATTCTTATCTAATTTCATGAAACATTAGATGACATAGTCAAGCATTAACGGGGGTAAACATTATCGTAAAAGTTTAGATCTTACCCTTTATCGATACGATCGAAAACATCTTCAGGTGGAGTTGCATGTAATGCTACATTTTGCTGAAACTAATTGTTTCGCAGTGTGTTTTGAGTAGTGCCTTAATTTGATCTTGTACGCTAGCTACAAGTATGTGTTTCATAGGTGTTTGTTAGTTTCGTTTTGCTTGTTCGTTTTCATTTGTTGTTGTTTTTTTTTTTCCGCGAAGCCTTGTCGGGCAATATGACTGTCATTGGATTCCTTCCCTATCCTTCAGTAATGCAGTCGGTAACCGTGCTACATCACGAAACTTCTCTTTGTAAGAATGATAATGGTAGTTGTGATTATATTGCACGAAATCTATTAAATGAAAATCTCAAGGCGCACTCGAAGATGCAGGTATAATGGTAAGATAGGAAAATGGGAAAAGTTCAAATATCATGAAAAAAAAAGTCAACTCATTGCATTTCAAACTTACCTTCATTATTGCCCAGGGGAGTCTGTATTACGTGCAAGAACGCAAAAGACCGCCGGGACGCCGCCGACCAGATCTGCCTAGAGATGGACCAGGTGGAAAACACGCTAGCTAGTGTTACCAGGGATGGTCAGGTGGGTTGTGTGTACTGATCTCTATACAGGAAGTATCTAGATATCTCATGGGCCAATCGCTTTGAAGCCACGGCGCCGCCATCTTACCATGCACATAGCCGTTACACTTACAATATGTAGGGAGCTCACGACATCACGATCAGCACTACACGGAAGTCCCCATTGAGTATGTGCCTGGAACATGGCGGTGCGGCGGCTTCACTAGTCTTGTTTGTACAGCGTGAATGGGCCAATATCGGTCTCTAGAGATCGGTGGCTGTACATGTATGTCCGTGGTTAAATACTAGCCCCATCAACACTCATCGCCAAGATTACCTTGCTAGCTAAAACCAACAAGGAAGAAATAGGCAGCAATGTCCCGTGTAATCTCTTGATGTATACCTATATACGTACTTACATTATTTCTTTCAAAACTTACGGAAGTTCTTGCGCCGACTACACCACTCCGCTTGGCAACCAGGGCCCTGTTTGCAGGATAGCTGAAATCAAACATGTGTCAATTTTGAGTCTCTCAAAATAACTCTATTCTGACAGGCTGATATCTGATTTACGTTTGATGACATCTT
This sequence comes from Diadema setosum, assembly GCF_964275005.1. Lineage (NCBI taxonomy): Eukaryota > Metazoa > Echinodermata > Echinoidea > Diadematoida > Diadematidae > Diadema > Diadema setosum. Next base: position 30,284,145 of record NC_092700.1, on the reverse strand, counting down.
ATGCAACAGGGTCAAAGCTATAGCTATCTATCTATCTATCTATCTATCAATCTATCGATTTATCTATGTGTGTGATTTATATATATATATATATATATATATATATATATATATATATATATTGTGCGTGTCTGTATGTGTGTGTGTGTGTGTGTGTGTGTGTGTGTACCCATAGACAGACATGATTATTTAGAGAGATGAAAGAGAGTACACAGGTATCTATCTCAATTGTGTATCAAACTATCAATTCATTTACGCAGTGACTGTAAGATCTCAATTTATATTCTTCTGCCATTTTTTTTTTATTGTGTCATTTTAGACTCGCATGTCCGGGTTGAACATACTCTGCCGGATGGCCGAGGTCGTCAGACTAACTGACAAGTCCATGATCGATCTCGTGGTCACGGTGAGCATCAACCACATTGTTCTTTTCCTCCACCCCCCTTCCTCCGTCGATGACTCCTTGTGGACCTGCTGGTTCTATTTTTGCGAAATTCTTTGTGCTTTCTGTACCTTGCCTTTTTCCCGCTTTTTGGAACCCCTTTGACTGACAGTCTTAATGGACAAGTTCATTTAAGTATACAATCATAATGTTTGGATTGAATGAACGCAGCAATATTGTAGTAGTACACTTCAGTGAAAGTTTGAAAACAAATCGGACAATCCGTTCAAAAGTTATGAAGTTTTAAAGTATCAGCGCCACCATTGCGTGATTAGAAGACTACATAAGTTTATGATGTCACTGCAAAACAATGATATAAAGAAGTTGCAAACATAATTCAACATATTTTCGTATTTCTAACAAAATAAAAGAACACTTGACTTACCTCTTACAGAAAGCAGGGGGAATGTGAATAATATCACTCTGAACATTGTGTCAGTATCAAGATGTTAGAATGTGTATTTTCTATAGAAATGCAATTTTTTGGAATTCTTTGCATAGTTTCTTAATAGATTATTGCCGTACAGTGATGTCACAAACTGTTAGTCTGGTGGTAACGTGTCATAGTCGTGTACTCAAAGGTACAAAGGATATTATTTTGGGGACTCCTACGTTTCCCCTGATACCTATACATGGGACTCAAATTTGTGATTCCAACAGTTAGCCAGTGAAATATGTTTTCATCTATTCATTTCATTTTATTTCAACATTAAAAACAACAATCATTACAGTAAGTCATAGTTTAAGCCTTCAGGCTTGATGGGAAAAGACCCCAAAGTAAATACAAAACTTTCAGAACTTGAGAAATACGGTTATACAATATTATATACAACACAAATGGTATCAAAGCAGGCTGAAGGAGGAAAAGACTGAAGTACTGGTAGAATATACTAAACTATGTAGCTATTTACTATGCCTCTTTATTATGCCTATTTACTATGCTCTCCCTTTTTTCAGAGTCTGGTCCAGAAACACCCTGAAGTAACGAGGAAACAGCTGAAGGCTCTTCTAAGGCTCCGTGGTGACTTCAGTAGCTCCAAGATCAAGAAGGTGTGTGTGTGTTTTTTAAATCTATTTATTTAGTAAATAAACCGATTAAAAACAATATTGTAATTACTAATACGAACATTCTGTTGTGTTTGCGTGTGTGTGTTGGGGGGGGGGGGGTGCGGGCCGATGGGCGTCAACTGTCAATGCATTCTTACAGTGTAACACCATGAAAACTTTACACTAAGTTGTCACACATTAAGTTTTGTTTCCCATCTTTATCTCAATCAATAAATTCCAGAAGTCTTATAGTCTTGCTAAATCTCAACGCAACATTCCTTCATAGTAGCATGTTTGAAATGAATGGTAATGTACGATGCAACCATAGGTTTTCTCCTTTTTTATTGAGAAGACACCAGCAGATTGTTCACAGTGGAGTGGATATCTTTATCCCATATGCCGCCTGCATGCATTATCAACACTTTTTCATGCTATACTTAATGCGTTGCATCACTGCATGGTGCAAGGTAATGAGTACATTGCATTTAATCTATAGCCTTTCTGTGTGTGCTTGTGCGATGTATTTTCATTCCCGGCGTGTGATCTTTTATCTCAATTAGATCCTGGTCAACTCCATGGCACAGGACGATACCGATAGCATCGGCTATGGCTCAGGAGAATCGACTGTGACGATAAACTGAGATGTTCACAAACAACTCCTGGAAAACCTGCACACCGCACCGGAAGTAGTACCCGGGACACCGGAAACAGGAACAGTTACTAAAACATTATCGCGGTGCGCGCGCTGTGTATCAAAGTGCAAGTGAACATAATTTTAGTGACCAGTGACCTTATGATTCTGACATTGGAGCTACGTCGTGACGGTAAGAGGGGCTAAACCAGCTCAGCCGGACGAAGATGTTACTTGTGCATCATGTACAATTGTGTTTAAGTTGAGATTGATGATCTTCACGGCAGGGCATAGGGGCCTACTATGCCAAGAACTATATACATTACCCGTTTCCAGTCTGTGGAGTTGTCATGGAAACGTCATCATCTTCCAAGGCGAACATGCGATGTACATACTACAGGAGTGTACGTGATCGCAAATGTTTGAGCTAGCTATAATGCAAGTTTGTGTACAGAATGATGTGTTTAAAGTGTGACTGCAGCGGAGTTAGTCGTTGTGTTTTGCGAGCAGAAAATGAACATAAGGAATACGTACTAACCCTAAACATGAACTAGGTCAAGACTACCACACGCAATATCAATGGAATGTCGAGACGAAAATCCAAAAAGGTTGAACCTGGTGTGCTGCAACGTTTGAATTAATGGCTGACGTCATCTCAAAGATGGAACAGCGCCCTCACACATTCACGACAGCTGGCTGCAAGACAACACAGTGACACGCAATCATAATCTCCCTAGAAGCCCGCGCGGCTGGTCGCTGCAGACGATCAATGGAAGAAAAGAAAAGAAATGTTATATTTCAGTCCTTATAAAGTTTAAGGTCTGTTTTTGACGAGCTTCTCATCTGGGTAATAATTTTCTCTATGTTATTCACTAATTTTTCTTTGACCAAGTGCACTTACAGCAGAAATCTTTGAAGACTTCCCTGGCGGTAGAACGTTGGGTGCGCCACATAATGATTATTCTTTCTTGCGTATGTATGTGGCCCTCAATAAGGGCCTACTAAATCCCGGCGTTTCGGCACGCATGCTAAACCTTCTATCGCACTCCCTGCAGCATAAGTTTTGCCATACAATGGCTTCTTTCTGTGTGCTTCAGCATTATTTTGACGAGGGAATCTTCTGTGTATGAATTAAAGAAAATGACTATTATGTTGATTCCTAATATCCATTTTTGCCACAACGTAGGCTATATGAATGAAACCCGTAACACGTCGTAAGTCAGCAACACAATTCTCACATCCCCTCCATAATACTGATAATTATCCAGCGATATAAACATGCAAGCAAACAAACGAACGGACAAAAACTGATGGAAATAAAACGTACTGTTACAGTAGCAAATTATCTGTCATTACTTTCTCCTTAATTGTCAAGCAAATTCGCATGAATACGCATTCTGTGGCAAAAATAGTTTTCATGCATTTCACGTTGCTTGTGTTGTTAGAAAGAATAATGGAAAACTTTTTGGAAATCATGGAACGAACTGATCCCGTTAAAAAAAACAAACAACAACTTAAGAGTCCAGTCGTCAAAAATTTTAAGAGATTGAAATTATTGGAATGGACGCACAAATTTTCAAAGGTCTCCCTCTCCCTTTTCTCATGGACTAGATGGAACATATTTGAGCTAGAATGATCCAAATACATTGAAGGTCGGCGCATTTTGGTACTTATCTGTGTAGAATGATAGAAATTGTAGAAAATGTATGTTTAACAAACGACCCCAACAGGAGAAAAAGCGTGGGAAATACAATATTTTTTAACAGATTCATAGATTTCATCAATTGCAGACTTGAGGTTTACGAATTAATTCATGCTTTATCGCAGTAAATCAATTTCAAGCAAGTCATTACAGAGCCGCCATGTCTCTCTGATTCTCTGCAGGAGGCTTCTTGAAAACTGCAATTTTTTTTTCATGTCTGGATAATAGATTATTGCAGGGTCTTCCTCACCTTTTCATCATTTCTTTTTTTTTTTTCTCACCGCTGAGATGCATGTACGTATCCATGGTAACATGAAATAAATCTTCCTGCTTCCGTTTTGAATTCCTTGTGATTCCGACAGCTGATTGTCAACAGCTATGAAGTTATATATCCTGTCTACATGAGCCAAGGAGTTTTTGACATCATGCAAACCTATAAGACACGCAGCTTATGAATTAGACAAGTGTTGCTTCAATTTTTAGGATAACAGACTTATACATAGGGTTCTCTTTCTGTCAGTATGCAACTTTTTTCTCTCTTTCTCCTCGAGTTTATAACTCTGTCCGTTCGATTTTGTCGCGGTTGTTCCTTTGCAGGTGCCGATTTATTTCCTTCACATTCACTGCCTTATGTATAATATTATCTCTTTTTTCACGCTTTCTTGAAATTTATTCCACTTTGTCTCGTCACTGCGTCTCGTTTTACGAGGACAGTCGAGCTCAGATACCAGTCCACAACTGCCTTACTTTTGTATTTTTAGTTTCCTTAAATAACAACCAACCAAGCAAACGTGGTTTAGGCGCCTGCTGCCCATTACGAAAGATGTATAATTGCTATTGAAATTTTGTTTTCGTCAAAGCCCAGCAAAGTTTTATGTTTGCGATTGAGCCAGGTGTAGATACAACACGCATGTAAATTTCGCATGATAGCTGTTCCATTTTAGAACATTGTTTTTAGGTTCGTTGGTGGAAAGGGGTATTGGAAACATACGTTTTGTAGCAAAGACTAAGCAAGATTTAGGAAAGATTGAAAGCTATTTAGATATGAGGCTGAAACGCTGCCCCGTTTGGAAAAAGCAGAACACGGGTTTTAAAAGGCAGAAAAAACTGATATGCAATGTCGATGTGAGTGTGGGAAGATAGTTTATAGTAACATGAACTGTATGGTTGCTTGTGTCATTCAATGTGTATTTGAATATGTAGACTCTTCCGCTTGAAATTTACTATGATAATTATGTTTCGAGTTTTCGTGTGAATAGAAGTGTTTGCTCTATTTAAAATTGTCAAGTACTACTGCAGTGTTATACAGCAAAGTCGCAGAACGGATGAAGGGAGATCATGCACAATATTGAATTGTATTATCATTATTGTAATACATTAATTACATCTAAGTATATTGGCTAACGATTATGATAGTGTATAATCTGAAAATTATACCCGTTGTCAATGATGCTATTGACGGATTGGTTGTCCATTGGTGAAAAGCGTTAATGAGCAACGATCGCACGTTGAGAGTGGAGACGTACCCCTTCTTTATATACCCCCTTCCCCTCCCCGAAACCAAAGGGGAGATGACGCAGTGACGGAGGATGCTTTTATCCCCTTTGTAAACGTGGAGGAGTGTTAAAATCTCTCTATATGCCACCTACCAGAGGTGAATGCAAGGAGGTTCTGGGCCCCGTTTAATAAAAAGTTGATATGATAGCAACTTTTTCTGGAATGGCAGTTGTAATAGTAACGATGAGAATCCAGCTTCCTGATTGGCTGTTGCTATGGGAAGTTGCCATTCCAGCGAGAGTTGCCATCCTAACGTCTTTTATGAAATGGGGCCCAGGACATCTAATGTGCCGAAAGCTATGGCAATTTTGATTCGTAAATAATTGCAGCAATACATTGTGATATCCTAGACCAAACGTTCATTTAGAGGTGTTACGTATATAATAATGATCTTCGCCCTACGTGCGGTGCGAATTGTATCAACAGGTGTAAATGTAGTCTCATTCAGCTAGGCATGACTGAATACAACTTTTGAAGTTTCTGCAGTGTCCAACGTATCCGATGTCGACTAAAAATGGATATGCGTTTGTCCGTAAAATGTACAGGATTGCAATAATTTGAGAATTAAAATGTTATTTTGGGTTCTTGGTTGATAAGAAAATTACAGTGTCCATCAGGTGTTACAACCAAGCTGGAATTTCAGACTAAAACTTGATAGCATTTTTTAGTACGTGGCAAACGCTTGTTAGTATGTCATATTCTTGCCGAAAGTTATATTTATACGAACAGAGTAAAAACCTATATATGTACATTGTGATCAGATTTAAGTAAGAACTACAACAAACAATAACAATTGTGACCAAACTGTATATTTTCTTATACTGTATGTATTTCTTTATCATGGTACTGTCTGTATTTATGTTACGCTGAAAAAAAAAAATATCACAGGAATGAATCATTGATTTTAGACAAAATATAGATATCGAGGGTGTAGTACGGAAAGATTTGTGATACTGATTTAAAACTGGTGGAGAATATTTTACAAATTGAAAGACTGGAATATGAATCGATCTGTATGGTTAATTCGAAATTCCGTCTTCTAATAATTAATTGGTACAATCGGATAATGTAGGTAATTACTATTTACGTACTCGACCGACCTGTTTCTGGAAGTGGTGTTAGAACTTATTCTCAAAATGTGACTGAAATGAACTGTAAGGTGTGTAATTAATGTTTTCATGTAATTCAACTTGCCTGTTGTGCATCATGTGCAAAGCCTAATAAAGCAATCTAAAGAAAAACAAGACTACACTGTGTAAAGTGTATGACAGTTTCCTGACTGTGTGAGTGAATGGTTATGAAAGTGGAAAAAAAAAACCCCAACAAATTGATTAAAACTAGTATTATCTTCATTGAGTTAGAAATTGAGGACGATTAATTTGGTTTAAGCTACATACCCTTCTCAAGAATTCGAGCTATGTCTATACATACACAAGCGATTATAGATACGTACACGCTGACACACGCATTCTTATAGATTGATGTCAAACAGTAAAAATGGTCTGTTTGTTTGGTCAAGAGTACTGGACTCTCTCAAGTTCTTGTTTAACTTCCATAAATGGGCCGTCAACTTTCGACTCCAGATCTTGGACCTCCTGAGTTTACATACAATGTACCCCCCGAAAATCCCGTCTTCACTGCGAACACTCACAACAACCCCCCCCCCCCCCCCCACACACACACACACATGCACACGCGCACGAGGGCACACACACACACACACACACACACACACACACACACACACACACACACACAAACTCCTTCACACATCCATTCTGAAGCCGCAAGGGATACATGGAGGGCCTATTCTAGCAACATGTATATAACACCATTAAACACCACTTTGCAGGAAACCAAGGGTACGCCGGATGTCACTTTTAGGCCAAAGAACGGTCATTTTAATAATGTCCTTCTGCCGATAGCAGCAACCACCTAAGACAAGTTCATTTCAGTTTCAATAATCTCTTTGTCACCTGGATCTTTACAGTACATTGTTGACCAGCGCCCTCACACGACAATTTACAAAGATAATTGATGCAAATTTCTTCATGCGAGGGCGGCGAAAGAAAACATACAGAAAGTAGGAAGAAAGCACGCTATAATACAGGATTGCAGCTCTTCAGAATTCGGTGAAGTTTAGTATGAGAGAACACTGTATATGATGGCCTCATAGATAAGAAAAACATCACAATACAAGCCAGAATTTCTGCTTATTTCTCTGGAAAAAGGGAAATAACTACAACAGCAACAGCAGCAAACAAAACTTTTTATTTTTCCTCCACTCTCTCTTTCTCCCAATGTTTGAACACGACTTCCGGTAATGTAAACATCCTATATACAAGACATGGTCAAATCCGGTAGCACTTTTATAATCCAGATAAAGACATGTGACTTGATTTTTGTTGTTTTGTTCTGGTTTTTTTTTTTTATGTTCATAAAAAAAAAAAAAAAAAAAAAAAAAAAAAAATTGGTACATACACGTACCAATTTGTTTGCATTTTCCTCTCTCTATATATCGTACAGGGAGAGAGTATGTGTACAGATTATGAAATGTATAAGCATATTGCATAATTACCAGATTGGTTGTCAGTTCATATGGTTCCAGAATTTCTAACCAAGCCGATAGGAAAAAACAACAACAAACAAGCAAACAAACAAACAAACACACGAACCTTATGAATAGCATATAGGTGTTGCTGATTCTTGCATTAGCAAACAGGACCTGACCGCACAGAAAACTTTTTTACAGTCTGGGTACACCAACCTGAACAAATATAATACTAGGCTCCATGAAAATTGAAATTAAGGAGGAGCATAGAAATATAGGATGAAATTATGTCAGTATAAAGTTTGTTCACATAAAACATATTGATGGCATTAGTAGCAAAATAGAGATTACCTCATAATATAAAATATACCTGAATGGTAGGATTTATCATAGGCTTATAAGAAAACGTTAATCATGAGGTTTACTGTTCAGCATAGCTTTCAATACAGTCACCCATTCAAAAACATGCCTTTATGAATTTCTGAACACTCGCATGATAGAACTGCAAACCAGCCGTAAGTGAAAAAAAGCATACACAAGCCAAGATGTTACAACAAAATAAGTAAATATGAATGATGTAAGCAAGCCACAGGGCAGAGGAGGACAATGAAACAATATGAAATGTCCTGTGCATGAAAACTTGTATCACATTTGTCCAATGTACAACAGTCAGCACAAAGAATTATAGCAGTGAGTACACCATCCAACCCTTCTGAAACAAATAGCTGTAAAAGAAAACAAACATACAAAGACAAATAATTCAGTGGCAGATCCAGGGGAGCGCAGTAGGCACGCCCCCACTTATTATCTTTTTTTGTTAAAACAAAAGAAATAAAAAGAAAAAATGGGGGGGGGGTGATGCACCCCCTTTACTTTAGTAAAGCCCCCCCCCCTCCCCCCCCCCCCCCCACATGTTATCACTAACACAGCCATTCCCATCCCCATGAAGAGAGTAATTCTTTCCCTACCAGGGTCTGAAATCCTTATAGACTAATAGCACACAGGACCCCATTCCCACCATGATCCTGTCACTACCCAGGGTCTGAAATCATCATAGACTAATAGCACACAGGATTCCATCCCCACCATGATCCTGTCAGCATTGGGTTAAAGGTGAATCGTAGTTCTCACAAGGGTTCAAAATTCATCTTCCATCATTTGGAATTTGGTTACAATACATCGAAAGGGTCTAACAAGAAACCTGCTTGGCTGACACATTTTGCCGAGATAATGAGGTGTTTCTGAGAAGTTTGATGTCATTAAGTATAAAATAATTTAGATGAGAATACCCAACTTTTATCCCTGAAGTGCAATCCCTATCCAGTACATTGTGTTTGGTAGGTACAACATTACATGACAAGTAGATCATGTCCTCAGAGTACCAGAAGCATTTTTCCCAACAAGCTGCATGTGACTCAGGCTCATATGGAATATTGATGATATCCCGCTAGCGCTAATTTTGTTATTAATTATGAAATATCACATACTAGCAATTACAATGGAAATGCTCAGAGATTGCAATACTGTCAGCGTATCATTTTTGGCTAATATTTTGCATTTTCTTCACCCAATTGAAATCATTTTACCACAGCATTCCTTCACATATTTCTTATGCATAATATGTCTATTTTACAGCAACAATTGGCAGTTTCTGCAGGCATATGGAATACCAGCAGAATTTTTAGTGTACTGGGAGACTGAATTCTGGATATGAGTGGCTGAATTGCAGTCAGTGAAGCCTTCTTTCTGTGCTATCAAGCATTTGCCATAAAAATGATATACTGGTGAAAACAGCAATTGTTCACTGCAAATTCCCATGGCTGAGAAAAATTGAATGGGGCAAAAAAGATCCTGTTGTGAAATAGCAAGTGATGGCCACTAAACGGTTTTCACTGAATCTAGAAGGAAGAAGATGAAACAGAAATCCGATTACAAATATGATTAAAAAACAAAACAAAACAAAATCAACATGAAGCAATGTAATCCCTACTGATTACCAACCAACATATACAAACAGGTACATGCCATTTCTACAGACATTTTCATTTTGCTATACTCCGAGCATCCTCAACAGCCGTTCAGGAAATCTGAGACAATACTGTATAAACTGTTATTTTTGCAAGAGTTTAATATTCGTGACTTTTGCGAATCACTGTTGGACCGCGATTTTAACAACACGCGAAAGTGTTGTCATACGCTAGGCTAATAATGCACTTACATTTAGCCTCAGTGTCAAAATTGCAAAAAACAACATCTCGTGAAAATGTCTGTGACCTCTCCATTCGCGAAAATATCTGTATGTAAAAATAACAGCTTATACAGTAGTACATGGACACATTGCAAATGTATTTGGCAAAAGGAGACACTGAGATATTTGCTTCTTTACACAGTACTGTGGAGCAGAAAAAGACTACAATGCATTGGAGCCTTGAACACATGTGTGGGACACAACAGCTTTAGTTAGGACTTCTTATCAATTACCAAACACTCAAAGCATTCACAATAAAATGAAAAAGAAAAAGGGGAGAAAACTAACCAACGAGAGGTTCTTCATGTCAGTAAAAATCACAAATATTGCAATAATGCACTCTGAATGCAAACTTTATGTAACTCCTCACAAGTAAATTTTTTACGGGTGGAAAGGTATTAAAACAACTTGCACAAATGCCCTAGCTGCACATTGGATTGCCTGATTTTTGGCAAACAAAATCAAGAAATGACACTCAAAATCTTACCATCCTCTCCTTGCTTTACCTTGAAATACGCCACTCTGTAAAAATTTAATCTTTCAAATTTTTAATAAAAATATTGATTTCTTTACCTTTATTACACTTAGATTATCATACAAATCTGCTTAATACCCTTGATGTTAGGCAACATAAACTATGCTCTTTGTGTTAACGGAATCATTATCGGACTAGATGAACACTGCCTTCTCAGAACACCTCTAATGCAGCTCTGAGCCACGGGCTTCACAGGGGTTCTTCTGAGAACTTTGCATAGCTCTTGACACGGGAGAAGTAAAATGGCGAGAACTGGTGGTTCATGTCGAATTCGGTCACCGTCACATTTCCAGTCGACCTTGGTAATGGAGGGAGAAAAAACATAAACCTCAACATAGGATGCGACAGGCAAAGTAACATCTGTTCAGGCAACTATCTGCACTATAATGCATCATCAGAAAACACTTGCCCTGAGAATATCGCATACTTTCCACTAATCAGTCTACTTTGGTGAATTTTGGCTTTAGTAGCACCAGATTTGCTATGCTCAATATTAAGAAATATGCCAACCTAGTACACAGGTATGCAGTATTCTGAAGACTGAAAATGAACATTTTTCGGTGGAAAAACAGTATTATCCATTATACCTGCAGTATATTCATTTAAAAAAATAAAAAGATACTGCACACAAGTAACAATTGGTATCTCTGTATTAACAGCGCAATTCCAAGACAAGGTGACTTTCCATGACTAGAAGAAACTTGCATGATCAGAATGGCAATGAGAAAGTTAAAAAAAAAATAAAGCTTCACATGTTTTTCTGCTGAAAAGTGATATTGGATGCAATCGGTTTAATATGCAAATGAGCTGCGGTGATGATGGAACAGCTCACAACTCTCCAAAATCACTTGCACATAAAAATATCACTGATATCATGTTTGTGGTGGATAATTAAGCAACAACATATGAGTGAAGATTTGTGTGTAGGTCAATGGTTGACTTGTGAGGGCACAACATTTTTGACTCATCTAATCTGCATAACTTTTGCCACTAATGTCATCATTTCCTGGAAACACATAAACTTTCAAATTCCATAACTTTCATGTTATACCCCCTGATTTTGATGATACCTCCTCTACCATTTTCTTTATCTGAATCAACTCTACATATCATCAAAGCAATCTTTAACCCTTTCTGTGTCAGGGACTTTGGACAATGTGGACAGTGCTATGCTGCCCCCCCCCCCCCCAGGAAAAACGCAGTATCTGACATTTTTGTCGATTTTCACTTTTTTGCATAAATATAGTCAGTGGACAATCCTTGTTCATATGACTTGGTATTCAGATTTTTGAAAAAATGTTTGGAAAGCTACTTTTCCGTAACTGCCAAACGCAGTATCTACACTTAACTTGCACTTTCCCCAGGGAAAAACGCAGTATCTACATGATGAATATTTCCCCAAGGAAAAACGCAGTATTTACAAAGCTAGTCTTAATTACCAGGGGTGGTATTCTGAGGTCGTAATTAAGTCTGTAATTAACTTCGTGATTAAGTCGTGAAGTTAATAGGCCCTTAATCATGGGCAAAATCGGTATTCTGAGGACGTAATTAAGGTATGATTAAGTCCCCTGTAATTATCTTAGGTCCCTCCCATCTAATTGTTATTCCATCCAATCAGACGCGTTGTTAGAAGCCAAAATGATGATTACACGCGCAAATATGCCCTCAATACGCGCTCCTGCACGCCCCCTGTAATTACAACCCAAGAGCTCCGTGCGCACACTCCGGTATTTGATTACAACCCCTCACTTAGGCACACGAAGATCTCAACCTCTCTGCTCACATAAAATGACAAAATTCCTCGAAGATCGGCTATATTTCTTTTTTTCTCTGAATTCTACGGATACCATGATAACAAGATTCAACCGCTCCTCGGTTACCGAAGACGGTAAGCATCGTTTTGGCAGAGAAAACACGATGTAATGCGTGATATCGGAGTAGTTAATGACACTCTTTGGTATCATTAAGTTTTCCATTAACTTTCATACTTAATTACACCCTCAGAATACCGATTCGTAATTAACTCTGTGATTAAGTCCTCTCAGAGGTGCACGCGCATTGATACGCGCAAACGCGTAGGTCCTTCCCGCCAAAACGCTTGTTGCTATGGTAGTTAATATACCCCCTACTTAATCATGCTCTCAGAATACCAATTCGGTAATTAAGTGCTAATCAGACACTTAATTAGCTCTCAGAATACGGCCCCAGACACTGTTATTTACATATGTGAATACTTTGCCGGTTGTTCTGTAATTTGAACGTAAATTACTTTCTTTAGATATACTTGCTCAATAATAAAACATAATGTTCAAAATATCTAAACGAAACAATGATGATTAGTAAATATCTTGATGAGATCGTGATCCTTATATAAAACACAGTGTGTGATTAAGACTAACCGAGTGCACATTAAAACAATACAGCACAACACTGACAGCTTGCAGCCTAGCTGCACTGCAGCATGCAGTCAGCACAGGGTCCGGCTAGTCAGCATACAGTGGGAGTGTGTACTTGGATTAGGACACTCGTGAGCCTAGCCCTCAAGAAAATTTATCTGCAGATAATGAGTAAGTTATTCAAAACTATTTCAATATTGAAAGAATAAAGCTGATCGTTTGTCACACGAAGCGAGGTAAACACAAATGCATGTTTGTCACACGAAGCGAGGACGAGGTAAACACAAATCATAATGCATACATTTGTGTTTACTGGCCTCGCATCGTGTGATAAACGATCAGCTTTATTCTTTCATATTCTACCTCGATGATGAACATCTTCCGTACTATTTCAATATTAACTTGTTGTGAAGTAACTTTGTAAGGCCTAGACCCTAGTCAAAATTCCTCAGGCTCCGAATCCGAAAATTTCGGCGAAAGGCAATAGATCTAACTCATAACTGTTAGATCTAGACCTATTTGCGTTGTGTTGGATAAATGTCAGGTTATGTAACATGTTAGACCCTGTAGATCTAAGTCTACAAACAACAAACTCTACGTCTAAGACTTGTCTAGACAGTAACGTTTGAGTCTTGCGTCTCTTTTCTAGCGTTAGACTTAACGTTAATCAGAACTTTCAGGGTCCGTATTCCGAAAGTCTAAAGAAAGATCTAGAGTAGGACTAGAATAGGCCTAGGCCTACAACAAGTCTAAGACTTGTCTAGACAGTAACGTTTGAGTCTTGCGTCTCTTTTCTAGCGTTAGACTTAACGTTAATCAGAACTTTCAGGGTCCGTATTCCGAAAGTCTAAAGAAAGATCTAACGTTAGTGTAGGACTAGAATAGGCCTATGATAGGGCAGGCCTGTTTATAAAACTAAGTAAGAAGTCTATTAAAACTAAAACTCAACCACTTAGAATCCTAAGTCTAGTGAAGTGTCAATTCGTTCAATTATCTAGGCCCTAGGCCTAGGGCCTAGGCCTAACGTTACATGATATAAAAAAAACTTTGGTTTGATCCAGAAGGAATAGGCCTAGAGAGCAGATGTAACTTCGATCTAGACCTAACCGTTAGATGTATTTTTTCTAATAAAAGAGTCCTGTCTCGTGTAGGGCTTAGACTAAACCTTCTACTAGGCTATTTTTTTTTTTTCTGTCAGTATTGTGCATGTATAGCCTGAGGCTGTAGACTCGTGTAGCCTGCTACGTAGCCAGCCTAGAAAAACAATATAGAAGTCTAGATTCTATAAAAACTAGCTAGTCTAGATCGATCTAGATCCAGACATCCGATTCAAATTTATTTTGGTCTAGGTGGTTCTAGACAGACTCTAGCCTAGACTGTACAGATCTAGATCTAGATGCTAGTTAGCGGCTAGGCCATTAGTAGCACCACATTACAGCCCTGGCAAGCTTCATGGTTAAAACACGTAACGTTACAGCTAGATCGGTCTGGGAATGTTTTACTTTTTAGGTTTGAGCTGCAATCTGAAAAAGCAAAACGTTCCAAGAACGATCTGTTATTTTTTAATGTTATGAAGCCTGCTCGTCAGGGCAAAAATGGGGGGATGGAGGATGCATCCCCCAGGGCCCAAGGTTGAGGATGGTGCATCATGAATACTTGTACAATGATGTACATACAGAAGATTAATCCTAGTCATTCCGCTGTAGATACTGCGTTTTTCCTTGGGGAAATTCGTTCCATTGTAGATACTGCGTTTTTCCTTGGGGAAATCAGTCAATTGCATGGGGTTTCCCCAAAGTATCTACATTTTCATCAATAACTTAAAAACAAAACCAAAACACAAAATGATATTTTCCAGGAAAATTGGTAGCTAGATAGACTAAAATTCCACAATGAAGGAATTTTTCAAAAGAGTATATTTTCCAGGGGCTTTGGCAAAAATATGAAACGGTGAATATCTCGGTTGTTTAGAAATAGAGCTGGATGTAGATACTGCGTTTTTCCTTGGGGGGGGGGGGGGGGCAGTATGGGGTTTTCCATGACAATCAGCAATCTCAGGGCTAACAGGGTGTGGAAATACATTTGCACTCGCACTCCAAATAGTGTTTTAAGAAAAACAAACAAATAAACATTCACTCATTTGCAAAGAACCCTCTTTTGGGATTTCTTGCTGGAAATAAAAGACTAGAAAATGGGAGCTGTTCCCAACATTTCTAATATTTCATTACCCTTGATAGAAAACACATGGGCAATACAATAACGAACCCTCATTTTGTTTACCCCCATTCACACCTGGTCCTCTTTCTGTTTGAACCCAATAGCACAGCACAGATTGTCCAAAGTCCTTGGCAGAAAAAGAGGTAATATACTCATCAGAGGTCGTCTACCACACCCCGTGTCACACTCACCTGTAACGGGTGTGGCAGGCGTAGTGATGCCATTCCAGTTTCGTGTCTGGCCTGTGACCATGGTTGCAGATTCTCAAATCCTGCACAGTACGAAGAGGGTGAGTTGGACAACATGTGAATTGGCTGGCATGCCTTTCAGGATACACTTAACTCATCGGGAATTATTATCTATACATTGCCCAGTGTTTGAAATAATAATTAAAAAAAGTAACATTACGGATTACAGACTTTATTTTTGTAAGGACAGGGGTGAAGATGGCAGGGAACAAAAGAGCTCGCTTGAAGAAAAACAAGCTATAGAGTGTGACATATTATTGCTTTTTTTTCAAAAGACTCTGCATTACTTTCTGGAAGACTATCCAAAGTTTGAAGATGGCTGCTTGTATCTGGTACTAGGGCAAGAACTTCTACTTAGTTTTGTTACATATGAAATATGATGACTACCGTAATTTCAAGAGATTGGAATGCATTTTCCTCTAAACAGAGCATAACTTACATGTTTTCATATTTACTAATATGATAAACTAAAGACAATCTACAGAAACATGCAAGATATTGTGCTCAGACTAGTGCAGGGTGTATTCCAATGTATTATGCTAATCATATTAGTAGATTAACAGTGATTCACAGATGATTTCATCCACAGAATTTCACTCTGAAAGCATTTATTTTTTTTTTTTTGTGGGCTGATTATAGTAATCAGAAGAATTAATCACAGAAAAACCATAAAGCATGTGGCACATACTTTTATCTGGCCATGTAAGTGAAGATCAGGGTATTATAAATCAACACAAGTCAACATACATAAGGTCCTATAACAATACGAGACAGAATCTGGCACCTGCTTGAGCAATGCCAAACATCATTAGAAGATGGAAATTGGGACGTGGGAGATTACACAAGAGGGGGTACCAACAATAAAGAACGTGGGCCCTAAGTTTGTTTGCACCACACATTTCTCACCATGTGAAACGTCTGCTCAGACTCTGGCATGGTGTGGGAGGTGTGGCTCCGGATGTACCTCCTACCAGGATCCACTTCCCTCACTTTCTCCTTCTCCAGGACTGCCTCCATCTGTGAGGGTATCCCATGGTCACAGAATGAGAGACAAATAGAAAAACAGATAAACATACATAAAGATAGATACACTCATGTAGATAGTTATATGGAAAGATAGATAGATAGATAGATAGATAGATAGATAGATAGATAGATAGGTAGATAGATAGATAGATAGATAGACAGATAGATAGATAGATAGATAGATAGATAGAAAGATACTGTATAAGCTGTTATTTTTGCATACAGATATTTTTGTGACTTAGAAGGTCACAGTCCTTTTCGCGAGATGTTGTTTTAGCAAATTGACACCAACGCCATCTTACATGCATTGTTACCCTGGTGTATGGCGACGTTTTTACATGTTGATAAATTCGCGATCCAACTGTGATTTGCGAAAATAACGCTTATACAGTAGATAGATAGATAGATAA
The DNA here is from genome assembly GCF_964275005.1 of Diadema setosum. Lineage (NCBI taxonomy): Eukaryota > Metazoa > Echinodermata > Echinoidea > Diadematoida > Diadematidae > Diadema > Diadema setosum. The sequence goes on along the minus strand of NC_092700.1, from coordinate 30,267,135 downwards.
ACAAATATACAACTGCAGACAGGTAGGCAGACAGACAGATACATATAACATGCAGGTAGTATAGGATATAGATAGACAGATAGGCAGATAGACAGAGGGAATAATAAAATAACAATAAGAAAAAAAAAAGAAAGGCGAAACAGAGTGAGACAAATTCAACCCCCTCATTGTCAAAGGCAACGTGCCTTGCATGCACTGTCAATGGTAGATTTTTGAAAAGTTGGATCTGTGAGGGTTAAAGCTAGGCTGTGGCAACAGGTCACTTACGATATCGCCCACCAGGCAGTATCGGCCGGTCATCTTGCCAGAGATGACAGAGTAGCGATTCATCTTGTTCACCACGCTCTGGGGGTCATCCGAAGAGTTGACCAAGAGCAGAGTGCCTGGTTGGAAGGGATGGATATGTGGAAAGGGTGGGTCAGACAAGGATGATATCATAAAAATTGAAGTTATGCTATTTTTGCCTAATGTCAACATAGATATTTTTGCACGATTAAATATTCGCAATGGGCAGCTTAAAACATATTCACAGGTTATTGAATTTGCACTGTGCAATTGTCAACCCATTCAAAACAAGCAGATAAATTGAGAAGATATTATCACAGGTTTTAGAATTCGGAATTCGTAGTACAAAATACACAAAAATTTCTGTGTTTATAGTATTTCTCTTCAGATATTGTCATTCTGTCCTCACGACATTTGACATCTCTAAATTATAGTGCATAGCCTAGATTTGAGATGAGTCATATAGAACTAAATAAATTTTTTACATCTGCACAAAATCACAAATGACAACAATTTACTAATATGAGACAAAAATACCACAAAATATCAAATATCACAACCCTAACCCTAACCCAAAGTTCTTGGAGAAAATAAGACCAGAGCAATTGTCGTAGGGGCAAATGTCGTCCCCCCCCCCCCCCCCCCCCCCCCCCCCCCCCCCCCGCGAGCATCAATATGATAACACTACAGTAATGTCACTATCACCTAACAAGGGTAAATTCCTGCATCTCCAAATCAGATTCTTACCGTCGGAAAAGAGCCGCAGGAAGCGGTGGTACTCCACGATGTGCCACGGTCGGTAGAAGCTGTCCATGCTCGGCTCGCCCTGCCGAACATAGGTGATGCGGCTGATGTAGATGCCGTCGAAGCGCGGGTGAGGGCGCTCCACAAACATGTGCCGCCAGGAAAGATATTCCTTCGAGAGGTAGGCCATCTTCCCCCAGATCCTGAGAGTTTGGGTGAAAAGTAGTGTAAGTTTACCCTGATTTCAACACAATCCTTGAGAATCTAATTTGTGAATGTAAAAAAAAACACCGAACATCGTCACTTTTTTTCTTGTCACTAAACTGTATCTATGCCATCTGAAGTCACCAAGAATTCAGCAGTAGACTTCAATGTTAAATCAGCTTCTCACAGTGCATATATAGTTGTTTGAAGAAAAACAGAACAAGAAATGCTGAAATACACAGAAATGTAATTTTACTATGGATTAAAATTATTGTTATGATCAATTAGAAATAGTCATTTCAGAAGACAAGATGTGATCAGGATATTGATGATATAATAAAGATAGTAACGAGGATGCAGACAATGATATAAATATGATGATAATAAATGATGATGGTGATGGTGATGAGGATGATATGTTAAAGAGGATGATGATGATATTGATGATGATTATAAGGATGATGCTGATAACAAAGAAGATAAGAGCGGGGCTGAGCGTAACGGTGATGGTGATCATGAAAATGAAAAAGATGAGAGCAAGACCCAAAGTATCAATTGATGGTAACCCAGCTTACCGGCAGCAAGCCTTCCTCCAGATAGTGCTGTCCCTAGAGCAGACGTAGAAACCTCGGCACACCCTGGATAACTGCTCCAAGGAGCGTAGGTCCAGGTCTGCCGACACCACCCAGCGAAAGATGTAGAGCAGCACCTCCACTGGCAATACTGAGATGTGGGTGGCCTGTAAAAAGTTAATATAAACCAAAAACTCTCTATTACATCCGCACATTTTTGATAAGTTGATAATTTCACTTCAAACATAGGGCTGGCAAAATTTGGGCAGACCATGTACTTAGGCAAAGTATTGTACTAAAATTGTCTTTCACTGATTGATCACCTCAGTGATACAAATGAATCATATGGTCCGGATGGTGAGAACGCATCAAAGACAATTCAATAGAAACTACAGAGATAAACCACACTCACTGCAGAACATGTAGTGCTAACAGTGGCAACATGGAAGTGGATGTGTGGGACCAGACAAACCCAGTATCATGTTTATTTAATCACTCTCTATCAACACTAGTAACACTATACATAATTAATGAACAGTCATAGTGCGTACACTTACAATGTCTATTGGACTTAACGCTTCACTTGAAAGATGCATTTAAGGAAATGAAAGGGTACAAAGCAAATTTGTGACACATTGTATGTGGTTTGATTTAAACATTCAACACATTCTACCTTCATGCTGAATGCCATTTGCAGAGGATTGTGGCATAAACTAAGACATTTGTGAAAGAGGACAACTGTAATTCCAACCTGTAATCAACAAGAGAAACTATGCCAAGGTACATGTACATCAACGTCCGGTCAGAATTGGCCAGCAACAGAATATTGGGAGGCCTGAAAAGGCTAGCAAGGTATTTCTAGATGAAAACAACTAAGTATTTGTAGATAAATACAGATATTCATTTAAGTACACTAGTAGAAAATGACAGAACTTGACGAGGGGACATACGGTTTGTGGAGTGTTGTTTTGGCAGTGGCTCTTTAGATCGTTCGTCGTCATGGCGTGGAGTTCTATGGTCAGTCGGTCCACTTCGTTGTCATCCACTGCTTCCCTAAGGGACGACATCATAAAAATATCTCCAAGATGTTAAAATCTACAGGGCAAAAAGGAAATTATTCTCTGTTGATATCACACAAAGTTAATGGACTGATTTCCATGGGGGTTTCAGAATCTTGTTGGGAATAAGTTAAAGCCCGTCTGCACTAGTCATTATTTTGATGCCAGAACTTTTTTTGTAAAGAGCGCCATCTATCAAAACTTCCGGTGGCCGGGTTACATCCACGGAACTCTAGTCAAAACTCTAGTTCTGTGGTTACATCGTTATTTTATACTGTGGCTGCGCTGATCGCCGCCTGCCGGTCAGCGCACGATCTCACAGCAGCTTGTGCGCATACGCAGAGCCGAGAAAACACACACAAGCAGTGCATATTATGGTGGGGTACCGAGAGCCCAGCCCGGCCCGCCCGGCGCGGCCTCGATCTTTCGGCCGATCGCGAGGGAACGGGTTACTTGTCGCGAGAGAGATCCACGACAATCCACTCAATCAGCCCAATGACCTACTCACCAGCGTAGCGAGCAGAAAAAACATCGCTGGGCGGTGAATTACTAGTACTGTAATGTGGCCGTCGGTTTCTTCGTCGGGCCAGCGAGCTGGGATTTGTAACTTCTGAACTATAATTATTCGCCTGATTATGGGTTGGTCAATTACGATGACATGTGATTAGTGATCGCATTTAGTTTGTTGGTTGTCAATTCCAGCTCGTAAATAAACGTAGCACAGCATGAACACGTATTGTACCAACGATCAATCACATTTCCACGAAAATTTATCACCCACCTCGATCTCCGCGGTATCCTATCTCCGGCCCTGTGTAGGCGATACACCGATAACGGTTTCGCTATACCTCACTTTCCCGTACGTTTTGCATAGTTGATTTTGTGTTGTTTATTTTTTCATTACATGTACAGTTGTATATCATAATCAATGTCAAGGCCCTACGGCTACAACTGTACAAATGCTTGTGAACATGAATCACATGCATAAATATGAATATGTCAATAAATAAAAAAAAAAAAAAAACAGTCCAGGAACCAAAACAGTAAAGATCGAGAAGGACGACTAAAACCCGTGTCCATGAATGTTACTGAAGATGGTCGATAGTAGGTGGTTGAAGATAGTAGGTCCTTATAATAATGATGATAGTAACAATGAGGATGATAATGGTGATAATAATAAGAATAAGAATAGTAGTAGTATTAGTAGTACAAGTAATTGTATCAGCAGAAGCAGTAGTAGTATAGTAGTGACAATAATAATAATGATACAGTAATAATAATAATGATAAATTACTTCATGAAGCGTTGAAATCCAATCTGCAAAATGCTCTTAATCAGTCTTGTCACAGAATAACAAATCTAATGGACAAGTATTTCAGAAATGGCAACTCTGCAACATACATAAAACCAGGCCTCAGTGGATTCCATCTCCCTGTTCAAAACAAACCTCTTGAAATTTGCGCAGCAAAGGCTACCAAATAATATAGAAATTGTCCGAAAGAAGCAAGTGAAAGGCTTGCATAGAAACTCATTATGAAGGAGTCCTTGGGACCATGGAAATTACAGTATATCCAGCGAAATTGAAGGTTTACACAGAAAATGTTTTCAGCTGAATAACTTATGAAAGCATCGCACCAAGGAACAACATTTTAGGTATTTTTATACCGAGATACAGGAGATTCAGATGTATTACTCTTTATCTTTTGCCAAACACACATCTCCAGAAGGATCAGACCACAAAGGACTTAGTTAGGCCAGTAGGCAGGTGCATATTGCCAATTCTGAATTTGTACCCTTGCAAAACTTTTCATCCGTGAGCACTAATGATTCGTAATGAATTCAACTTTATAATTTCGTCCCTTTGCACACTGACTACTTATAGTACCATCCAAAGATAATGTTGCAGAAAATTTGATTCAAAAGACGGAATCCATGCACATGCAGGTGCAGGGTTATAACTTGGTTTATCCCGAAGCTCAGACAAACATTACATGAGCCCTGTCTATAGCTTTAGGGTTGCTAGGGAATCCATGATTGTAGAAGTGAACTCAATACGAACGTTTATTGAGCCGTCACTAAGGTTTTGTCATTACTAACAAATAACCAAAAGGCATGTACACCCCACATGACGCCAGTAATGATGTTCAATAAACAGGTGTAATTCTGCTGGAATATCATCACAAGGAATATTTGTCATGTGGACAGATGCATGATACACACAATCTAATACAATATGTATACGACATACAGTGCTTTCCTGATATTATAGGTTATAGGTTTTGTGTATTCTTGAACAAAGGATCTCTACTTTGTCCGAAACTTTGACCGAAATGTCCGACCCTTTTCAGCAAATATAATCTGCACTGATTTTCAAGACAGTAATCGTCTTAGCAAAAAGTCACATGAACTGTCATCACTCGGGGAAGAAAAAATGTCCATAAATTTTAATACGTGTACACAACTAAAATTGTCTACTGCTTGTGACAGGATAAATTTCGGAATGTATACCGTGTTATTAGTGTACTGCATATTGTATGCAAACTTCTGCAACAAAGGATCTCCAACATAGCAACCCTTTGCGAGCAACCGATTCTAACCCTGTATTCTATCTTTTGGATCCAAATGTTTTTGACACAGGTTGAATAGTCTCTGTCACGGTGCAGGTAAGGAAATGTTCATAAATTTGAATACATTATGGAAATGGTCTGTTCGAATACAACTGTACGTTACAAAATGCTCTGCTGTCGTGCGGGTTGGCAAATAAAACGCCTAAATTCCCTCTACAGATCAATTAGCAAATTCTCAATAACCTCAAAATAAAAATAAAGTGGTCATATCGTATCGATAAATGTATCTTTTTGTGACCTGTATAGTCGGATGTCGTTCGCAATGTTTCTACATGAAATGCGGGCTACTTGTGATTAGGAATTCTGACCTTAGTGTGGTAACTGAAATAGTCGAGCAAGACATGGCTTAGTGTTCAAATTTCATGCATACTTCCAATGATTTCTAGACCAATTCGAGAGCTTGTTCCAGCTCATAAGGTGTTTTCTCCAACATTCAGGAGGAATTTCAGTCAGAACTCTGAATCCAACTATTTTTGACAGGTTCTCTGAGCTGTTTCTGCCACTAAGCAGGGACGAAAATATAACTTGAAATTCACTACAAAACTGGTCTAGTACGCTATGCAGGTGAGTGGAACAAAGTGGAACACAAGATTTGTGAGTATTGATGTCGGACTCAGAAACGAAGTCGCGTTTCCTTCTTTACCAGAGTTAGTTGCATAAATCTCAGGACACCTAGGACAGAAAAAGAAACGAGTGATTGTTTCCTTCTTTGCTCTTTGTGTTTATTGCGAAACTGTTTCAATACACATGTATAGTACCATGGTTATCATGTACAAATGCTAAAGGGATAGGATTAGCTTGTGCTAATGTGAAAACCAACCACAGAGAAAAATATATTATCAAAACGAGATCTGTAGGAAATACACCAAACACTCACTACCACAGTTAATGTATGTGTAGGCATAATGACAACACACCAACTTACATTATATATTTCTTTCACCATCCACTGCACAGGGATTTTGACAAGGGTGAGCACATCCCGTTTGCATGTAAATCTTGCACATATTCTGTCTTGTATATTTTGGGGGATAAGAGGCTTTGCCATTTTCAACCTTCAAATCCATGATGATGTTGAGTTGCGAACTTCACAGTCTACATCAAACCAACAGTTTATCATGGAGGTAGGAGATAGACCGCCATGTGTTGATATAGAGAAGCATCCCACCTCACGAACTATAAACCCTGTTCTGTCAATGAGGATGTGCATATCATATTCATATATGTTTTGCTGGCAGAATGTGCATACAAACGTTTTAGCATAGGGATGGGGTGAAACAAAGTCTAAATAACTAGTTACCGCAAGATGGAGGCATAATAAGTAGCTTTGCAGACAATAAAAATACAAAGAAAATGTTTAGAAATATCTGCAGCCTTTGCAGACAATAAAAATACAAAGAAAATGTTTAGAAATATCTCCATTCAATACATACTTGTATACACATTATCGGTAAAATGTCTTGTACATTTTTTTTTTTCCACATGTAGTTTTATACATGTATCAGCCACAAAGGAAGTTCGTCATCTCTGGCGTGTTCTGTTAGATTTACTCACCTATTCAGCATTTTACAATATCACTAGTGTCTTGAAATGAACATAATGTCTCATACAGTAATTGATACCTGCATATAAGTGCATAAAGAATCACTCATGCGTAATAGATAGTAGGCCTACAACAAAGGGATACTTCACTATGTTACATGTACTATGAGCACACATCTCATAGAATAATCGTAAGACCTAACCAAACTAAGAGCAACCAGTGTCGTCTATTGAAAGTATGTTGCAAGATCCAAGATACAAGGAAAATGGTTGTGGAAGGAATATAAAGTTCGACCCTATAACCATCTCGGTACCCTTTGACCTCCTGATAACCTACATAGTGCCCGTTAGCAGATGAGTACTGTACTCGGTTCTAATGGCCCAGACAGAACAGGAGGGAACCACTCTTCGATTGCCAGCGCCCAATTTGTCGTGCTGCCAATGGACGTACAATGTATGTGCGATATGACGCGTGACGGTATGATCTGTTGCCCCTGTCTGCGGCCCAGGCGTGCTGGTTCTCCAGGTTGTGGCGAACGATGTCGAGTACAGCTGGGTCCAAACAGAGGCGACGGAATCGTGCAGAGAGCGAGTGACACTGCATGTTAGCTTTTCTGCAGCATTTTTTCTCTACGTCATGCGCCATCTCCCTGCACCGCCCACATTTGCACCATGGAGGCACGGCTTCTGGCTCTGGCTCTCGTGGCGGCTGTGGCGGTGGATGAACAAACTGCTCGAAGAAATCTTCGAATAGTCCAGCTGTCCTTTTCAAGTTCGTGATGGCCAGCTCATTGACTTGATCCCTGGTGAGCGCCTCCACCTTGGCCTACGCATGAGAGACAGAAATAAATAAGAAAAATAATGAAACAAATTCTGCCTACAGCTGTACATCAAAAGTACTGTAACACAAAATGCGCATGCATTAATTCATTGACTGTTGATTGTTTGTTTTTGTTTGCATGTTGGTTGACTAGACATCATAACATTCAATGGTAATAGATGATATTATCATGTATTAAGACTTGTTGCTGCAATAAAGGATGCCCATATGGCGACCCTAAAAGCTTGTTCGAGCTCATGCGATGCTTGTCCGAGCTTCGGGAGCAAGTAGGAGCATAAAACCATATTGTGTCTCTTGTGTCCAGTATTGTTTGTTCCAGGTTCTAGAATTGTTGTCAATGCTAATGAACGGGTTTCTCATGTATTCAGATTGTATTTTTGTAAACAAATAATGACAACCCAACAAACTTTGTCCGCGCTCATGTGAAGTTTGTAACAGCGTCGTGAACAAGGAAGATTCTGACTGTCTGTGACAAGTTCTTCGAATTGTTGTCAATGAGCGCATGGAAGGAAACAAGTATAATTGTGTAAATCTGGATACAGTACGAAAATGGTTTATGGAGCAGATTGCAAGTTTCTCCTCCAAATTCAATACGGTCTGTGGGAAAACCAAACCCCGTCTTATCAAACCCCACAAGCCACAGGCGATTAAATTACCACTATAAAACATTGTCTTTGGACTTATATGCTCTAGGCGTCACATTAGTATGATGGTTTTATGGCAAATACGTTTCTAAAATATTTTATGTTGAGCATATAGGTTCAGGTACATAATTTTGTCAGTCAACTTAATCAATATTTGTGAGTCAAATCATGTAGAAAATCTTTCATTGTACCAATATATCTTCCATATTGTAATTCATTTAGCAATGCATCAGATTTTCTTGAGGTAACCCTGAATCTTTGGTCATTACTAAACTACAAGATACAATGTAACACGACATATCAATTTATCATATGCAGCTCTGATTGGGATTTCCGATACTTGGCTTAGAAAATTGATTCTGTCTCCTAAATTTGATTTGGAATTGACGAAATTGTGCTAACTAAACTGTGTTGCAACCTTTCCAAATTCATACCGAAATCGAACAACTGATGAGCCCTACATGTACAAAACTTGTACACTGTATATGTGGCTTCATAACAAACTTCAAGCTTCAAAAAGTCTACTATTTTTCAAGTGCATCCACGATTTCCCTGCAAACACATGTCAAGGTAACCAGAACTATTTCTGCTATTCCTGTTACCATACTCTAAAGGTACAGTAGTTAGGTGAAGATTCGATGAACAGAAGTAAATGGGAGGCTTCTTATTTTAATGTCCTATTGACTTCACAGCAGCAAATTTTTATCAATGCTTCAGAGTAACTAAATGTATGTAAACAGGATTGAAGAGAAAAAAGAGCAACAAACGCTTCTCTCCCTGTCTCCTCTTTCCCCTGCCATGAACAATTCAGAAAAAAAATACCCCCCCCTCCTTTTTCCCCTAGCGTGAATGACGAGAAAGAAAATCCGCAAGACTTCCTCGAATTCTTGAAGTTCTTTTCTGTCTCTTTTTTTCCCCTCGCACATGAAAGATGCAAAACACACACAGACCCAAGACAGAGACCACTACCATCAGAAAAACAAAAACACCAACTACTAGTAAAGAGACAGAAGTGCTAGACAGGGTTGGGGCCTGGGAAGGGCTACCGACAAAGGAACACGGCGCACACAAGCATTCTTTCGTGAGATCGTATTACAACTGGCACCTAGCCTTTTCTCAAGGCCCTCTCGCTGTAATGGGCGAGCGAAGCGAGCCCAGCCGAGCGCGCCAGCGCAACCCCACTCAGCTGGGCTCTCTTCACCATACAGCGAGAGGGCCTTGACAAAAGGCTAACTGGCACCTGGTCATGGCCTGGGAACAGCGCCAAGAGTATAGTCTTGTCACAGACCCCAATTATTAGACCTGGTAACATGGTATCCAATAGGGTTACAGCTCGTTATTCCAAAGGTTTGTCATTCCGAAGGCTCTTCAGTCCGCAGATTCGTTATTCCGAAGATTTGTTTTTCCAAATATCATTTCGGATTAACAAATCTTTGGAATAACGCCACAAATGTTCAGATTGATGAACCTTTTTCATTTTCGGATTAACGAACCTCTAGGTATTGGGAATATGTGTGTTTCGGAGTAACGAACCTTCGGAATAATGAACCTTCAGAATATCGAACATTCATTATGTTTGTTTGAGGTATATGTACATTGTACATTGCTCTAGTTTATTGAGATTTGCTACATCCACCTTTGAAGTTTTACCCAATTTTACCCAAAGTCTAATCAAGTGATTATCCCACCTTGCTTCACCCTTGTGCAAAGTTTAGTGAAATTTGCTTGATCCAGTCTTGAGTTTTAATATCACACAGTGAATTTTTAGAATTTGACCTTGACCTTTGACTCTTGCCAATTTTACACAAAATGTTATCAAGTTAGTGCCCTATCATATTTTACCCTTGTGCCAAGTTTGCTGAAATTTGCTCAATACAGTCTTGAGTTATTGCATAAACTGTTTTAGATGACCTTCACTTTTGACCTACGACCAATTTCTAATCAAGTGATTGCCCAATCATACTTCATAGTCGGACTATGTTTGGTCAAATTCCGCTCAGTATTACTCAAGTTATCGCGTATACTAAAGTAGACAGACAGACCTACAACCCAAAAATATCATGCCTCAAGCACCCATCGGACAGAGGAATAAAAAGGATTCATGGTCAAATTTGTGGGCATTTTATTGTCAATAAGCCTGTGCATAACAATGATAATTTTTAGTTTGATACTCACCTGACTTGGTTCAGGAGGGTCTTAGAGTTGATCGGTGAAAACAACACTCCTCTGCGCAGAGGAGCTCTCCTACGAGCTGTAAACACAAACAAAGCATACTTAATTAACCACATACATGTAATGCAACAAAGTCATTGATAATTACTTTCAATTATACTAATGACATATATTTTCCGAATGAGTGTCAGTAAATGACATTTTCATGTCGAGTCGAGTACAAAATTTTACAGTTTGATCCTAGATTTTTAGAGTCCTAGTTATCAACGAGCAAGGTAGCACAACACTCCTAGAAAGAACACATCAGTATGTATTATGGTCAAGAAAATTCTCAGGGATACGTGAAAAAAAAATGTACCCAAAAATATATGCTAATTGGCTGAAAAAAAGTGCAGATATAGGGTGTTGCAAATGCTCTTTTACACACAATTTGTGATCACGATATTGTCTTTTTAATATGGATGGGAATAACATATTGAAAAGGCAATCATTGTACAGTGCATTTACCATGAAAAGTATGATGTGTGGCAAACAGCAGCAATGACCTTGAGTATAATACAGTGTACTTCTCAAAAAATGTAAAGGTTACAAACATTCTTTTACAACAAACTCCTAAAATTGAATGGTAATTGGTCAATGGGTATACACTGTAGGACACACTGTGTAGAGTATAGAGTACACATGTATTGTTCCTTTACAATGTAGCTGAGGGATCACACTCTTATCAAAGCAATGGTTTTAAGAGTTTTAATAAAATCATTTGATTTGTATACCGGTATATGAAATAAAAACATTTTTTCTGAATAACTCACAAACTAAACATCGTCTGGTATACTAAAGGCAGTATTCTGACCAAAGAAAACATGTTTTTTTTAATGTTTTCTCTGAGAGGAACATTTGGATCAGTTGGATGGCCATTTGCATTCTTTCATTCCTTATTCAGAACATTGCTTCCAATGCACAAGTTATTTCAGCTGGCATTTTTCCTCTGAGATACGAGGCCGAAGATATCTTGGGCTGCAGAACTTAAAATAACACTAATTTTGCTGATGGTAAACTTCCACTTCAGCAGAACATTTCTGGAAAGAAATAACAGGAACAATGAGTACCGGTATATAACTTGATGTTTCCAGCAGGATACATCCTAAATACTGCATGCTATTTTATGGGTAAAATCAGCAAAAGACTCAAGAAGTCAGATGAATTCCCAGCACTGTTCGTTACAAGGTATCCAGAAATTGGCCAATCATGAGCTATTTTCCATGTTTGGTGTTAGATATCAGCATATCTATCCAAATCAAAATAACTCATCCCAATGTCATGACTGCTTTAGTTGACCAATAAAGGTCTTGAGTTTGAACTTACTTAGTAACTGTAAGTCACCTTTTTTTTTTTTTTCGTATCACCGAACAGATGATAAGGAGGTTTGTGTATGAATACATTACACTATTCATGTACTGTGTCTTCAGAGGCAACCATCTACTATTAGCCACTCAGGAAAAACAAACTGTATGGGGGAGGGCTATTGACAGGCTTAATGAATATTCCAGAATAGTCGGCATCTCTGGGTTTATAGGATATTTTTGTTATCCATCCCGACAGGATTATGCTGTAAGAACAAACAATGATCACAAAATAAATTTCGGACCCTATCAATACTACAATGTACGCTTCAAGAAATCTCACTTGAAGTATCTACCGGCTGGCCCAATTCTTGAGTCCTTGGGAGTTTGAGACGTATCTGGACAGAGCTTCCTGCAGGTAGATCTTCAGCAGTAGTTGCTCTGAAAAACATATGAACTGACAGCTTGTACTACACAATATAACCAAAGACATCTAACTTTGAAGAAAAATTAAATCTCATTGTTATTCCACACAATGTATTTCCATTGGCACAAAATTCCAAGAGTGCCTTGAAACATTGACATCGCCTTAGGGCTCTGTTAGACACTGTAGCTGACCTCTGTGTGTAAAATACCTTTTTAATCAACCTGCAGAGCATGCAAAGAGTAAGGTTTCCATGCAATCAAAATCGTCCAGTGGACATTATGGATTCTGAGGTGATTGACAATGCACTACATATTTCAGAGGAGCACAACCTCAAAGAAGACAATGCTGTACAATGTTTGTCAGCAACTGCAGAGGTGGAGATGGTTTCTGTCTGTGATGTTGTGCTATCAGCTGCAGAGGCTACAAGTAAGTCAGATTATTCTGATGACCGAGAACTAACACAAAGATGATGCACAGGGGCAAATAAGTTTATACATCGAGTATACTTTATGCCCAACATCAAGGTAAATCAAGGTTAGAGCAGTACAGCATAAAACATAATGTTAGTTGGATACCATGCATACAAATGTACTGTACCCCAGACTTTTCATATCACATTAGTGAATATTATATGAGAGGTTTCAGCAGCACACTAAAAACATGTAGTCTGTCCCCTTTATTACCAATCATGCAGCAATGACCATGTAGAAGAAAGATGAAAATCCCAATAGGTTACTGTAAAAGATTTCTGTGAAACAATACACCATACTGCATGGCCCGGTAGCCTACTGAGATGGTATGACAGTGCGCTAGAGTAGCGTGCGACTGTGCTTTCGTACCAGTAAAGGTGGATGAGACATGGAATTCTTTCATTTCATAAACTAGTGTAAAATGCAATTTCAATTTAAGCGATTTCCATGAATTCCAAACCACTGTTCACGCATCTTTGGGGGCAGATCTGCATAATGATCATAATATTGGCTACCCTTTCATGGTATACCAGACATATTGCATTCAGCTTGACGAATATTACACTCGTCCATCGTGCAATATTCATCTGGCTTCACATAATTGATCAGGTATACCACTCAAGGACAGCCAATTACTCCGCTACAAAGCTATCTTGACATCAAGAAATCAGTATTTCTACTACACTGTATATTGATATTATGATGGCAAAGAAAAGGTGCTGAATTTGATGGGAGTGTACATTGGCGTGTACACGTAGGGTCTGTACAGTGTAAATGTATGAAATAGCAGTTTTGCATGTGTGACAATTATACATTGTACAAATGTGCCTGTACCTTCCTTTTGTTCTGGCCTTGTATTTCCAATAATGCCCACAAATCAAATCAATTTATTCTGATATGCTCTCTTTGACCTTGGCCATTTGACGTAAAAAACACCCAATTTTCTCATTTTAAATCTTAGTAAAATTGGTGTCCAGTTACTGAGCCCCAACTGTCCTTAGTTGTTATATTATACAACCTACCGAAACAGGGAACTACAACTGTAACCATACTCGAAAAAGTACAGTACAGGTACGTACATGTATGAAAGGCATAATGAATTTAATGTCTACGTCTTTCATACAGTCCAGCTCGCAATGCAACGCGCTGGCAACTAGGTGCAAGTGAGCTCACAAAATCTGACCAACGATAGATTGTGCAATCCTGCAGCCAGGGCCTCCAGTCAGTCCAAGGGTTTGAATACCAAATCTTATTTTTGTAACCAGTGGAGGTGTTGCCTGCAGGATTGTGCGATAAGTGGTAACCCATATCCCATGGAGGCACAGGCTGCAGGTCTGCGCAATCTATTGCCGGTCACCATGTGAGTTCAATTGCACCTGACCAACGATAGATTGTGCAATCCTGCAGCCAGGGCCTCCAGTCAGTCCAAGGGTTTGAATACCAAATCTTATTTTTGTAACCAGTGGAGGTGTTGCCTGCAGGATTGTGCGATAAGTGGTAACCCATATCCCATGGAGGCACAGGCTGCAGGTCTGCGCAATCTATTGCCGGTCACCATGTGAGTTCAATTGCACCCAGTTGTCTGCAACGTTGCATGCAAGCTGCCCTGTATAAGACTGTCGCTACAACTGTACATGTAGTCAAGCATTTTATTACCATAAGGTTTTGTACGACCAAAAATTATTTTCAATAGCTGATTTAGATATACTACACGATGTGCAGAAAAATATTCCTTCAAATTTCATGCTCTTTATTGAGTTTTCATGAAGTCCAACACAATGAGTGATGAAAGCTCCAGATGCGTTATCTCTCGCACATAAATCTTTGCTAGTACTAAGATAACTAGACGGTAAGAGTTACAGATCTAACGTTAGTACTACAGTCAGCACTAGTAGTCTAGTAGTGACTAGTAGTACCAGAGCAAATGTACACGCGGTTCCTAGTCCTACTGTAGACCTAGTCCTACTGTAGATCTAGGCCTACAAGTATAGACTCTATGTACAGCTGATGTGCTGTCCCCCTGAATATTACCACACATGTGAGAAATGACACCAATCTCGAGATTGCAATTGGAAAACAGATAACATATCTTGAATTGATCATGATTTCCCTTCCTAGAAATTTTGACAATTTGTTGAGGCTGGGTTAGTGAGGAACAATAAGCTAAAAATGAAAACGTTCATATACGGCTAGTGATAATTTACATGTATGGCTGGGTCTACTACTGTGACCATACACGTTCACTAATTGACTTAATCAGGCCTAGGTCTAGTCATTGAGTCATCATAGTACTTTTTGTCGTAAGTTGGACGTCAGTATTTATTGTGATAATCATTTAAAAAAAAAAAAATGTGAATAAGACTGTTTTAAATTGTGTCATCGTTCATCGCGATAGTTGCATGAATTAAGCCATGATCAACGCTGCGGTACAACTGTACCGGTAATTCAAGTAACGGTAACGCTATCGTTACATGGATTTGGAAGGTTATAAATTCAGCGTTCAGTGAATGTCATTTGCAACTGAATAAAAAATAGGTACAATTATATATCATACAAGTTGAGTTTCACCCACCTTGGCTTATCAGAGGCTTCTGACTCAGTCTGAGTGCATGTAGAAACTTGCACAATGGGTTGATCCCGCAATCCTGGCACACAGTGCTGATGCCCAGTGCGAGTGGTGGACATCCAGCAGATGACCAGCAAAGTCATCCTGTGTTGAATGGCTTGATGGGCCGTGAAGGGCAACGTTTATCTTGTTCATTTCTTGCCGATAAACAGCTCGCACCTCCTCCCACTGGATCCAGCATTTACCAAGTCGTATCCGCGACATAATGGCACGCAGATTGAAGTTCGACACAAAGATCAGAATAAACGATCTGAGTGTTGAAGACAGTGTTTGAAAGCACCGAACAGATCGCGAAGTGATTTACGTGACAACGTACGTACGCATAACCATGGGATGTACCATCGATCATGGTATACATACTATGCACTGGACTGCGCATAATGCGGGATCGAAGCAAGCCGCTGCGCTGCAAGGCCATCCCCTACGGGAACCTGGTGGTCTGTGTGTTAAGTCTATGGGGATTTCAGAATTCAGTGTGGAAGGGTTAAATTGCTGCACGCCGCTTGGCATTATGGGGGAAATGCTGGGCACCACAGAGAAAAATGAGCCTTATGATGGCGCTAGACATGTTTCTTGCCAGTGCAGACGCACTTTAAAGGACAAGTTCACCTTCATTAACCCTAACTAGGCCGGGCTATTTAGGTAGATCATAGAGCCGGGGGGGGCCTCCCAGGCCCCCCCTCCAGATCTCGGCCGTCGACCGCGCGATCGCGACGAAAATTGGCACGCACATTGCCTATGATGTAATCTAAAGTACTACGAAGTTAGATTTTTGAAAAATTGTCATTTATGCTAAATTATGCTAATTTATGCATAATGATGCATGAAATCAGACAATTTGGTATAAATCACTAAATAAAGCCTGAAATGGGCACATTTTTTTGTGTAAATATTCTTTTTAGTGTCCTAAGCAAATATAAGAGAAAAAAATTGAGCCATCCAAAAAATTTCTTAAGTATTTTATCGTTTTTTGAATTTCTTATGTATTTCTTTGTTTTTTCGACTTTATGTTTTTCATTGTTTTTTCGATGAAACTTGTCCGCGACATTGTTCCGAACGAGAAAATGTGTTATTAGTTGATTTTAATCAATAAAACCCCAAAATAATCATGCTTTTATGAAATTTGACTGTAAGCACAGTTTCCATTGAAATTGTACACGAATTCACGTTTTTGAGCAATTTTTGGTCTGACATGCATGTACATATTTATGCGAAACTTCGGAACCGCGCGCCCGGGCATCGCAAATTTGGTGTCAAAAGATGCGGGAGACTCGACAGAAAAATGTCATGAAACGTCGCGGTGATAGCTTTTCACGTTAGCGATACATCGCGCGGAACGTCGAGGGGGGGCCTCGGAGGCCCCCCCCCCCCCCCCCCCCCCCCGGCCTAGTTAGGGTTAACATAAGCATTAAGAGAATGCAGCAATATTAGTAGAACACATCAGTGAAAGTTTGAGGAAAATTGGACAATCGATGAAAAAGTTTTGAATTTTTAAAACTTTTGTGTTGGAACCGCTGGGTGAGGAGACTACTAAGGTTCATGATGTCATATGAGTACAACAGTATAAAGAAAATGTAAAGAAAATTCAACATATTTTCACTTTTTTTCGCATAATAAAAGAGCACTTGACTTGCCTCTTTCTAAAGGCAATGGGAATAATATTACCCATAACATGTCAGTAACGAGTCAAGGGAATGTGTACTTTTTTCAAAAGATGAAATTTTGTGAAATTCTCTTTATATTTTCCTTATATTGTTGTACACATGTGACACCATACACTGCAGTAGTCTTCTCATCCAACGGTGACTGCACAAAAACTTCAAAAATTCATTACTTTTGAACGGATTGTCCGATTTTCCTCAAACTTTCAATGATGTGTTCTACTAATATTGCTACATTCTCTCAATCCTTATGTTAATAAAGGCGAACTTGTCCTTTAACTTATTCCCTACAAGATTCTGAAACCCCCATGGACATCAGTCCACAGGTACAGTACCGGTTGACTGTGGGCTGCTAGCCTTGAACAAGCCAGTATTTCTACCACTGAAGGTGAATGATATCCCCACCTAACACTTCTGTACAGGTATACTGTCGAGAATCATAAACAATACACTTACACATACTGTAAAACACAATATTTTCGCGGCATGAAATTTTCACGAATTGGAGCCGATGGCCTTATTCGTGGTCAGAAATTTTTCGCGAGTTGCCTCTAACATTCAATGTGCTTTATAGTGTAGACAAAAACTTTCATGTGCATTCTAATCTCGCGAATCTTGGCGCTCGCAAAATTTGCGAAATTAAAATGAACACGAACATTCCTTGTTTTACCGCATACCATCTTCTGCAAGGCTTTTTCCTTTTTTTTTTTTTTTGGGGGGGGGGGGTCCATAATGCACTTTTACCATGGCAAAACTCTTCAAATCCTGCATAACTTTACATCTCAGTCAATGTGAGCCAAATTTCTTCGTAGTCATGTAACAACATGAGAAGAATTTCAATCTACACATTTTTTTTTTTTTTTCTGATTTGGGGGCCATAATGCACTGTTGCCACACCAATGAACTTTCCAGAGCTCTTGAAAAAAGTGTCTTGCACAACTTTACATCAAAATGTTCAAGTGTTAAAATTTCTACGAATGAAACAGCTATGCCGCACAGCAAAAAGTTACAATACAATCCCTAAACTTTAACACTAACAGCAGACTGGTTAGTCGTACTGTTCATCTACAGCTTCAGACAACAATGCACAGTATTGCTATATTACACTCACAGTAACAAAACAAAACCAAACAATTTAAATCAATACCATCCACCTGGGCAAAGATAACTAGCAAAGACAACAAGCAAATCATACCATCCTGCATATATCTTACTGTTTTTGATTATAGGTAAAATTTGTGAAAGACAAAGTATGGATGGTATAGTTGTTAAATCCATGTGGCTAAATCGGATACCTATGCCCATAGGAACTAGTGCATATCACATAATTTTTACAGAGTTTATTAGCCACTTTTGTCAGTCTTGCCTGATGCATGATACCTCTTTCGATTCTTTTTTTTTTCTTTTTAGTGACACATTGATCCACAAATACATGTGCATGCTAATAAAATCATAATATAGGCCACACAATTTCATAATTCATGCATAATTACAAGTACTGAAAGATGACGCCTTTTGATTTGTTTACTGCAATCATGGTTCATTAACATATTCATAAAGCTCATTTCTCAGAGTGTAGTGAATGATTCTGATGCCAACACAAAGAGACATGTGTGGGACTAGGGAGGTGGCACAAGAGGTGCATGCGGGGGAGAGAGTGGCATGACTTGTTTCTAGGCTCACACACAAAGCAGAAACACACTGACTTACGTCATCATGTTAGTGACATCATTGTTGTTTCTAAGAAACAGGGGAGCGAAAGTCACAAATGAGGGCATCACAACATTTCCAAGAACTTCAATTGATGTACTGATTTTGACATTCTCATCTTACAGAAACTACTTGCATAATAAGTATTAAGAAGTACTATTTTTCTTACCCCTTTGAAAAGAAAATGCAGTAAGCGATATATTGGTAGTCAACAGTTGTAATATTATTAAAGTACTTAAACTTTGATTCGAACTGTACTAAAAAAAAAAAAAAGAAAGAAGAAGACGAAGAAGTATATCTAGTATATGATATACTTCTTTAACTTATAGTGTACCATCTTTTCTTCAAAAGTCCCCCCACCCCCTTCCTCCTCCTCTATTTCTGCCTGGGTGTTATTTTTTTGAACACTTCTTTGTTTGTCTTTTAGTCTGTGTGACCTGATCTATTTGAGGTCCATTTACATTTCTAAAGCACCCTTCAGACACCATTCACTTTTAACTCTTAATAGCTTTTGAAAGGATGATGCCATTACACTGAAAATTGGTATCACCGGTAGTCATGAATAGAATACACATAAAGAGTGAGCAAAGTTTCAGCCGGAGTAGATAATCCCTTCAAAGAACACTGTAGTCCCGGTGAGGAGTTTTATATCCAGTGAGTTGTGTGCTTGTTTATCTGTTTTCTTTACCCCAAGTCCCATTCATGGCACAGTGCACTGCTGCATGAGATTACACACTTGGATAGACCCTAACCTTCAAAGCCCCTTTCTTCATCAGTAAACACTTTTCCAGACAGTGTACTTTCTTTCCATTATTTGGATGGGTTAAGAGAGCCAATTGGTATCAAGGCATATGTCATTAAAAAGCTTTAGAGTGTGGTCTTTTAGAATCTGTCCTTTACTATTAAAAAATCTGTGTCTGGCAACATTTTGATGCAGGGTCATATTAACCTGTTGAGGATGGGCTAATTTTGCCACAACACACATTTCCCATAGACCCCTGCCCGAGTAAACTTAGGACTCATCCTTAACGGGTTAAGTATACTCTCTATAGTCTCCAAGCTTGAGTAGAATGAAGTCATTTTTCAATGGATATCATTACTTACTCCTCATCATCAGACACTTGGTTACTGCCTGCAGAATGGGAAGAAAATAGCAAATAATGAATGAGCATAGATAAGAGCTACACTGTGATGCACTATAGTTATATACCATGTCCACAGAATGTGTAGCAATGCAATATCACACTAACATCACAGAGATTACTAAATGTTTCCTGTCTTTTTAGTACTGTATAACTGAAACTTAATTCATGGTATCTACATTGTAACTTGTACATGTACGTCATTTCAATATATTCCTCACGACTTTCGCAAAATCCTCACGTTAGAAACCTCACTTTGCATTGTACAGTCATTTAAATTCTTAATCAAGCTCACCCAATAGCAGCAGTTACATCGACAAAACTTCTTAACCCGCTGAGGACGAGTCCTGAGTATACTCGGTCAAGTGTCTATGGAAATGCATGTTGTAACAAAATCAGCCCGTCCTCAATGGGTTAAAGTTTAATTTAGAGAACTTTTTGAGAAGTTGGCTAATCTGTTCACACTGGAGGTGTTTTGCCAGTGTGACCGTGGCTAATGTATACAAGATTTATTATACATACATGTAGGTGGGCTTGAAATACCTCCCCCCCCCAAAAAAAAAAAAAAAACCAGCTTAATATTTTATAAATTCTTTGCTAAAACCAGTAGACAATCTTTTGATTCCAACATAAACAGTATGATAGCTTTATTTTGCTTAGTGTTCATGTCTTACCAGAGTGACTGTTCACCTCACTCTCCTGCACACGACTTTCAATGTCTGGGACTAACTGCAGTGCCTGCCTGTAGAACATCACAGCTGGAGGGTGAATAACAAGTACATAGAGGAATGAATAAGTTTTACTTATCTACTGGTCAGAAAACCCAAGTTTCTGTAAAAGTAATCACATGCAAATCTCAGAAGTGATCTTGGGGTCATCTGTCTCATTACATGGACATTGTGTACTGACTGTAAAGAAGGAAATTTTCACAGCATGAAATTTTTGTGAATTCGAGCTGACAGACTTTTCCGCGGCATTATATTTTTGCAAAATGCCACTGGCATTCAATGCATAATGTACACTGTAGTGTAGACAAGAACTTTCCCATGCACTTTAATTTTGCAAATCCTGGATCTCCAAAAATTTGTGAAATTGAAATGCATGCAAAAATGTCTGGTTTTACAGCATTCAGTTAGAAGGTAGATGGCACTGGTGAGTTTAACCCCTGGACTGATTTTTTTTTTTTCCTGCTTTTGTGTTTGGATGGCACAGAATACATACATGTAATGAGATCTCCAATACTGTAAAAGTGGAAATTTTCGCGGTGTTGAAATTGTCACACATTTCGCGCAACCTGAAACTAGCGCGAAAATAAAAGCATGCGAATATTTTTGCTTGCCATATGTTCCAGTAGTTGATGTCTTGATTCCGCTGAATTAAAAACATGCAAAACTCTTCTTACCCTGCCAATAGCGAAAAATTAGTCGCGCACAAATATCCCCTTTTACAGTACATGCTTCCCTCTTGGCTACCCAATCAGTTCTCTCTGGACAGGTCCCAGGTGCAGAAATCACTGCAGGCCTAGAACTTGGGTGCTGCTCCTCTTCTTCAATGTTTGGGGTTGGCAGAACCAAGGAGGTACTGGGCAAGACTAGTACTAGTAGTACCTCGTTGGTAGCCCTGGGCACAGGCCAATGTATTGTACATGCCAAGTGAAATTCTACAGTGTTGGGATGGGGCTCTTATCTATGGACAAACTTTCCTCTCTCTTAAATTCCAGGTATTGTTGTGAGGGAGGACCGCAGTTGTCACACATTTCGCGCAACCTGAAACTAGCGCGAAAATAAAAGCATGCGAATATTTTTGCTTGCCATATGTTCCAGTAGTTGATGTCTTGATTCCGCTGAATTAAAAACATGCAAAACTCTTCTTACCCTGCCAATAGCGAAAAATTAGTCGCGCACAAATATCCCCTTTTACAGTACATGCTTCCCTCTTGGCTACCCAATCAGTTCTCTCTGGACAGGTCCCAGGTGCAGAAATCACTGCAGGCCTAGAACTTGGGTGCTGCTCCTCTTCTTCAATGTTTGGGGTTGGCAGAACCAAGGAGGTACTGGGCAAGACTAGTACTAGTAGTACCTCGTTGGTAGCCCTGGGCACAGGCCAATGTATTGTACATGCCAAGTGAAATTCTACAGTGTTGGGATGGGGCTCTTATCTATGGACAAACTTTCCTCTCTCTTAAATTCCAGGTATTGTTGTGAGGGAGGACCGCAGTACCATAACAATTCCCAGTTTTGCATTGATGGGCATCACTGCTATGGTTAAAGACCATGGAAAATCACTGAAGTAGATGAAACTGGAGTGCTACTATAAGTACCACAGCAATAGCCTCCATCCAGGAAGAATGCCTCTCAGTTTGCTGAGCTTCCTGAAATTATCTTCTAGAAGTACCATCGGAAATGTATTTCACAGATTACCTATCTGATACAGAGAATCACTCTTCATTTTTAGAACCTGCTGACGAGAACAAAATTCCGACCATAACAAGTAAATTGCAGAATAGTTGTTTTGGGGTTTGTTTTTTGTTTTTTTCTGAAGGAATAGGTGGAATCAGTTTTAAACCCCATTAAACAAAGTATGCCATGCATTCTTAAGCCTTTCACCCACATTTGTTCCACTTTTTAAACATGTTTTTCTTTTTGTTTGTTTTTTTCAAAAGAGTATGAACAAATAACATGAACTGTACCAGTGATTCTTATCTATAAAAGTGGTAAACCAGGGAGGTGCTAGAGAAGGAGAGACAACTACTGCTCTCCTTTGAAGTCATGCGCGGCGCCGCCGAGAAGTTATGCGTTCAGCTACAGGTGTTACCCATGTGCTTTGACAAAAGAGAGCATCAATAATCAGGACTAGCGCTCTCACATCTAGAAATACTTGCCCCTACTGCAATTCGCTCTCTCTTTCAATGTGATGGCAACAATGAATTTGTGTAACTTGAATTGAAGCAGCGAACCAAAATGCAGTGTAAAACTAACAATTTTAACAGCAAATAGTTTAAAAGCACGCTGGAATACGCTTTAGTGGAGTACTGTATTTGAAAGATCAAAATATCCCAGATTAAAAGATAAAAAAAACTAACATGCACAATTATGCCCATTATAGAAAAATATTAGGTTTTTAAGAGGGCCTAATTTTCATTTCATTTTGATTTGCGCATTACGAAGAAACTAGAAATACATGTTTATAATATTGAATTCTTTCCTAAACTATTCTAAATCAATTCGAGTATTTCATTTAAAATCTTACGGTGAAATAAAACTTGCAATTCAACGAAAGGTGAAATGCGTTCTTCGTCTCCGAACTTCGTCTTGCAAACCAGAGCGGCGCCGAGCATGACTTCAAAGCGTAATGGAATGCTAGACATCCCATTGTAACGCCTTGAACCCAAACATGTGTTTGCATGAATTACGAAGAGTTGCCACTCCATCTCTGTAACACCTCCCTGGGTAAACCAAACTGCTTTAATACCAACTTTCACCCACTTTTATTGCCTCCAACTCCTTTGAAAGTGCTGGAGTGTTCAGTGTTCAATGAACTATGAAAATTCGTTGATGCATTAGCTTGATTTTCAATACCAAAGAGAAGTTTGGTTTTCATCCCATACACTTGATGGAACTTTCATTGAAAATGCATGCAGCTGCAAACAGCTGAATTCTTTTGTGGAAGAAAAGGCTTTCACTTACTCCATACAATGTACATTGAGACTTCAAAAGTCTTTGGCACACTCAATCACATCACAAAATTTTGCATTAAAAAAAAAAATAAATGCATACAGGGTATTACAAGGCCATGCCCTTCTAGTGGTTCACAAGCCACATAACATACAATCCAGGGATGCACACTAACCCATTTCTTCTACTGGTCCAACCTGTCTGTAGGACCAGTAGGTACCCAGTT
This sequence comes from Diadema setosum, assembly GCF_964275005.1. Taxonomy (NCBI): domain Eukaryota; kingdom Metazoa; phylum Echinodermata; class Echinoidea; order Diadematoida; family Diadematidae; genus Diadema; species Diadema setosum. The sequence goes on along the minus strand of NC_092700.1, from coordinate 30,243,167 downwards.
TTTCTATTTCATTACTGGTAAATTCCTGGAAAAATTACTGGTCCAACAGTGATTTTTACTGGTCATCAGCGTTGTATAATCATGAACAAATTTGCTGAAGCCTGCATGTTTGACTACATATCCTAAACTAGAAAAGCACTTGGAGATTGCAGACTTCTGCAAAGCAGCTCATTTCCACTCATACATGCATACTAAAAATTGCCCTACTTAACAATGATATTGTGTTCCAGGGTCTATCTCATGAGCTTACTGCATTCTCTGCCTTGAGTACATGCTCGTTCATGAACTATTAAAAATAAACTGTGATTTTACTGGATGTTTTATTGAATTTTATTTGATTAAATAAAAATCCATGTCACACCAATGACATTACATATTTACATGTACTACAAATAGTGGCTGCTGAAAAAGGCATGCAAAAAACAAACAAACAAGCAAACATAAACACAAACCATAAAAAAAAACAAATAAAATACAATTTAAAGGAAGATACCTGAAATCTGGTCTCTCGGTTGCCAGTGCTGATACAACAAAATGCCTAATATGCCTCATGGTATTTAAACAGTTGATTGTCTGACATGTGTAATGGTGCATTACAATGATGAATAGTATTTACTTTCATACAACAACTGGGTGCTTTGTTTACTTCTTCCTGGCTACATCTTAATGTTCAGTAAAACATGGAGGTTCTTACCTTCGTAAACTTTGCCAATTCTCTCCAGTCTAATGCCTTGCTGGAACAGATATTTGGCCTATAAACATAATACAGAGAAAAAAAGATCAACAACATTTCCTCCAGTATTTTATCCTTATAAGACTCAAATGCCTGGAAGGGATAAAAGTTCTACAGCTTATCAAGTGCATTGTACAGCCTTTGTAGAAATGCTCCCATTGATTTCACTATTCCATTCTCCACATCTAATTCATGTAGCCGAATCCGACATTGTATGAACGCCTTTTCCCAAAACGATATCAATATCTCCTTGGACAGAAATAATGTAACATGCAATGTAACTTTGTATTTTGTTTTATACATTCTTATGGCTTTTTTTAGTCTAATACCCTGTCTTCACAATCTGCATCCAGAAGTTCTTCGGATGTTCTCGGGAGACGAATCACAGGGTAGTCATTGGATAGAAAGTAATCACTACATGAGGAGAGTGAAGTCTGCATAATCTTAACAGCCATTGCTTGAAGAAAAAAAATGACACAGGAAACAGATAAACACCAAGAACACAAGCTCAATGTCATAGCTTTTTGTACATAGATGACATTAGAAAATATGGTATGTGCCTGAAAAGCTGTAATAAAGGCTTGCGACACTGCACATACTCCAAAGTACGGTCAATATCGACAATTCATAAATATGCAAAGTGCCAATTTCTTGGAATACAATGAGAAGGAAAATAACACGAACAAAAATATGAATGAAAAAACTAAATATGCATATTGTGGAGATGAAGCTTTTTAGTCAGTAACTGCTAATTAATATTTCAGACATTGCCTATATAAAGGTACTATTAAATTGTGTATGAAGACATCATGTAAGAATATGATGACTATTGTTGTCTAGATCGTAGACAATATATTCTCAACCAAGAATTCAAAATGTTATTTGTACGAGATCATACATAAATTAACCTGGTCTTGGGACTAGTGACCTCTCTCACTAACATTTCAAACCCTTTGGATGGATCATACTGAAAGTTTCCTCCCATGTGCAGTGTAGGTCATCTTAGTATAATAATGGTAATTTGCAGTGTTACTTGGGCATCAACCAGCAATGATAAGTTGTTAATTCTCTGACAATAAACACAGTAACAGTCAGCGACCATAGCTTTTCAGCCCATCAAAACCAAATACATGTTGTATTTTACTGAAATTGTCAGAGACTGACAACTTATCAGGGCTGACAATTTTAATGACATGGTGCCCAGGTTGCCAGTTTTTCTACAAATTTTGTGAGAAGTATTGGGAAGTATTGAGAAGTATTGGGAAACAGAGTGAGAGATACTAAAATAATGTTTATCAGTGGAATGCAGCAGCTCAGGAAATTTGATGATACCAAAACACAAATATTGATGATCTGCAACTTTGGCCAATTTTCATTGTGATTGGTCATAAACAGTTATGCAATGCAATCTTAACTAAATTAATATTTTGAATGGTAAAATACACAAAATAATGTACTTGAATATAATCGTGATGAACTGCACCTTTTCTTCAACAGACTCTGTGCGGAGAGAGGATATCTCAAATTCATTCGCGACCTCTGGTGAGGGACTGCTGTTGTTCGTTGCAGTCTGGCTGCGCGACAAGGAAGCGCCGTCTCTCCCCTTCGACGATGCCGCCTTGCTCAGTTCGGCGGCGGTCATCGTCACAGTTGACGTCGGGGAGTGCGTGGCCGCTTGCTCCCCGCTGAGCTCTTGGCGCCACTGCTGCCGGAAGTTTGCCAGTTGCTCCTCGAGACTGAGCGGCGAGGCCGGGGTGTGCTCCTCGTTTTCGGTGTCGAGCCCTTCCAGCTCCAGCATCTCGTCTGCGTCGGAGTCGTCGTCGCCATCCAAAACAGGAACAATCAAGTTCTCGTTTGCCTGAACGAAAGTTGGATGCAAGTGATGCCATTTTATATACACTCTTAACCAGTATTGTGCTTTATTTGTTGACTGGCATGCATGCTGGAGTGCTTTGTTTACCAGTTCGCACTGATAACTAGATCTTATTGTCAACAAAGATCCTACACACTATAATATGGTCAACTCTCCTGATTTTACACGGCCGCTGGTGAAACAGAAGTGGCTACTGCCCTCTAGCATTGAGCGAGTATAGATCGAACAAGCGTTCGCCTTTTGCAAGTGTAGCGACCTGCAAGCGGAGCTGAGGGAGCTACATATGTGCGAGTCTACCGCTCGCTGTGACCGGGAGGTGAGACAAAAACTCGCTGTGCACAGTCTTTTGGAAATCAAAATAATGATAAACCTGCTGATGGTTTGGTGTACATAGCTATTGATGCAGTTTAATGCAATGCACCAATTCTTTGAATAGGTTTACTCATGATTCTTTACAGAAAATTCCTTCTTTCTTGTCTTAACCTGTCTTGGTCCTACACAAACATATCGGAAAAGTAAAGCTCACCTGGAAACTTTACCTGCTCAACACTAGTTGGCGCACTCCTTAAAAATCCCACAATTCCAAGTGGCAGCTTTCTCTTTTCGACGGAGAGTTGACCATCTTACGTAGTGTGTAGGATCTTTGCTGTCAATGACTTGAGATTACCTAAGCCCACTAATCCCTCTGTCATCTTGGTCTAATCTGTTGGACTAGTGCACATTGCTACATTAGGCACCTTGCTATATCTGAGTGGGCCTGCTTTCAAATATCAACTTTAAAACTAGTTCACAGTTGAGGGAATAGGAATACTGAGTGATGATGAAAAGGCTCTACAATTTAAGCATCTATCTTGACATGTTTATATTGTACAACAATATTTTTACAGAGAATGAGACATCAGGGGCCCGTTGCATAAAAGTTACAATTATGGTAACTTTGCCATCCAATTGTAACTACCATGGTAACAATACTTAACAGCCAATCAAAATCAAGAATTCCATGGAAGTTACCATTGGATGGCAAAGTTACCATAATTGTAACTTTTATGCAACGGGCCCCAGTATGTCATAATGGGGATATGACGTACAGGTGTATGTAACAGATAGTGCAAAGGGTAAGTGAAACAGTTAATGACATTCAATTTTTCTTCTTGTCTACTGGTAGATGTTTCATACTGATATATGAATTAGGTTGTTTACACTTACCATGCAAAGAGTTTTATGTCTGCTTTTTAAAATCATTAGCACACAATGATTTTTTTTCTTTTTTTTTTCTCAGCTTTGTATTGCCTCATAGTCTTCCCTTTATAAAAAAAATAAAATAAAAATCATGGTTAGAGCAGGGACTAGCTCGACAATCACTGCACAGGAGGAAACAGGATCCTTTAGAAGACTCTCATTTCTGTGCAGGTCTTGTTGATATGCTACATCAAACTCACTTCCTAACCCAGACACTCATCTTTTCTACAGCTAGAATTGCAAGGATGTCAGTTCCAAAGCCTGATGTCCAAATGAAAGAATTCATGGTTTAAAGGACAAGTTCACCTTCATAAACATAAGGATTGAGAGAATGCAGCAATATTAGTAGAACACATCAGTGAAAGTTGGACAATCGATGCAAAAGTTATGAATTTTTAAAATTGTTGAGTTGAAACCGCTGGATGAGGAGACTACTAAGGCTCATGATGTCATATGAGTACAACACTATAAAGAAAATGTAAAGAAAATTCAACATATTTTCATTTTTTACGTATAATAAAAGAGCACTTGACTTGCCTCTTTCTAAAGGCAATGGGAATAATATTATCCATAACATATGCCAGTAACGAGCCAAGGGGATGTGTACTTTTTTAAAAAGATGAAATTTTGTGAAATTCTCTTTATACTTTCCTTATTATTGTTGTACGCATGTGACATCACACACTGCAGTAGTCTTCTTATCCAGCGGTGACTGCACAAAAACTTCAAAAATTCATAACTTTTGAATGGATTGTCTGACTTTCCTCAAACTGTCACTGATGTGTTGCCTGTACAATAATATTGCTACATTCTCTCAATCCTTATGTTAATGAAGGTGAACTTGTCCTTTAAGTTACACTAGTTCAGTTTTTCCTAATTTTGGTGATATTGCAATGTACACCTTGTATGTTGTACATGTATGCTAATACGGAACCTCTGGGGGAGTACTGTACGAGCTGAAATTTTCGCGGTGGTTTTATTTTCACGAATTTCGCGAATCGCCTTTGAACCGCGAAAATAACAACACGCAAAAATAACAACGCGCGAATAACTAAGTTCAGGTAGACCCACGCAACCGCGAAATTAACAACACGCGAAAATGTCCTCCAAGTAGCAATTCGCGAAAATATCTGTACGCGAAAATTTCAGCTCATACAGTATCAATACAATGTACAAATGTATTACCCTGAGTAGCTAGCTTCTATTTCACTTCAAAGTTCCAATCGGGAAAGCAAAGACCTTTCTTGTGTTTTTTTTTTTTTTAATTCACAATAAATTCATTGTCACCCCAATTTATGGGAGAGGTTGTGAAAGAAACTTTTCTGCCGTTTAAAATCACCCAACAACACAAAACCATATCGGTAGAAATCATGTATGTAAAGCCAAGGCTGTAAGCAATATAAAGCAATACTCAATAGACATGATGCCCTCAAGATGAATCTTTGATTAGTTATACATGTAAAGCAACTCTTTTCAAGCTAGCATCAGTTAACGAGCAATATCGGGTGCACACTTTAATTGCACTAGCTTCTAAGTTCAAGCTGATCACTAGATTTACAAGTACTACCGCATTTAAAGGCACTTAAAATTTACTTGTATCACTGCGCACCTTAACGTTAGACTTCGGTACCGTTCGTTACTGAATTTACATCAGCAAAGGCAGGAACTCCAATCCACTATGCATTACAACTAGATATCGTGTATATTTCACATAAATTTTCATATCTAAAGCCTACAACTAACTTACAAACAAGTAGAGTGTTACACTAGTACTATTGCAGTGCTAACTTTCGAGGTAATTCTAACGTTAAAACCAGTAGTCGACCTACGTTTGTGGTAGCATGCACATGTTTCAGTGCATGGGACTGAAGGAATGGACGCATGACGGGGAAGCTGTACCCTTTGAACTTCCCGAGATATTTGCAGAATATTTTCCTTATCAGACCTCATCAAGACAAAAATCATGCATTTATGCAAAGAAAAAGTAATTACCATCATCAAATCTCGCCTCCGGCCGTCATTCAAGCCTCCAGTTCTCGGTCAGTGTAGCGAATTACGGTGCCAAATTTGAGTGCTTTCGAGACTGCGGCCATCTTGAGCTTGTTTACACAATAATCTTCATGGAACGAGATTAATGATGGATCTGACGTTTGATTGCGCAACACAGCTCACCGCGTCGCACGGTACGGTGCACGTAGGACGTGAACTTCCCAGTTCCCAAGGTCTCTAATAAAAACGACGCACCCTGGACAAATTAGGTGCGGCTGAAAATCTCTTTGGTGTGGATAAAGGTCTAAATGCAGAGCAGATAACTTCACCTCGAGGCATTTACTGCATACATACGTGATCACGGGGAGCATCTGCAGCACCCAGTAGAAGGACATAGGGGAGGGTGGGGCTCCGTGGGGCTCTCACCGGAGATGAGATGAGGAATATTGACAGGGCTGGGAACTGCTCAAGGCATTAGAAGGAGGGGTGCAGAAGGTATCGAGGAAAAATTACATTTAGTAATGTGTATGTGTGTGTGTGTGGGGGGGGGGGTGGGGTGGTTAAGCGGAAAGATGTAGATGGAGTTCAGAGAAGATGAGGGAATTATGGGGTAGAGGGGGTGGAGCTGATGAGGGGGAGGGAAGGAGTGCTGGTAGTTAAGGGAGAGGCGGGAATGAGAAAGGAGAGAGAAAAGGAGATGGAGAGGGGGAAGATGAGGAGAGGGGGAGATGAAGGGTGGGGCGATTGGCAGAGAAGGTTATAAAATAAACTGGAAGGGGAGGAGCGAATGGTAGAGAAAGATCTGGGGTATGGTGGCAAGTGGAGGGAAAGATGATGGAGTAGAGATCCGAGAGGAGGGAGAGGTATTTAAAGGGAAAGAGAATGACAGAGCAAAGGGAGGGGAGGGGGTGAAGAGGAAGGGGCGATCAAAGGTGGTGGAAGGAGGAGTTGAGTGATAGGATGTTAGGAAGGAGAGAATAGGAGGGTTTGGATCGAAATGTCTAAAGGAGAGGATGATGAGATGGGGCAATAGAGAGAGACACGAGGAGTCGGAATGGGGGGGGGGAGGAAGCAGAGAGGGAGGGAGGGGGACTCTTGAGCGGGGAGGAGCAGAAAGCAGCTGAAGATGAGTTAATGGATGGGAGAGCAGGTCCTGGATGTTGGGCGAGTCGGTCGAAGGATAAAGGATGAAGCTGCGATGTCAATGGACAATCATTCATCATTAATGTTCACAAATGGTAATCATGTCATGCTATTTGTGCGTAGACTTATCTTGCGGTCTGTGTTGTGTCTAATCGGCGCAACCCTGAATTAAAAATAGCCAAGCATGGCACAATACTCATAACACAATCCCAGTTGAGACAATAATACCTCATGTCAGTTTTGAATCTTCCATCTTAGAGTCTTCTTTAACCCGTCAATGAGATAATTATGCACAGCATGATACCATCTTCATAAGGCGGTATTATTGCAAGAAAGGCCTATGCAAGATAATTAACATTTTCACTGATACCACAACTGACAGGAATATACCACTTACACCTTTCCAGTATAATAAAAAGATAATAAAAAGAAACTTGTTACACGTAGATGGTGGTTTGTAAAATGTGAAAGTGACAATACAGTGCACTCCCGTTATAACGAAGTCAGTGGGACCAGTGTTTTTCTTTCGCTGTATCGAATACCCGTTATAGCCCAACAGCACAGTGCGTGAACATGATAAAGATGGTACTTTTAGGATCTGAATTTTTGCTTTGTCGTGTTGAGAATTTCGTTATAAGCGTGTTAGTTATGACGAGATTGCGCTGTATAATACACGAATTACAGTGTAATCACGGTGGAAAGAGATACCAACACAATGTAAATATCTTTATCTCTTCATGGCCTGTCTTCTTTGATGCATCCCCCTTTCCTGTCTTCACGTATATGGCATTTCTGGTCAATTACTTCCCCATTAAAGGTACTGTTTTTTTTTTTTTTTTTTTTTTTTTTTTTTTTTTTGAGCAGTGATTAAAAAAAATGTTCGAGATATCACATTTGTATGTAGGTAAGTTGTATCACAAAACATCCTACCATATAAAATTTTTGTAATAAAGCCTGAAATATAAGGAGATATCACTACTTTCCCCTGCTAAACCATAAAAGTAGACGGTTTAGTCTAGAAACATTTTTATTATATACTAGTGTTCACTTACTCCTTCTTTTGAACTGTTTTGAAGCACCAAAGCTGTTTTTTTTTTCCATCTGCAAATGGTAAATGATACATTTAACCTTTGTAATTGGCTTCACTATTCTAAGTTCTCTTCTCTGTTCTCGTTCTCCCAGCTTCATCGCTGTCTGTCTAATACTAGTACATCTCTCTCAAATGACTCAGGACGTTGATACACGTATTAACTTTGGAATGGAATCGCTATCCATCACCAGTAGATGGCGCTGATCATTGCACGTTGCCTTCGCTGCTCCTGACGTTGGGAAATAATAAGTAATTGGCGTCTCGGACATGTCCGATATAATGGAAACAACCATCCGATCATAGCTCACGAGGTAATCATCGCACGCATCTGTGACAGCATATCAAATTATTATTGCAGACGAGTCTAGCAAACGAGCTAGGCCAACATATAGCTTAATTTGAAATAAAGGGAAAGCGGTAGGGGGCTGAATCGACTTGGACTGCATCTATAATACTAGGCGATGAAAAGTGGCATATGATATCTATCACAGTGCCGTGGCAGCTGACAATTCAATCTCTGTAGCATACAATTCTTGATGACTACACTGACGAAAGATATAGAATTCTCTGGATCATGATATATGTTGATCATTTGATCATTACGATTATTAGATATTTTGTCAGACACTGGAAATTCTGTCAAATCCTTTGATTTGCAAAAAAAAAAAAAGTTTCATTACATAAGTTACTTCAAACCACTTTGACTGCTGCAGTCACGTACAAGTGACGTAGGTAAAGTTACATCCGAATGTTGTCGATTGTCTACGCTGCAGGAAATAAAGGGACATAATGGCTGCCATTAATGATATCGTAGCAAACAATGAAAAGATTTCGCACGACTCTCTTCTTTTCTCTGAATCCTTTGACTCTAAGTGAAAAGCCAAACCACATTCTGGCAGATATTATTATGACAATCGAATAATGAATGAAGCACACGGAAAAACAAAACAAAACAAAACAAAACAAAACAACCAACCACGCAACCAAACAAACAATTCAAAAGACAAAACTTTTCAAAGAGAAGAGAGTAATGGAGTTTATTAAGTGCCATTTTTATGTTTAGAACACACTATTTTTTTTTTCACATTTCTATATGCAACCCAAAACAAGCAAATGATGCTAACGCAGTAGTTAGAAAGAGAAAGAGAGAAATGATTATATCCATCACATAAAACGATAATGTATGTATTCTAAAGCTGAATGCATTGCACTTTTTAATTCATCGACTAAAAACAATTTACAAAATTTTAGTGTATACTCTAGTTAAAAAAAGTTGTTAGGTGATGTCACCACCTCATCCCATTTGCATATAATTTACTTTCAATAGACATTTCTTTTTTTTTCCCCTTAAAAGTTTATTGTGAATCTTCCGTCCGTGTGATGTAAATCCAGAGAAAAGAGGTAGACTTGAACATGGATTTCTTCATAAATATTGGCGTATTCAGTGAATGTTTACTGCAACCCGTCAACTGTACAGACCAGGGCCCCGTTGCTAGAAACTTTGCGTTCAAACGCAACTCCAAAAATCAAACGCAAGTCCTCCAAATCTCATGCAACTTTGTGTTTGAATGCAATTTGAGTTTCTAGCAACGGGGCCCAGTTCTATAATACAGTCTATTCATTCAGACATGTTCAAGTATGAATAGGACTCCACTGCAACATTCATTCTTTGTTCTTGTTGTATTTGAGGTCGTATTGCGGACCTTTTATACTAAATACGTCATGAATTGGTTCCCGTAAACAGGATCATAAATCAATAAATTCCTACGTCAACTCTTGGCTGCAAACCATGCTATTCATGTTGGGGGGGGGGGGGGGGAGGCGACTGATGTTAATCAGTATTCGCTAGAAAATGTCTAGTTAATAGCTGGATTTGTTGTTTGTTTGTTTGTTTTTCAAAGGAATGTAATATGAAACGAAAATAAGTAAAAGTACGTGGAAACACGCATCGTTAGAGTCTCCGTTGGTCGTTAATTCCTCCTGAAGCGGTGGGTCTTTCTCGTATGATCTCACTTTCTTATCTACGATGGAATATTGTCATTTTTGTTCCTTTTTCTGTCTAATGAGGGACATGTTTTCCACTAACGTCGGATGCATCTGTTGCGATCTTAATTCCTTGAAAACCACTAGATTAAAAAATGCCATTGACATCGTATGCAAATCAGTCCTTATTGGAAAAGAAAGAGTTTACGAGCTGCTGCTGCAGTGCATGGTTGACGGAAGTTCAAACGCTGAAAGCGGAAAAACCGGTCCGTTTTAAAGTTGACTCCCTAAGATGACGCGACAATTTTTGTCCGATACCAATAAACCGGACTTGCACTCTTACGTGTGCATCATCATTTGGGTTCCATGACATTTGCTCCTGCGACAGTTTGCTCCAATGAAATATCTGAACGCAAAGCCAAACATGGTATTCTAACCACTAACATAACCCTAACCCTAATCCTAATTCTCACATCAAACTAAACCTAAAACCCTATCATAACCCTAACCCTAATCTTTAGTCATGGGAGAAAATAAGATTGGAGAAATAATTGTCGTAGGAGTAAACGTCGTATCGCCCATCATTTTATAACCCCTCATCAAACCATCTTGATCATGAAGTGTAATTGAAGACCTGAATATAAGAACGACCCAAGTCCAATTTTTGGCCAAATTCAGTTTGACATGGGAAATTGTAGCTTATGCATGGACTCATCTTGTGCATAAATGATAAATCCTTATTACCCCCGGAAGTGCCTGAAATAAATGAGTTAAATCTTATATGAATGTAAGAATGAAGGACTTGGGTCATTCTTACATTCATATTATAGCGCTCTCTCTTGTCCTTCTCTCATCCCAATAGCAGAATATCATGTAATTGAATCAAAGAACGACCCAAGTCCATATGATTCAAAGAACGACCCAAGTCCATCACACAAAATGGCCTCTTCACAATTAATGTAAATGTTAATTGTCATAATAATATATGTTCTAACTTGTATATACAATGTTGCCTTCCCATCACAGTTGAATAGAATATTATTGGACAAATAAAAAAGATATGAAGTTTTTTCAAGTTTACTCGAAATGGTCTTCCATGGACAGTGATGGACTTGGGTCGTTCTTATATTCAGATACTCAATTTTGTTTCTAAGAGGACCATGATATCTGCCAATCTTGTCGCCAGCTTGCGTGAGGACGCTGTTTGGCTTATTCCCAGCAGAATCATTCATAGGCCAATCAGGATTTCACGGTTGTCAAATATACAGTCCAGGAGCTAATCCACATACACGAACCAAATGACATACGAGAAGAATGAGAGAGGGGTTTTATTTACACACACACACACACATATATATATATATATATATATATATATATATATATATATATATATATATATACAGTCAAACCTGCCTTAGCGGCCACCTCTCTATAGCGGCCACCTGTCTATAGCGGCCACTGAAAAAATCCCCCGAGAGAAAAGCCACGTTAAAGACCCTGTGTATAGCGGCCACCTGTCTAACGCGGCCAGCGGCCACAAATTTTGTTTCCCGCGGTAGATTTTAACCTGTCTATAGCGGCCAAAAACCCGATGGAGCCGTAGCCGAGCCGATAATTCAGGGTTTTTTTTCTGCTTTTTTAGCCGTGCCAGTCATTTCTGGGCAACATTCAATGATCGCCACCGTTGCATTCATCACTTATTCAGTCACAATAATGCACTAATTCATGACTGTGCGCATGCTACATCTAGTGTACTGTGCAACAATTTCATAAACACCGGCATTGTTCTATGCATGATACACACGTGTGCATACGTACACACATAAATGTACATGTATATACAACGATGATACATGTACATGTAGGCAATGCACACAAAGTTGGATTACCTGTCTATAGCGGCCACCTGTCTATAATGGCCACTTTTTCCGTATCCCTTGGGTGGCCGCTATAGACAGGTTTGACTATATATATATATATATATATATATATATATATATATATATATATATATATATATATATATATATATATATATGTGTGTGTGTGTGTGTGTGTGTGTCTGTGTCTGTGTGTGATTATAAACACACACAGCAAGTAACTATATGTATGACACAATGTAAACATTATAAACATGAGCACACACAAATGTATGAAATATTGATGATATAGGCCTATAATAAAAGGAAAGTGGAAAAATTCTCCTCTACTCCATGATTCCAGTATATAGATTAACCTACTTTGAAATGACCCTTCCTGCTTCAGAAAAAAAAAAAGAAGAAGAAAAGTGAATGGAATTGAACAGTAACTTAATTAAAAGTTTCAAATTGTGGTAAAGCTATCAGTTCGTCTTTATGAGTCACGTCATATTGAATTTTGCCCGAGAGGTCTCCAGGTTATATTAAAAAGAGAAGAAGAAGAGAACCTTTACCGCAGACAAAGACATCGCAATAACGGAAGCAGTTGTGCATAAGCTTGACTCAGCTATCCTTTGCTAGTAATAATACCATAATGACCAGTTCTGGTACAAGGCAACCGATCCATTGCGAAGAGAATAAGAGACGGAAATATACGCGAATATCAAGAGAGAGAGAGACATATAGAGAAAGAACCATCGATCCATGTCTAATCTAGAGACCTTGCCGCTTCTATGGTAATGACGACCATTATTGTGCTGCTGTGGCGCTTGTCACGTTCTAGTTGACGGGGAAATTGCTACTCCCCCTTTACAGCTGAAAATGTCAGTCGGCAAGTTCAGCCCCAAAAAGTTCGCGAATATCGGCGGTGACCCCGTCTTACTTTACTCTATGGGTATTATGGCTGTACCGAGTTTCTGTTGTTGTTGTGTTGTTTTTTTTTTTGTTGTTGTACAGAGCAACGCAAGCCATCAAAAGCGTTAGCATAATAGAGGTGGCATTTGTAACGGGATGGACTGTAAATCATCTGAATGCATCCCGGTATTGATAGATGAATCAGACACACTATAACCATTCTCTCGTGTTTCTTTCCTCCTTTTCTTCCGCCTCCAGGATAAGTGTCCAGGCCATCTTCTTTTTCTTCTTCCTCCTCCTCCTCCTCCTCCTCTTCCTCTTCCTCCTCCTCTTCTTCCTCCTCCTCCTCCTCTTCTTCCTCCTCCTCCTCTTCCTCTTCCTCCTCTTCCTCCTCCTCCTCCTCCTCTTCTTCTTCCTCCTTCTCCTCTTCCTCCTCTTCTTCCTCCTCCTCCTCCTCCTCCTCCTCCTCCCTCCCCCTCGTCCTTCATTTGTTTCTCGTCCTCTTCCTCCCCCTCCGGCTACTCAGCATCTTTTTTTTTTTCTTCCCCTGCTCCTCCTCCGCCTCCTCCTTCATCTGTTTCTGGTCCTCTTTCTAAAGATCATATTTCTTCTCCTTTGCCTCCTCTTCCTCCTCCTCCTCCTCCTCATCCCCCCCTCCTCCTCCTCTTCCTTCTCCTCCTCTTCTCTTGTTCTTTCCCCTTTCCGCTTCTTTTTGTCTTTGTTTTCTTCATGTATTTCCGTCTGTCTTTTTACCCTGTTCAAGTGTCGTATCACAATCATGAAAACAAAATTGCCCTCCTTTCTACTAACACTCCTACACTTGTGTAGGGAAAAGATCAAGGGGAGGGTAGGGTGGAGGGATGTGTGTGTGTGTGTGTGAGTGTGTGTGTGTGTGTGTGTGTGTGTGTGTGTGTGTGTGTGTGTGTGTGTGTGTGTGTGTGTATGTGTGTGTGTGTGTGTGTGTGTGTGTGTGTGTGTGTGTTCACTTTGGGGAGGGGTCCACTTTCCACCTCATCCCTTCACTTAATTATAAAATTTAGTGGGCTGAATCCCCGGGAATACTTTGAGTAAGTTAACATAATTTCCCGTTATTTTCATTTTATCCACCATTTTTGTAAGAAGAATATGTATTGTGTCGTGTGTGTGTTTTTTTTTTCTGCTTCTTCTTGTCTTCGTTCTTGTTTATGTTTTTTTTTTGGGGGAGGTAAAAGTGTTTGTGTGTGTAGGGAGATACTTAGAGAAAAGAGCTTGGATTGTCCATTTGAGCAATACGTTTACTGGAGCTAAATTCGATTCCACAGGTCTTGAAATCAATTCGATAGGAATCAGATTGATAAGCGAATCGAACGAACAGCAGGACATTTTCCCCCAGAGAGGGCGGGAGGAAGCATTCGATCAATAATTGATCTGATTACTGGTATTGGTGGTGAGGTCGGTGCGTTAACAGGTCATACACTTTCTTTAATTCTTCCTCTTCGAAAACAATATGCAGTACGCGGAAAATAATGACACGTTTGACTTGTCCCAAGAGAGGGCGCATCGAATTATCACAATTTCAACAAATTACACTGGAAACCAGCCAGCGGGACATTTCCCGTACGCAGACCTGCGGTGCCATTTCCCGCTGGAAAAAAAAAATCCTCCCGGAGCAAACAGCTGTGAAACTCGTCATGTTGCCTTTGAAATTCTCGGATAAGCTGTTGTTACAGAATAATTCTCCAAATGATGAAGTGTATAATAATATCTGTTTGGTTTTTATTTGTGCGTGTATGTGTGTGCGTGTGTATTGTATGTGTGTGCTTGTGTGTGTAGTGTGTGTGTGTGCGTGTGTGTGTGTGTGTGTGTGTGTGTGTGTGTGCGTGTGTGTGTGGTGATACTTGCCCATGCACCCTCAAAGTGAGTAAAGAGGTGTCGTGTTGTTTTTTTTTAAGGGAGTAAAGAAAATATTATACTGAAAACATACAAATGAGATGGATTGCAGATGAGGAGAGATTTATCCAGTATCATATGAAGGGTTTGTTTGCAAAAACCGATAAGTCCATTTTTGAAGATTTTGAAGTACGATCACTGTCATAAAGGACAAAATAATACCTTTTAAATGATATATTGGTCACTACATATAAAGGTATATTTTTTGAAGTTATGGTCAAAAGAAGCAAAAATTTTCTTATTATTCTCTTTATTTTTCTTGAACTTTAATCGCAAATATCTCCATTTGGCAAATATGGACTTATCGGTTTTTGCAAACAAACTCTTCATATATTATCAATAATTACATATCGATTCAGATACCACGTACAAGATTGACAATCTATTCTAACATTATACTGATGTGATCTTGACGAAGACAGATGGTTAATGTGACTGGTCACAAACAAAGGTGGAGCAAATTCATGAAAATACCGCAACATTTTCAAAATGTTGCGGTATTTTCATGCCAACATTTACACAAGGATTTCTAGGAAGAGAAATGTGACGTTTACTAATATGAAGTGTGACGTGAGCTTGGTGGGTTTGCTTAAAGGGGAGAGTGTCTTTGCTTCAAATCAGGCATAGTCATTTTTATCTCCATAATCATAATCATCGCACGGTCATTCTCATCTATATTATCATCATCATCGTAACCATTACTATGATGATCATCATGATGATCATAGTCATTATTATCATCATCATCATTATCATTTTCATCATAATAGGTCATTTTCATTATCATAATTCCCGCCATGATAATCACCACGATCATCATCATCATCATCATCATCATCATCACCACCACCACCACCACCACCACCACCATCACCATTATCATCATTTTCACCAGTGCTACATCACAAAGACACGTTGCTAAATCGTATACACACCCCGCCAAACGAATAGACTAACTAAGAATGAAAGTGGATAAACAATTGTGTCGCCTTTTCCACTGCGTTGAGGTTGTTACACTTTCATCACTTTATGTCCTTTAAAAAGTATGGCTTGAGTAAAGGCCAATTTTCCCCCGATAACTGAGAGCTAATCGAGCAGTTTCATCAAATCGAATGTATATTTAGAAATTACAGTTTCCTACCTTTTCACAATTCGGGGATAAATGAGCTATCACGCTGTAGGTAAATAATAGGCAAGGTGATAAAGTCATGGTCACACACCGACCTACATACAAATTTGCACCTATATCTACCCAACTTGTTTGTTTGTAAACATTGGAATTATAACAAACGCAAACAGAAGGAAATTGACTGGAAATGAATTGAAATTATAATCAGAAAGCACAAACTGCATCCTTGCAACAACATTGTTGTTAGTTGCAATGAAGGAACGGAAGCACTTATCGGAAAAAGGCTTGTGATTGCCATTCTATCCAACAAAAACACAAGTATGATTTTTTTTTGTGTGTGTGTGCACAGGCAAGAAGCTGATAATAGAGGCTGTGACATCAGACAGTACTGAGGCCGAGGTTAAAAGTCCAATTTACCTTTATGAGCTGCAGTGATTTCAAAAAATGTTCAAAATATCACATTTCATGAAATGTGTAGGTCTGTTGCATCACAAGGTCAAGTTTACTTTTATGAGCTGCAGTGATTTCAAAAAATGTTCAAAATATCACTTTTCATGGAATGTGTAGGTCTGTTGTATCACAAAACATCCTACCATATAAAATTTTCGCAATAAAGCCTAAAATATAAGGAGATATCAGTATTTTTCTCAATAAACCGTACCTGTAGACGGTTTAGTCTATAGAAACATTTTTATTATAACTGTTGTTCACATTTTGTGTATTTAAACAACACTTAACATCGATTATACGGATTCAATTTTTTACAGTGGTTGTTTCTATCCCTAACTCACATTTTAGAACTGTTTTAAAGCACTAATGATGGGTTTTTGTTTCATCTGCAAATGGTAAATTATGCCTTTAAGGTCTACTCCCGAAGTCTGCAGAGTAGCTCAAGTTTCTCTGTGACGTAAATTGCGCCATCTTTCCTCACATGAATCTTGTCCACCATTAATTATATACGAATGCATCGGATTGCATGACAATGACATGTGTATGCCCAATACACAATTATCATAACGGCTGGTTATTGGCAGTGGCAAGATGTAGTTTAATCGACAATCACCCCCACTCCTCCACACACACCTCACCACCCCCCCCCCCAACAAACACACAACACACACACACACACACACACACACACACACACACACACACACACACACACACACACACACGCACGCACACATACACAACACATACACATACACACACATACACATACACACATAAAAGTTCGGGAGTCCCTAATGTAGTTCCCTTTTGTACTTTATTCCTCCACCCTTTTATCGATATCTCCCGTCCTACCCCCTTCCTCCTCCGAAGCCCCCTCCCCTCTCCCCTGTTCGATTCCAGTACCACTACACCTCACATCTCCCTCCGCACTGCGCACATGACGATAATGCCTATACCAACGGTCGCAAAACGAACCCTTCATCGTTCGTGATGATTTCGGTCGGTGCGTCGATTCCATCTTTTATATCGAACCGTTTGGTTCGTGAAATCTGACATGCTGGCAGGTCACCCGGGCGTGCTTGCCCGCAGTAGCATTTTACCCCCTTTGCCTTCCGCGGCGTGGAATCGCAGAACGACAACGGCTGAGCTGCCACCAAATTCGCTCCGTCCAGTCTCAGCCTTCGGCTTGTTGCGCTGGAGTGCCACCTCCCTTCACTGACTGAGGTCGAAACAAAATAATTGGATATATTCATTTCTCCTTTCTGATCATTTGGCGGAGCTTGGCTCATTGGTAACGTCTGCGTCTCAATGCCTGAAGCGGTGGCAGACGGTATACATACCTCACTGAACTTGACTCACTGCGGGGATTCCGGCCTGTGATGCTCACATTTTTTATTTTTATTTTTCCTTCGTGTCTCTTCCTCACTTCATTTCTAGTTTGTTTATTGGTGGGTCTTTTTTTTCCCCCTCTCCCATCCTCATTTCGCTTGTGGATGCTTGAAACCGGTTGAGGTCGACTCTGGCAAAAGGGTGCAAGTTCTTATTTATAAGTGCGGTGCCGTCGAATTTCATTCATTCATCAAACGGAAATCTTCTATTTTTTTTTCAATCCTCTGTTTTACTGTTGGTGTACTGAAAGGATACATGTGGCGCTATGGCAGCCTACGATCATTGGTAAGTGTTTAACAACTGAGGTCTTTTTAAACATAATTCATCATTGATTTCATAATGTACTAACCATGAGTGAGTCAACATGTAAATTATATCGCTTCAGCATGAATTTCTGACAGAGACCATTGACGCTTACCCTTTGGTAATCCTGCGCATTTTGTTGTTGTTGTTGTCGTTGTCGTTGTCGTTGTTGTTGTTATTGCTATTGTTAGTTTGTATGTGTGTACATGCACATGTACAATGTGTGTATGCGTGTGTGTGCTATTCTGTGTGTATGTGTGTGTGCTTTTCGTAACTTTCAGTTCTTTCTCGGGTAGTGAACTTTGCATAACTCTCTCTTGTCAAACCTTCCAAACCAAACAAATGGTGACATTATAACTATGGGTTTTTTATGTTTTTTTTTCCTCTCTCAAAAAACAAAACAAAACAAAATCATGAGTATATGAATGGATAATGAGTTGGAATATCTTGTCAAATCGCGACACTATCGGTTCTGAAAACAAATAGTATCACATGCTTTTTCACTCGGGCCAATGGGTAGGGCCTATACACACACAAAAAAAACAACAACAACAAACACCACCACGACATCGAACATACACAAACGTTCCTTCTCGTCCCCTATCTATATATCTCATCCATTAATGTTCCCTCTCATTCCGAATAGCTGCGGCGTAGTTATTGATCTAGTTGCGATTTCGCGCTGTCAATTTGCCAAATTATAAGTGCACTCCATCGGCAAAATATAGCCATGATTATTTTGAGTCGTCCAGTAGGCCCATGTCTGTCTGTCGTCGCTTGTCCCTGTAATGACGTCCTTCTGTCCCCGTCCTTCTCTCTCACTCATTTTTGTCTCTCTATATCAGCTTGTGATGTTTTAACCCCTTCACTCCCGCCTCTCCATCAGAGCTAATGATAGTACTGTTTTCCGAGAGGGTATCTTTGGGAGTTGGGGGGGGGGGGGGGGGGGCTGTGTTGGGATAGCATAGACATACCAGATAAGTTCCCTTTATTACAATCATAACTTCTAATTCTCAATCATAAGCTACTACCTGTTAAGTAGAAACGACGCATTTAAATTCGCGACTGAAATCCTCTTTAGTTAACCCTATCTATACCAGTGAGTCAAGTGTGCACAAATTTCATATACATACTTATGGACTGGAGTTAATATGGTATGCAGAGGGTAAAGAAAGCATGAATACACTTTGCTCCTATACGATAAAACCTGTAAATGAAAGGACTAGAATACAAAAGTGGTGGCAGAGCTCTCTTCCCCCCCCCCCTCCCCCCTCGGGCCGGGGGTGAGCGTCACGAGTTCGACGCTCACGAATCATACAACCCACGAGTCATAGAGCTCACGAGTCATATAGCCCATGAGTTCGACACTAAGCAAACAAGTTCCACGTGACCGACACATTAGCCTTGTGATGTTGCCCTAATGTCGAACACGTGGGCTGTTTTCACCTAGTGTCGAACTCATGGGCCATATTTGAGTAGTGTCGAGTTCATGGGCTACATGGCTCATAGAACTTCATTTGGTGTCGAACTCGTGGGCTGTGTGACTCGTGGGTGTCGGTTTTCCTAAGACGACCCCACCCTCCCTAATACCACCAGTTATAGCTCGACGCGCTGTGCATGCCTTGATAGTTTTTGTCACAGCATAAAATCTTGAGATAATTTATTTTTTCTTCTTTTTCTTTTTCGGCTGGAGTAATCTTGCAAGAAAGAGAGAACTTCGAAATAAAACGTCATTTTTCATCAAACTTATACGAAGTAATCACGTTGGGCCAACGTAATTATTTTGTAAGTAATCACGATTCTTAAATAATCAGGTAAGTAATCTTATCAATAACGTTAAGTAATCTTATTAATCACGTAAGTAATCATGATTCTTGATTAATCAGGTAAGTAATCTATCAATCAAGTAAGTAATCATGATTCTTCTGTCGAAGAAAAATGCGTGAAGCACTGAGATGTGAATTCGGTGACCAAAAAGAAGAAAAATAGCCAACAATAAGCACGTGTCGGCCTTTACATGATCCATGACTCATCCCTGGTTACATCCATTATCTCTCTGTCCTTGTTAACATCAACTCGTCCTTTCTTTTCATATGGGTTGTTACGACCATTAGCAAATTTTCACCTTTCGTGGTGAAAGAAAGCCCTTAATTGGTCGGACACATTGTGAGCTCGTATATAATGTTTAGTGTTTCATGCTGATTGCCCCCCCCCCACCCATGCGTTTTCTGACTGATTAATTAATTTGTTTATTTATTTGCTTATTTACTTATCTTTTTTTCATTTAGTTATTCTATTCATTTATTTATTCATTCACTGATTACTTCCATTTGTATGCTTATGTTTTCATTTTCATTATTTATTTATTTGGTTATTTGTAGAGCCTTCGATACCAAATGTGCTCAAAAGTTGAATTCATGGTATGATTTGCAATCAGAATAATAATGAAAACAAAAATTCCATTTGTTCTGTGAACGGCTATGCTGAATGTAAGTATAGAGGATCAAATCGGGTACGTTTCTCGCAGCAGCGTACACAGTAGACTGGAAAAGGTACACCCTCATAATGAATAACACAGTATATTTAGTGTTATTACTGACGTATTGTAGTTGAAATCCGATTATATTTATCATTTTCATAATCTGACCTCTTATATCGATGTTTATTTCCATTTTTTGTAGAGTTGAATTGCACTCTCAACAATAACAACTTTATATATTATACCAGCAAAACAACAATGACAAAAGTTGCAACAACAAAACAAAAGTATAATAAAAAAAACACACGAGAAAAAGAAAAAAAACAACAAGATATCCGTTGATACGATAGAGCTGTTACGAGAGATTTAAAGGTCCAGTTTACCTTTGGGAGCAGTGATTTCAAAAATGTTCAAGATATCACATTTGATGCATATGTGTAGGTCTGTTGTATCACAAAACATCCCACCATATAATTTTTTTGCAATAAAGCCTAAAATATGAGGAGATATCAGCATTTTTCTCAATAAACCATATACATGTATACGGTTTAGCTGAAAGCATTCTTATTATAACTATTGTTCACATTTTGTGTATTTAACAATACTTAACATCGATTATACGGATTCAAATTTTTACAGTGGTTGTTTCTATCCCTAACTCACATTTTAGAACTATTTTAAAGCACTAATGTTGGGTTTTTGTTTCATCTGCAAATGGTAAATTATGCCTTTAAGCTGGTTAAGGCCAAGCAGGCCAAGCGGAATTAAGAAATAGATAAGTTCATGGCTGTGACCATGTCGTGTTTTTTTTGTTGTTTTTTTTTATACTGTAAACAGAGATGAATTATCACCATCGCACGTGGCACCAACCCTTATAATTACGATAAATGTTCAAACGATTTACGACTCGTTGACTCGTAGTCAGAAAGATATTTCATCGTAGTTCCCCACTAAAAGTCAGACTGTTATTTTCTTTTCGGTCGCGCAAGAGTGCGTGATGACCTTTGACACTGTATATTGGATCCACATCAAAGAACAAAAAAGCAATGATAATTAATCTATCAGGCAGATAAAAATAAGTGCAAAGAGTTCATGACTTTGTGGTATTTTTTTTTTCAAAAAGGACAAATTCACCCAAAATAATGTGTGAATTGAGTGAATGCAGCAATATTTTTAGTAGAACCGAGGAGTTATCACTAACTCCTTCGTAGAACACATCAGTGAAGGTCTAAAAAAAAAAAATCGAGCAATACGTTTTAGTGCCACGTACATCGCTGGACGAAAAGATTACAACAGTTTGTGACGTTTCTGCAGGACAGCGACATAAAGGAAACATATGCAGAATTCAATATGCTCTCATATTGTTTGCAAGATGAAAGAGAACTTGGCTTATTTCTTTCAGAAAGCAGGGGGAATAAACTATTACCATCAACATTACATGTCAGTAACAAGTCAATGGAATGTGTACTTTTCATTAAACAAGAATGTTAATGTTTTTGCAGGATTCTCTTTATATTTTCACTCTATCGCTGACCTGCACTAATGTCCAGCAAGGGAACACTGAAATTTAAAGATTCATACCTAATGAACGGATTGTCAGATTTTTCACAAACTTTACCCGATGTGATATCGCTTCATTCACTCAATCCACACATGTCTTTGGATAAATTTGTTCCTAAGCCTTGGTATATCCACGCCAAAGGAAACCAACAAAGTGTCAATCACAAAATAAATGTATCAGAATGATCAGAAGACGGCCTTTCTTTATTTCTGGAGAGTTCGATGTTCTATTGTTCCGTGATTGTTTCTGGCCAGTTTCACAAGTTCAGATAAAAAGAAAATCTAGGTTGCAATGACCTTCAGTAGCGATTATTGTATAGTAGAATGGTTGCAGTGAACGAACATCTAGAATTCCGTTTAGGAAGGTCCTGCTGACATGTGTTGTTTGGTTTTTCAAGGTATTAATTAAGATTGTTTTCAGTTTGAGAAATCTGAGAGTAATGGTTCTTATATACATGCTACATACGTCTTCTATACTATGTATTAAAAAAGTATCAATCTTAGCGGCTGAATTGATTATTCAGACGCTTATAAAACTAGAGAATCTGTGAGCTATACCTATTGAATTTGCCCTCAGTGGTGCTAGAATGAATCATTTCGCAAACGGCATACGCGAGTGGCAATGATATTACCATTGTTCATCGAGATCTGCATATTCTATTTCTTCATCAAAAGTATAATGGTATAAATTGCAGCCTATTTCAGCTAAGCTTAAGGTTCATCTGAAAAGCTGTGTACGCTCCAAGTCTTATACTACTTGACAAGTACTGTTCACAATGTTATTAGTCTCGTTGCTTGCTGTAAGGCCCATTGTTCTCAAGGACTGATCATGCGACGCTGAGAAACGGTACCGCTGGTTGTATATTTCGCATGTAAAATGTGGAGACTGAACGGATGAGTGACAAGCTTATAGTGACTGTATACAACGCATCTTGTGGGGGAGAACGCCAAACATGAGCACCCTTCCCCAGTTGACCCCCATGCTTTCCTTCTCCTCCTCAACCTCTCTTCCCCTTCCCTCCATCCGTCATCTACATCCAAGCAGACAATCATCATCATCATCATCATCATCATCATCATCACCCGCAAAGGCCCAGTGAAGAACGTAACACTCAAAACATTCGGGTACGGAAAAGACGCGGCGAGTACATGGTGTTTAAACAAGCCATGGACAAGGAAAAAAATGTTCTAATTAATTCTATCAAATGCAGGGATGGCGGCGGGAACAGACATGGAATGTACAGCGTCGGGGTTGGTGGTATAGCAGCATGTAATTGGCTAGGCTTTGAATACATGGTTGGTTGTAATGTATCGCATGTAATGACGAACATTAAAGGGAAACTTCATCCATTTCTTTTTTTTTCATGTCGAAATATGGTCACCGTAAAGCTTAGCAATGTGATACAAATAGATCAGTAAATGTTTTAATTAAATCGCACAAAAATTAGAAAATGACGGATCGTCAGCGATTCACATTTTTTTAAGACGAAACTGTAATATCGCTCACAAATGCAAGCTGTCTGAGCCAATGATCACACCCCCCCCCCCCCACACACACACATAATTATCGTGACATCATAATCTCTTCCTTTGGTTTGTTCATGGTATAATCATACTGAACATCCGATTTTAGTGACGATCCAACTGTTCTGTTTCTGTTCAATGTTTATTTCGTTCACGAAGTTTATCTGGAATATAAGTGGGATGAATTTCACTTCGGCATTCCTCTAAGGAGGGTAACTACCAGGTGGATCGAAGGAAACTTCTGAGGCGAATCAATCCTGCTCGTATAGTTTGCTAGAAGGTCCCAACAGGTCCCGATTAAGATTCTTTATCACGGTGTGATGATTATTCCCTCATATCTAATTGATAGTTGAATATGTATATATATATATATATATATATATATATATATATATATATATATATATATATATATATACATTGTGTAGACCAAGTAGTGCCTTGAATGACGGGTTTGATAACTACCAGTAATTTACAAAGCATTGACAAATTGTCAATAACAATGATAAAAGGGAGAAATGGGCATGGGCTAGCTTCTGACGCTCAACTTGAGTGAAATCTTAAACCGCCGTAATTCTTGATATTGACCTTCGAAAGATATACAAGCACTTCTTGTAACCTGTAGAGGCTATCTTCCATCTGCATTTCAAATAACCGACCAGTCAACAGTCTGTAGTAATTACTGTGGGAACAACTTACTTCGCGGTCTCACCGATCAACAGCCACATAACAAACATTGGCTTGTATATGTCTCGACCTCGCGCTGAGTCCAGCAATATCACGTTTAAAGCGTCATTAAAAATTGAGGAAGTTTAACATTTTAACGACGTCGGGTAGGGACCTGGCTCTTTTGTGTCAAATAAAAAAAAAATGGCCCCTGGATATCGTCACCTTTGAAGCCCGTAAGGGTTAGCGAGGGGAAGAAGAGCAGAATGTTTCCCTTTAAAAAGGGAAACCCGTGAGAGACCGCAGGCTACGACAACGTGTCGGACGGCTGTGAAGAAAATTTGGTCGTCGAGGTATGCGAATGGTTCATTGGCTCCTCCATGAATTATCGATACGCACGAAGAGGGCGATGAATTAATCAGAGAAGAAAAATGCCTTTTCCATGCTCTGAATGTCCTCGACAGCGATAGACCGAGAGTGCCGATGTTTTATTGCTATGGAACGGGCAGCTTTCGCGACGAGCGTTGCTTTCGTTTGCCGCGGTCGCCGAGGCATATACCTACGCGCAAGCATTATGTTATTCTTTTCTAGACTAATAAAAGTGTCCAAAGACTGGTAGTGCGCGACAACGGGTGAGCCTTTTTAATATTACTCGATATCATCAGACAACATTAACTAAGACCGCATTAATCTATTCAGAGCTGAAGGGCGAAGTAAATTCAACACGAGGCACGTATTCGTGTATGTTTCATTTCATATCTACCGCCGTTGTTCCTCTCTTCATTTGTGAATGTGGTAGAATTAATGGTTCATTAACTCGAGGCATTCCGATATTGTTTGATATTTTGTCGAAATTATAAAGCTTTTTAAAGCATTTTTTTTTTGGGGGGGGGGGGGGTGGCAAATGCACGTGCATAAACCTACACATACACAAAACATGTTGCTTAATCCCCTATATCATATCACATACATGGATCCCTTTGCTTTTGAAAATGAGAGAAAAACATATGGACCGTATAAGTCAAGAGCAAAGGTGTCATACTCGTCAGATTGGAAGAGAAGTAATACTTGCTGTGTAACACATAATATTTCTTTTTCTTCTGCTACCTACTGCTGCTGCTACTACTATACTACTACTACTACTACACTATACTTCCACTACTACTATTACTATACCACTACTAATGCTACTACTAGGTGTGTTGCTAAACATCCTAAGATGACGTCAAAAACACGTACTATATGTTCAGTTTAGTTCACTTCAGTTCAGTTCGATCTTATTTATATATGTTTTATTTATATGTGATGCTTAACATCGAGTTTCGAGTTTTAAGTTTCAAGTATTGAGTTCGAGTTTCGAGTATCGAGTATGAAGTTTCGAATATCGAGTTTCGAGGTTCGAGTCAAGACTCGAAAATGGCAAAAGTTCGAGTTTCAACTTTGTCTTTCCTACAAATGCAGTAAGAGATTTTTTGATTGAATTATGAATAGATTCTCCAGATTCCCGGGCTTTATCATGAGCTTAACAATTACCAATCATCGGCCGCTGAAAATCTACAATTTGAAATTGGAATTTGAAACTCGAAATTCGATGCTCGACACTCGACACTCGAATCTCGAAACTCGCTACTCGAAACTCGATATTAAAAACTCGAAACTCGATACTCGAAGCAAGATACTCGATACTCGAAACTCGATACTCGATGCTTGAAACTCGAAACTCCATACTCGAAACTAGATACTCGATACTCGAAACTCGATACTCGATGCTTGAAACTCGAAACTCGATACTCGAAACTTGATACTCGATACTCGAAACATGAAACTCGAAACTCGATACTTGAAACTCGATACTTGAAACTCGATACTCGATGCTCGAAACTCGATACTCGATACTCGAAACATGAAAATCGAAACTCGATACTTGAAACTCGAAACTCGATACTCGATACAGGAAACTCGATACTCGAAACTCGAAACTCAATGTTTAGCAACACATAGTAGTGTTTTTGATGTCATCTTAGAATGGAACTTCAAATCGTTTTGGACGATCTGAAGGGAGTTCTCAGGTTTTCAGAATCGATCACCAAAAGAAACAATGTTTTACGTATGATGCAATCATAAGAGGTTTATTGTGTTATTTCTTTTTTTTTTGGGGGGGGGGGAGTTAAAGAGGCGGGAAAGAGCGGGGAGAGGGGAGAGAGAGATAGAACGAGGGAAGAGGTAATAATGGGACTTTGATATAATCTGGTCTTAAAAGCAAAAGATGAACAAGGCATCAATATTTAGACTCAGACGTAAGTTTTAAATTGTATAACTGGCAATGTAAGCAACCATAGCTCAACTCAATGATTGCATGATGTGGCCCAGAGATATGAAAAAGCGATTTTCTCAACTGCATCAGCTAATGATCTACTCGATTGAACATGTGATTACCGCTCTCTGCAGATTTCTCTTTCTCTTTAAAGTGTCTCGCGCTTAAGTAACTAGACGCACCGACCTTTAATTCGTCGCCGCCTTCCACGAAGTAAGTCGCTGTCCTTTGCATGGACAAATGCTTTCGTGATGCATCTTTAATTGCATTCCTTGGCGTGTATCGTAAGGATCAAAGAATTAATGAGCCCGGTCACTTGTGATAATCTTAAGCGCACGTTAAATAAAAATAGTAATGAAAAAAATAAGTCGCCCATTAATTTTGAGCGGATAGCTCTTAAGGGGAAGCAAAGGACAGAAAAAAAAATAACAACAGCAATATGCCTAGAAAGCATATCCACTAACTCGAAACGCAGGAATTGTGATGAAGATTCCAGTAAAGTGTACTTCCTAGAATAATGCACGCTTCGCTATTGGCTGTCTCGCCAATTCATCATCACCGCATGTGTGTCGAAATTTCCGGAGTAATGCCAGGGTTGTTTCCATTTCCCTTGCAATACGATGTAGCTGTTTGTCTACACGCATTACCAGTTTCCGCGAAATTTGTCAGAAAAACGGGAAAAAAGTAGCATCCTTTATACTGATGATAATCATGAAAAAGCATCAAACTTTATAAGAATAAGGTGCTATGCTAATTCCTGCCTATTAATAGGACAAACCACCGGAAAAAAGTCTGCCAAATCCCCCTTTTTTATTCATCTGAATTCGAAATCATGATTTCTTTTTCTTTGGAAAATGAAAGTTTGCCATCGTGCGTACCTGTTACTCCTGAGTACTTAGTATATGATAATTTACTGTAAATCTAATCCACAACTTGCACATCCAAATTTCGAATTTCGAAAGAGATTAACGAACATCCAATTCATTTCTGACATACTTGTGGTATGTCTACAGTTTAAGACGTATGACCATTATTATAGATGATGACTGGCGGGGGAGGGAACATACCGAATGTTCCACCCAAAGGGTTTGAAATGCTATTGAGGGAGGATATAAGTCCCGAGACGAAGTCGAAGGACTTATAGCCTCCCGAAATAGCATTTCAAACCCTGAGAACAAAAGTCATCATCTGTTATAGTATTATGGGTTAGTCAAACACGTCAAATACGTCAACGTCAACCACCAGCACAACGCACTCGATCGCTCGCGCAGAGCCAAATTCACTGTGCGCGGGTCCTTCTGTCATTTGTTACGTGAAAATGTTTTCCCATGGGAGAACATTACAAAAATGTTCTCCCATGGGCGAACATAACCAATGTTCCTCCATCACGTGACTGTGTTTAGCCAATCACTAACCGGTATTTGACAACCCATTTAATATAACTTAATGCCATGACAGATAGGCGACATGTTGGAGTTCAATGCACGTAAGACCTTTATATTAGGCCCGAATTCACTAAGGTGGTACAAATTAAACCATGGTTTAAACCATGGACAAAAACCATGGAGCGCCAAGTGTCGCACGGAATATTTCGTTACGAAATCAGTCATTTCGTCGATGAAATGATTATTTTGTAACGAAATGACAACACTTTGCAACTAAATGAACATTTCGTCCACGAAATGATAATTTCGTTAACGAAACGGTCATTTTGTCGACGAAATGACCGATTTCGTAACGAAATATTCCGTGCGACATTTGGCGCTCCATGGTTTAAACCATGGTTTCATTTGTACCACCTTCGTGAATTCGGGCCTTAAGGTTTAAAACTAAACATCAGAGCCATATGGTGGGGGGGGGGGGGGGAAGGCACGATAACTGAAAGCTATGGACTTTTTCCCCATACTTTCAAGTCACGTGGTGGGATAATCTGATCATCAGTGTTTCTGTCATGTTAATCCCATTTCACAGTGTAACACTCTTGGTGTAACATAAAAGCACCAGATAAAGGCATTATAAGCAACAATGTTGTTGCCTCTACCTTATTTCATCAACAATCCGAAGTGTAACGCAAGAATACCAAATGAAGCCCATAAACAACAAAACTGACGTGTCTTTGTTACGTCATCACAATTCATCGGTGTTATAGAGGAGTCAAGGATTGCCATTGAATACACGCATAGTATTACTGATTATCGTTTCTTATTTCCCCCATTGTTTCATCGTTATTGTACAGTGCAACCGAAGAGTACCGTATAGAGACCACGAGCCCGAAGCGACGATGTAGACACCGGCTCGTCCTGCTGGTCATCGCCGTCCTTGCCGCCATCGGAGTGGTCGTCACTCTCGCTGTCATTTACTCAGGTGAGAAAAGTGGAAACAAGACAATATCACGCACTAACCACATTACACACATACACATACACACATACTTAACACAAACGGAAATACTTTGCGACAAACCGGACATAATATAAGTGAAACAAAACGACAAAGTAATGATAGACCAATCGACACTGTGCATAATATTGATTGATATGAATACATGACATGAATTAGTTTGATATTTTTGCGCATCAATGTACAGCCCAAATTGTCACTGCATGTGACCTATTGATCATGTAGGCCTATTGATTATGTTTCTTTTTTCCCCTCACTAAATGAATGCATGCCAAATTAAATACCGGAAAAACAACAGATGGTGATATGATAATGACAAAATCATCATGTAGATAATGATGATGAGGAAATAAGAGGCTTTGGAAGTTTATTTACTTATGATGTATAGTGAAGGATGGCGTCGCAGTATAGTACTATGATGTGTGTGGATGTAGTGGAAGCAGCCAACGCGCGTGCTTAAGTGTTGTGAATACAAACGGTAAATATCATCACTATCGCGCTTTGGACATTGTGTACGTGCACTCACACAAATCCACACACACACACACACACACACACAGACACACACACATACAAACACATGTACACACTTATACATAATAAACATATATGTGGATCGTTATCCTGCATGTAGAGAGGGAGAAAAAGAGAAAGTACTATTATTAAGTCCACTGCATCTTCCATCTTCTTGCATTATGATACTACGGTATTATGATACTATGATATGTATATATATTGCATTAGTATATATATATATATATATATATATATATATATATATATATATATATATATATATATATATATATATTGCATTAGTGTATGTATATATATATATATATATACAACGATGTATATATATATATATATCTTCAAAGTTCAAATTTATTTCATATTTCCATTTCTCAATGATGACATTACAAAATTATCGACAACAAAACAAGAATACAAAATATATACAATCATGTCTTTTGATCGTAGAAGAAAAGAAAAAGAAAATATACTTGACACAAATGTACAAGGTCATATTGTGTGAAAATGTCACTAGTAAGTATAAGAAATATGATGGGGCCTACATAAAAGCTTTAAAGCTTGTAAAACTGTAGGTTCCCGAGTTCATAGGCATATAATTTTACACGGAGAACGGATATGTTTGTCTTGACCAACTAAAATTACACAAGTACAAAAAATCGATGAGTAATAAACTAATGAACCACATAGATATATCTCACAAACCAGACTGCATACAAATCTCGCAGTGTTTGAATAAGAAAATGCTATATTATTAAAAGATGTATCGGTACCATGAAATAACTTGAATGACTTGGTGCTGCGGACAAGGACAAAAGACTGGGAGCATAAAAGGGTTGCTAAAAACTTGGTAGTGTGTATCCACTAAGTAATAACTGTTTTAATTTGCGTTTGAAGGTGAATAAAGATAAGGAAGAAGTGATATCTAGAGGGAGATCATTCCAATATCTGGGTCCAGTAAATATAATTGTTTTCTTTGCAAAAATAGTGCGAGTACGGGGAAGGTGATAGGCGTCACTCTGGCGAGTGGGATAACAGTGGATAGAACGATTCCTTTTGAACATGTGGATAAAAACAGATGGTAATTGATTAGTTGTTAGTTTATACATGAAAATTCCGAGATTGTAATAAAATAGGTCTTGAATTTTCAGAATTCTGTTTTGATGGAAAAAACAATTTGTATGGGCAAAATATCCGGCGTGGTTTATGATTCTTATTGCACGCTTTTGAATACGGAGAAGGGAATCTAGTAATGAGTGAATTGCATTTCCCCACGCCAAAATTCCATAATTAAAGTGTGGAGATATTAAACAAGAATATATACTCTGCAAAATATGAACAGGAAAGAAATGTTTGAGCTTATTCAAGATTCCAATATTTCTAGACAAAATTTTACTTAGAAAATTAATATGAGTTTTCCAGGATAATTCTTGGTCAATCCAAAGCCCTAAAAACTTTGTATTATTAACCTGCTTTAAACATAAATCATTTATTTTGATGTCATATGGAACAACATATGAAGAGTTTGTTTGCAAAAACCGATAAGTCCATATTTGTCAAATGGAGATATTTGCGATTAAAGGTCAAGAAAAATAAAGAGAATAATAAAAAAAAATTTGCTTCTTTTGACCATAACTTCAAAAAATACCTTTATATGTAGTAACCAATATATCATTTAAAAGGTATTATTTTTTACTTTATGACAGAGACCGTACTTCAAAATCTTCAAAAATGGACTTATCGGTTTTTGCAAACAAACTCTTCATATATATATATATATATATATATATATATATATATATATATATATATATTGCATTAGTGTATTGCATGAAGTGGAGACAAGAAAGAGAACATTTTGCGATGATTTAATTCGTTGTTCAAAGTAAAATGTGACTTGATTGTTCAAGTTGAGTCTCATGAATAGACAAAAAGCATTTAACCAGAACGGTATATACCTTATCAAAATCAGGAATCTGAAATTCTAAGTTTCACGAGCCTACGTATGATGAGCTATAGTATAAATATATACATCCTACATCAGAAAAGAGGCAATGGTGCCGGCATGCCATAATGCATCTAATTTGCCAGCATGAATGTGCCAAATATCACAAATTCCTGGGGAAATAAAATCGAAATTTGAAATGCAATATGACTCATTCTATGTATTTTCGATCTCAGTAAAATCTCTACCGTCCTGTTTGCTAGTTTTTTTATTCATTTAATTGACGTCCAAGCTAGAGCATCACGTCGCCTTTCTCTGTAAAACTAGCGGCTGGTGAAAAGGAGTTTGGGATTCCGTAGTTTTGGAAAGGAGTAGGCATAATCATGGACCTACACAAGTAGATCATGTTGGTTATCATAGATGCTTTCATTTTGCGAGCAATGAACCTCGATCGGGTATTAAGCGTGTTAGGATCACCACGTGACATACATGATCATTAGCTCGCTGTCCGCCAAGCGTAGCGTATCACCTGCAGCCCCAGGGGGTACTACAGTGAGATCAAGAGTAGGGTAAGAGGGTGATGGTGATGGTGGTGGTGGCGGTGGTGATGGGGATGAAGAAGGAGGTGGAAGAGGAGCAGGGGAAGTAGGAGCAAGAGCAGGAGGAGACAGGCGGCTTAGGAGGAGGAGGAGGAGGAGGAGGAGGGGAGGAGGAGGAGGGGTGGGGAGGAGGTAGACGAAGAGGAGGAGAGAAAGAGAAGGAGGAGGGGGAGGAGGACGAGGAGGACGAGGAGGACGAGGAGGACGAGGAGAATGAATGAATGAATGAATGAATTGCTTTATTGTCCATAAAGGAAATTCTCTTTTCACTGTTTTTTTTTTTACATGTAGTCCACATAGTGAACAAGACAAAAAATTACAATTACATATTACAAATTGACAAATTCATCTTAGTTCAAAGGTACATATTGCATAATATATAATAAGGAGGAGGAGGAGGGTGGGGAGGAGGTAGGGGTTGAGGAGGAGGTAGACGTTGAGGAGGGGGAAGAGGAGGCGGAAGAAGAAGAGAAGAAAAGAGGAAAAGGAGAGTGTTGGGATGGGGAAGGAGGAAGAGAAAGACGCCGTAGAGGAGAAGGAGGAGGGGAGAGGAGGAGGAGAGTATGGAGGGGAGCAGGAGAAAGAGACACTGGAGAGGAAAAAATTGGGTAAGGGGTGATGTTATGGATGCTTAAATCATGGACAGTCCATGATAGAGCTCCATGCTCAAACAGACCATAATTCCTCCCACGTAGCGGTCATCATAACCGGGATATTAGTAGTCTAGAACTTAGCATGAGGCTATGTCTCCCGTATGTTTCTTCCTGCTGGGACAATCAAAGATAATTTTCCGCATCACTTTGGGTCAGCCACTTTTCATCTTATCAAGATATCAAGTTATCTCTTGTCAAACAGAGTTGATGATTTTGCAGTCTTTTTTAAACCCACTGGATCTATACTGATTTTTACAAAAATCGTTCTTTACACATCACTGGACGGGGCGTGCGTTTCTTTTCATTGTAAAATTTTAACCTTACTTACAACTGTAGATGTTAAAGTCGTAAAAGTCAATCTGTATGCTAGATAGTATCTGATTAATTTATCAGATGTTCATTGAAGACAGGACAACATGAATATAAATATACATATAAATTTGCAATGTATATGTCTCAAGAAGGAAAGTCATCAGAGGAACGTTACGCGACCTTGTTTCGGATCCATTTATTATGTTATGTTGTACCCCTAATCAAGTAAAGTTTTAATGTAACTTCGCTGCATCTTTTCCCCGATCATTCGCTTTCATGTTAATGTTTTAGTGGACCCAAATTTCTCTGAAATTTCCTCTCATTCTATTCATTTTTTTTTTTAAACAGGAACTCCACTTTCATCGCACTACCTTGAAATTGGTAAGTTCACGTTTTGATTCCACTCCCCACCCCCCCCCCCCATGAGAATAAGCATAATGCCGTCTAACGTTGAAAAGAAAAACAAAATTGTGCTGCTTACAATGCCATATTTACACACATACACACATAGTACATTGTACACACACATCATGATCACACACATAATTGCTCTCGAATAGTAATCGTCTCATGTTTGTGAATGTTCCTGTTTGGACGATTTAAAGGGTGTTTTGTTCATTTGCAGTTATCTGTTTCATGTATCCGCTTGCTGAGGAAGACTCTACTGATACACAGACTTACGGAAGAGTCGGTTATCGTCGCAACATTACTATCAGGGCATTGATATTGGCGGGGTTAGCTTGCTTATCACTACATTTTTGGAGACGTTCATTATGCCTCTGTTGTGGTTGACGAGTTCCAAGTTTCTGCGAGGCAACGAGTCTACCATATGTCATTGATATCACAAAGTTTCCGAGCAACGCGTTTTCACATGCCAGCATTAGCTGCTTTTAATGTGCAGCCGCCATAACATTACTTGGCCCTTTAAAGGAGACCTCAGGGTGATTTTCAGACTTAAATACATGTGAACAACTATAAATTGGTTACACTGAGTACAGAGTTTCAGAATTTATAGTGATTGGGATGAGGAATAAGAGTGTTTTCAAAATTTGTATAACAAATCACAATGAACAAGAGTGATGACGTGGTAGCCTCACTATAAGAATGTATGAGTATGGGCTCAAGGAAGCAGAACAAAAGAAGAAAGCATGCATAAATTCTGTACAGGTGAACTTATCAGACACTTTGTTTTGGGTTTTTTTCAGAGTATTGATTTCTTTGTTCAAGGACTACAATAAACTCCACAAATCTATACGTGGAGCTGTTGATTTATGTAGGTACTCCATGACGTGAAATTTTGAAAATCATCTGGAATGCCCCTTTAACATGTTTAAGTCATCTTTTATCGAACGGAAGACGCAGAGTAAATAAACCGCCATAACTTCTACATGTTCTTTGCTAGAGAGTCCATACTATTTGCGTAATAATTTATTAAGTCTGACGAAAACATGGGTCTATAGTATCAACATCCACATGGAAATATTCATGCAATAAATCAAATGGCGGCGTGCATGCACTACCGAGCACATCATTCAACGCGAAGTTGAATTGGATGAATTATTATGCCACGCTGTTGCTGCAAAGTCACGCTGTTTAACACACTCTTTGATAGCAATTTAACATAGAATAGCAAACATGATCTACGACTATTTATACAGAAACCTATTTTCCTTGTGACACCGTGAATAACAGATGAATTCAGCACACAGCAGATACATTTAAGACAGATGTAGATCGAGCGATTGATAAACCGCTTTCTTTCAAACTTATTGGAACAATGACATCTAATATGATAAATGATTCCTGTAGAAAATCCATACCTACCTCTACACAAAAATGACACGGCATATTGTAAGCCTCATGTTCATGCAATTTTGCATCGCAAAGTATATAGAAATGCGCAGTCATTATACTCCAAATAAAAAACATAAAATATCTATCAAATGATAATTCCCAATGCAGATAGGCCTATTACGTTATCATAGGCATTTTGCAAATTCCTGCAGGTATACCTATATGGAAAGAACGTTTCTGGTTTTTTTTTTTTTGTTTTGTTTTTTTTTTTTTTGTCACCAGGTACAATACCTTTCCCGACATCATACCCTGACATTTCTCATATACTTTAATTTTCCCTCTCCTTTCTCGGCGTATTTTGGTACTACATTATGTTGATGAAGATTCATACATAATCTCTTCATATCATAACGCGTGTCTGCTCTGACACACATGTCTGATCTGCCACAAGTGTTCATTATAATCATATACGAGCAAGCTGAATCGGCTAAGAGTGTAGCATGCGTGTAAAGTATACTTTAGTAGTGCAGTGAACCCGCTCATTCAACAAGCGACGCGTGAAGACGGTAATGACTAATTGAAAAGACAATGAATAAAAAACCCTCGCACACGCACGCACGCACACACGCACACACACACACACACTCACACACGCACACACTCACACACACACACACACACACACACACACACACACACACACACACCCACACACACACACACACACACTCGCACATACACACACTGAAACAAGCAGACAGACAAACCAAAAAACAGCCACAAGTAATCTTCTAAATGAAAACGATTTCATCGCACGAACGAATCAATACCGAGTCTCGACGATCGGCATTACCTCGGGCTACATCATTATTTCCTCACATTTCACTTCTGCGCATTTTTCCTTTCATATATCCGAAAGTGTCTTTGATGTCATCCGACTATTACTGACCTTTTTTGTCAGAATAATCACGAAAACCATGAGATAAAAGGGAATTCTTCCGGTAAGCTCAGAGACTGTGGATCGGCGTTTTAAATTAATCAGCCTTTGATGAAATACAAGTGTTACAATCAGCTAGCGGTTTCTCGTTTAACCCATGGCTCAAAAGAGCGTGATGGACCATCTGTAAAAACTGTATCTGAAATGTATAAGCTGGAAGTGAGCGGGTTAATTCTTGTACAAGACTAGTTTCCGCTCTATTAGTAGTGCAACGAAACGTGACTTCCCTACAGCGTCTTTCTAATAGCATTATAGACACGTTTTTGTTGTTTTGCTTCTAATTTTTAACCTAGTTGGTTATTTGTTTTTTGTTTGTTCGGTTTCTATTGTTGGTTTTTGCTTTCATGCGGAAGGCAGCATTTGCTGGTAAATCGAACTCATCTAGGCATAGACGGTATCGTGTCTTATTATTTTTGCTTGTCCGTTTATAGGTCGTTGCCTGGTTGTTGCTTAAATTGAGCATATTTTAGGCAAGGGGTCAATAATTGTATCTTCACCAATGTTTACGGGATTGCGCCAGGATTCAATTCAGTTCAGTTCTATTCTATTCAATTCTGTTTGTGTTGTCATATCTGAACAGAATACAAAGTAAAGAATTTTACTGTAAAAAGAACAGGTGATTATTGATCTCCATCCTGTTGAAGAATAGAAAAATGCGAACGGAATTAAATTCTTTGGCTCTTTGAATGTTGACTATGCCGACTAAACCGTCAGGTATCCGGCCGCAGGATAAACATGAGATAAATTCCAAGAAAATCTGCTTTGAAAATGGGTTAATATACAGTTACTCTTTGCGGGAGATATCAAGCATCTTTCACATCATAAGTCAATTTATTCCAGATTTTTTCTCCAGACTTTTTCCCATATGTTTTTTCCCTTTGTGCATCGTCTTATTTTTCTATTTGACATTATGTGTATACCTGAGGCCCACATTCCACAAGCTTTGTCACTCTAGTAGGTCCCTCCATTTTTCGAAGTTTGCGTAATGTTCCATGATCTTTATCACTTCACTTCTCATGACAACGTATCCGATTACTTCAAGGTTCCACAACTATACTCTTTTCAGTTTACTTTGTTTCCCTAATGTTACCTTATTCTCTATGACCAACATGACCAGGGAAAGTGAAATGTCTATTCTAATGAAATAACATTTGAAATGAATTGAATTGAATTGAATTGAATTGAAGTTTATTTACTAAGAAAGCTCTTGTGGCAATAATAGCTCTACGAAATACACGTGCTTAAGCAGTAGTTCAGTTCAGTTCATGGTATAAAGTGAAACAAATACAACAATTGTCCTGGAAATCAAAATATTAATGCATAAAATGCATAATGAATAAACGAAATGCACAATGATAAGCTCAAAGACATAGATGAGAATAATATCGTACATATACATACAGTATATGTGATTGTTTTTTGTCTTTTTTTATTACAGCTGTATAAACAATCAAATCGTTTAGGTGATCATGACTTTGCCTAAAACTACTGCATTTCCTCTCAGTTTCGAGAAACAGCAGCTAAAACGTATCACAGACTGATAGAGGTTGTCAGATAAAGCTGAGTTGCCTGACGAATTGACCGCTCTACATGCCTTATCAAAATGCATTAATGAAATATCAATCTACGAATTGAAGAAAAACATACGTCGTGCGGAGGTTTAAAAAACGTTTCATCTAAATACAAGGAATGATTTCACTCAGACTGTTATGATCCTATAGCGCACCATGTCAGCGCAGCAATGTTTGGAAGCGTGGTGAGCATATCACCATCCTCTGCTTCTTTCTTCTACTGTCATCAACTTCGCATTTCACCATCCTCTGGAAGTCCTTGATCTACTTTGCTTTGCTCATGTCGTTTGTCTTTTGCAACGATGATGGCAAAAGATTTTCTTTGTCACCAGCTCTCGTCACTTGGTGTGTTTATATGCTTTCTTATTTTTGTCTGTGCGTACTCCTTGACCAAGCTAGATACCTAGGATACCAAGGAATCATCCGGCGTGCATGGGCGATCCGTCATACCCGACAGACGGTTACTAGTAATGTATATGACCACAGAGGGTAACCATGAGACTTAAGCTCTCTCTGTGACGGGGACTGCAGACAGTGTGTACATTAAAGGCTATTTTCATTATGGTTTTCTGTGCTAAATGGCGCTCAAAGTACGTACGTGGTTAAAACGGTTCCACGACATTTGCTATTAAATGCGATAATGATTTCTCCCATGAAATATCTGCACGCTAGGCCAAACATGAATTCTGCCCACAAACATAACCCTAACCCTAATCCTAGCCCTTACTTCAAACTAAACCTAAACTCCCATCACAACCCTAACCCTAAAACCCTACTAAGTTTTTGGAGAAAAATCAGACCGGAGCAACTGTCCCAGGAGCAAATAAGTCGTGTCACCGGTTTTAAAAAGCAGTGGTTCGGAACGGGTTAAGGATCATTTCTAAAGTCTGGCAGACTACTCCTCGCTCGTGGCAGCGCAAAAAGGCGGGAAGACGTCGAACGAAACGCGAGTGATGCATGATTGATGGAAAATAGGAGTGTAGATGATGACCTGGAAAATGGCTCTCGGCCTCTTGCGACGAAAAGTCAAGAGTGCCGTGACATCGCTCTTGTATCCAGCTCACGTCTTCCTCGCGGGTCCGTGTCGTTCCTTGACGAATTAAGAGTATCATTTATTGCGTCGGACACGTACTCGCGACTGCGTTAGATTTAGAACGCTACGAAAGGATTGTCTTCTTGCGATTCGATTCGATGCGACTTACAGATCCAGATGATGCGTGCGTATCCAACCATGAGACTCGGAACAATTCAGTATACCACACGACGCGATTCCATGAAAGTCTACATGACAACTCGTCGCGCGATATGTCCTGGTTTTAATACATTCCTTACAGTCAGTACCATTGTTTTAATTCTATACTTTAGTGGATATCTAGGAAAGTGTTTTCTTAGTGTGTATAATCTAACCCCGAAGTTCGCAGTGAAGACTTTGACATCACATTATTTATTTTCATCAACTCAAAAACACTGAAATAACCCAAGCAATATTAGATGAGTTCTGTGAATGATGTTGGTTTGAGGGGGGCTTATGATTATGTAATGGATCTCAGTGTTATGTGTGTTACTGGGAATAGA
The DNA here is from genome assembly GCF_964275005.1 of Diadema setosum. NCBI lineage: Eukaryota > Metazoa > Echinodermata > Echinoidea > Diadematoida > Diadematidae > Diadema > Diadema setosum. The sequence continues at coordinate 30,204,220 of NC_092700.1, read as the reverse complement.
GGAGAGTGTTATTGGGGAATAGTACACAGGCTCGGCATATGAATAGGGGGATGTTGAAAGAGGGGTGGCCCGCTGAATTTCCGTTTTATCACCTTGCACCCCTCCCCCTTCCCCTATACAGAAATGAGATACAATGAATAGATGAAAACGGGCTGGCTGAGAATAAATTGTACTCAGTTTCAACCTTTTTCTTCACTCAAAGCAGTCCACTTTGAGAATTCAAGAAACACAGACCAAAGCAGAGGTCAGTCTTGCCAAATGTACTTTATTCTCCTAAACATCGTCTGGGTAGGGACGTTTCGATTGCAATCGTAAGTGGATTCCGGCGTTTTTACCAATTTTGTAGCTGATGCTAGCATGCATGTAAAATCATGCAGACTCCTTTTTCAGTTAAAGGTACTGTTTACCATTAGGAGAAGTGATTTCAAATTGTTCGAGTTTGATGCATATGTGTAGGTCAGTTATATCACAAAACGTTCTACCATAAACTTCGAAATGAAGCCTAAAATATAACAAGATATTTCTGTTTTTTCAATAAGCCACAAGTGTAGACGGTTTACTCTAGAAACAATTTTATTATAACTATTGTTCACATTCTTTATCTGCAATATATCTGCATTGATTATACCAATTTAATTTTTTACATTGGATGTTTCTATCCATAGCTCACATTTTACAACTATTTTGAAGCACTAAAGCCATGAAATCTGGGGTTTTGTTTCATCTGCAAAATAGTAAATAATGGTTTAAGGTCCAAGAACTATAGCGGGAAGAAGGGGGGGGGGGACGAGGAAAATAGATACGCGCGTCGTCTTAGCTCTGTGCTAAACTCTTGTCTTCGCGAATAACTTATTTCAGTAGTAACACTACTTGATTATCATCATTGAGATGTGACATTCGGCTCCAAAGCAACAACAACAACAACAACAACAAAAGGAGACAGCAGTGCATTCTAATTTGATAAAGATTTAATTGTTAATCATTTATCAATATATTATAATAACTATCAATTAATAAATACAAACAAAGGGAGACTGAGCAGAAATGTATATAGTTTGTGAGTGAAAAAGTGAGGAAAGAAAGTAGGATTTTATCTGGACATCTAGAAATGGAATCCCATTTTCTTTGCTATCTTTTTCTCGCTTATGAATGATATAAATTGATGAGAAAACATATCGCATCTCCGTTCGTTACAATCACTGATGATACCCGGCGGACACAAAAATAAACGATTTTCCCATCTTATCCCTGCCCACGCCTACATTATATGAAGAATATTTCGCTCTCAATCAAACACCTGCCTTATCCCTAATACACACATACATACATGTCTACACACACCAATAAACAGCCTGTATTATCTGTTTAAAGCTCCCATGGTATTATGTTGACATTCGTCGCAATGAACCACGTGGGTGTTCCCCGGGGGATTCGCGTGGAATGGAGGGAAAGTCACGATTTGCCCCAATTCTATATCCTATGGGTAAATATTGTCTTAATCAGCCGTCAACAACTGGGAGAAAATATTTTCTATGTTTTGCGAGTTGAGTCCACCATAGACACGGAGCGTCAGTTCTCACAAAATGTTGGATCCACTGAACTGACCTTAATGCGTCGAGACGGCATTTGAAATCGGGGATTTCGCAAATGCGTCGCGAAAATAACACGAAAATCTAAAGTACCATTTCCCTGGCCATTTCCCTTCCATTTGGTGACAATAATACCCACCCTCATAATACAGGTTGGTAAATATAAACAGAAATGAACACGGTTACAGTCATTGAGCGTGTGACCCTATGAATTCAGTGCGTCGGCATTGTGACGTGTGTCTCCGAATGAGAAAAAATCCGTGAAGTGAAAAAACACCCCTCCCCTTCTCTTTACCCGGGGCATGAACCCTCTGATATGCGTACATACAGAAATGTCTTTCTCTCCCTCCGCTCCTTCCCTATCACTCTCTCACATACACACATATGAAAACACACATACGAAAACACACATACAGACACTGAGACTCACACACACATGCGATAGCAAACAAAAATATTCGTTTTTTCTCTCTCCTAATTTCTAGTGTGTGCATAATAAAGTTACATATTTTCTAATGATTATGCTATACATTACAGCTAAATATTGTTTCTAACTTCTTTTATAAGGCCCCTTCTGTTGCCTTCACTTTATGGAAAAGATGATTTACCTTTGATATCTCTCTTAGCCTGGGTGTATAAAATGATGATAAAGCCCTCTGGTGGAGCAGTGGTAACACTAAAAAAAACTACCAGTCTCATTGTTAGTTACGCGTTAGTTATTAGGCAGAGGGGAAAACGACACGGGCATTTTATCATAGGGCTGATTGTAAATATCCTTTTGGCCTTTTACGTACCATTTCCCTGTTTAGCATCATAACGTTCCTTGTAAAAGGGTGCAGTCACTAAAGGTAAGCTGGATATGCATGTGGCCCATGACTAGTATGGCATTCGTATATGGAGGCATGCAATGATAGGTGGAGGATATATACTTCTATAAATACAGGAACAGCTACGAAATACACTACAAAAAATTGGCTTTATACAGCACCTCCACATCCTCAAATCGGCAACACTGAGTTGTTTTGTTAGGATTACGCGCAACGACATCGGTTCGAGGAGCGCGAGGTCGAGCTCGAACATCGCATCAATGATCTTATACCCACACATTGATGCATCAGGACTGATGCCGAAAGATGACCGGTGCATGGGAGGAGGAGAAGGTGGAGGATTATTGGGCGAAATATTAGAAAGTTACTACCTATTCTCTACTTGAACCTGGTTTCCTGTGTATTAAGTTTATGAGGATTTAAGAATTCAGTATGGAACGGGTTAAGCTATCTTCGAAGAGGCTTATCAGAAACTCCCATGGACACGCACCGCCCCATGAAAGGTCTGGTTATGCCTGAACTGAACTGAACCTATATAACGTCTTTTCTCGGACCTGTTTGTTTGCTTTGTTGTTTTATTTTTAAAGGGTTATTTTCGAGCTCTGGAAAAGACGAAAGGACTTTGACACCTTCCCAACAACTGTATATTTACACTCCACCCACGGGGCTCTAAATCCTCCTCTTCTTTCATAAAAATTTCCCTCCCCCTGCCGAAAAAGAAATCGAACAGAAAATGTTTAGGACTTTAAGCCTCCCTGGACCTTGGTCGCCTCAAGTTGTCACTGATACTACATGCGATAGGGTTTATGAATACCATGGTATGGACAGGGTTAGCCACATTCCATGATTTAGACGTCAGTTGACTTGATGGTGTTGTTGTTGTTGTTGTTGCTACTGCTGTTGTTGTCATTGTCGTCGTCTTTGTCTCATCATAAAGATTTACTTTATGTGTCCACACAGGAAAACAAACAACATCTAAAATCAAGAAACCAACGTCTATGTATGAGCCCCTTTTGAAGAACGAGAAAAACAAAGGGGGATAAGATACTCAGTAGTGCATAATTGTCATTCTCATCGGAACAAAATAGTGCTAACTCTGCATTCCACCTGTGAAGCGCGATTTATGATTGAAGAGATTCATCCATTCTGGTATATTATAGCTATATCATTATGCATTGGCGATGAAAAGAACGGGCTGTTATTTGCACTGACATTCATACACTGACATATTCACCAAATCTTCAGAGTAGTCAGTACAGCTGAGTTCCCATTACATTTTGATTATCCGTGACTAATTTGATACTATGCGCCCCTTGTAGAGTTCATGATATCACGCAAAAATGCGCCAGTCTGTCTGTAGAAGTCATGCTATACTATGTCTCCTTTATAAATTCTCATGGACGTAGAATAACAAGTAATTCATCATTCTTTAGTTGAGTGGTTTGCTGGCTTTTTGTTTCTACTGGTGCTCTTGTCCTGTGTGACAAACACCAGTAAACCACAATAGGCGTACTTCTCGTAATATTACTCCTTAGGCTTGTCAACAAGTGAGCTGGAACCTTTAAGCAAGAGCAGAAAATATCAAAATATGTCGGCCATGTGAACAGGCGGAGTGGAATATATACCGGGAGAGCGAGACGTCTGAAATTTTGTCATTCTGGGACGAAAAGTGCAGCGCACTGAAAGCAATGTGTTTCGTGATCCCATATAGTCTGCCCCTAGAGAGTTGGTACTCCGAGTATCTGAATTTTTCCGGCAAGAGCGATGGTGGTATATAGGGTATCCAAAGGATTGAGAATTATCATCATCAATAATGATGAGCGTATAAAGCCATATAGATTTATTACGCGCTTTCGTATAAGCACAAATGCCACATGATATACAACTATCCATACTCAGTGTAACATGCACGAGGGTAGGCCAACCTGCATACACACATATCAAAATGACACACACTTTAATACTTACATGCACGCACGCATAAATGCACACACACACACACACACACACACAAACGCACACACACAAACGGACAAACAATAGGAACTTACAGCTTCATTATGATGTGTATGTAAACTGATATGACTTATCTATAGTAAGGAGTTAAAGGGGGGGGGGGGATGAGAAAAGTCAAAACATGCAGTTAAATTAAGACTTTTCTAAAAAAAAAAAAGAGAGTAAATTATTTTACAAGAACAACTGTGAAAATTTCAAAGAAATTGGGTAAAAATTCGGGAAGTTATGAATACCATTGTGAAGTTTTGCAAAACAATTTTCAAATAGTTGATGTAAGCATGCATGCAAACAAAAAGTACAAAAATGACGAACATATCTATTTAATTATCATCAAACATGATCATAAACTTATTCATTTGCATATTCATATTGTCTGTGAGACAGCTGTCTTGTGGAAATTAGCAAATCTTCACAATTTCATAACTTGCGTGATTTTTATCCAATTTTGATTAAATTCTAATTGTTGTTCCAATCTGATAAAACTGTAATTTTGTCAGACTGACCCGGAATTCCCTTTTAAAGTACATTACGGTAAATGAAGTCCGTCACGCTCGAATCTGTAGTAATTCCAAGAGTTTACATCTTCATTGTCACATTGTTATGTTTGATTCCGGCCCTCCTATAATCGGTTGGTGCACAACTGAATGTCAAAGAGCTTTCTATTCTTGTCCGCTGATTCTAAAATCAAGATTTGTGAAAACACTAAACGCGAGGATTTTGTACTCCTTAGGCGAAATCGGAAAAAGAAAAAACTCCTGTGATTTGTGTTTGTTTGCTTGCTTGTTTGTTTGTTTGTCAGGCTGTTTGCTCGTTTATTTTTGCCAGAGTGTGTTTTTTAATGATCCAGAGCTGATAAGAGGAACAAGAAGGAAGTATTCTGATATTATCTCGAATTGAAATCAGAAGGTTTGTTTTGTGCACTGATTTGACGCTTGTATGCATGATCGACGTCAAACGCAAAATATTATCTGTGAACTTAGGCGGACGATGGAAAAATTGCGTGGGCTGGCCAGAAGGCAACTACCTGTTGTATACTTGGATATATGAACAAAATTGGCACTAAACAGTAAAGAAAATGTACCACTACCCCCCCCCCCCCCGCAGAAAACGTCAGACGAGACGACCATAGCAGATAGAGAGAAAAAGAGACAACTTATAGTCATTATCTATTAAAGAAACAGTGTTGTATTTTCATGATTAGATGCGTATATGCAATATACATGTACATGCATTGTGTATGAGTTTTGAAAGGATGGTACATGTTTTGGTTGAGATGGGGCCTCAGGTTTTCAACTGTTTTTGTGAGATAATGAGAAACTTCTTATGAAATATCAAAGAGCATATACGATTCCAAGAGCAATTCAATGTTCATTTGATGAAAACTGGTTTTGAAATGGCTGAGATATCCAAAAAAAAAAAAAAAAAAAGAGATCCTATAATAAAAGGTGGGACCCAACTTTTATTAGGAACACTTGGTTTTACATTGTTTTGGGTTGTCTCAGCCATTTCAAAACCAATTTCCATCAAATGAACTTGGAGTTCCCATTTGAAATGTATGCTTTTTGATATTTCATAATTGGTTTCTATTATTTCCAAAAAAGTTAATATCTGAATCCCCCAAAACTATGCCATCCCTTTAACTTAACATACTTCATCATTCACTTGAATTTTTCTTCTCTCTCTCTCTCTCTTTCTTTACCCTCTTTCTCTCTCCATCTCTCACTGTCTTTTGTTGGCAGATAGGGTATCAGTGGTAAGTTCTATCAGAATCAGAGGCAGGGAATATGAGCCGGATCTCAACGACTCGAATACCGACGCCTACCAAGAGTTAGAATCATTATTCATATCAAAGGTAAATCGCACGGATATTTTTTGTCGACATTGATATCTCAGACGGTATGCGTAGAAGCGACGTGGGAGAGATCAAGGATTAAATATAAGAAGGTCCAGTGCAAGAAACCATAGCAAACAAATATGAAAAAAATAAAACAAACAAAGCTAAACAAAAACCTGCGTGGCATGTAGACTAACATTTTTTTCCTTATCTAAGCAGCCTTTGTCAATTTATGGACCTATATTATGATCATCTTTTTTTTTTAATTATATGTTTTATCGGTTATCTTCTTACGTGGCGCATTTTCGTCATGGTGATGGGCCACGTAGTTCCATTCAAGATTGTAAAGAAATCACTAGTACATCATGATTATTTATTCAAACAGCAAATCCTAACTTGGTGTCTTTTTATGCTTAAAGGGATGGTACAGTATTGGTGGAGATGAGAATTGGACTTTTAACTTTTGGGGAGATACCAAGAAAACACTTATGATATAGTACAGAGCATACCATTTTAAGAGGAATTCAAAGTTTATTTGATGAAAATCGGGTTTGGAGTGACTGAAACATCCAAAACAAAGTAAAACAAAGCGATCGTAATAAAGTGTGGGTCCCACACTTTATTAGAATCGCCCTTTTTTGATATCTAAGCAATTTTAAAACCAATTTTCATCAAATAAATGTTGAATTCCTCATAGAATTACATGCTCTTTCATATTGCTAAATATACAATAATTCTATACAATAATCATCTTTGCAAATGATGATGATGCAGTTTTGTTATGAAGGTAAATATTTTCTCACTGATGCAAATGTTTGGGTAGTGGCATTGCACTTACGCATCACTTCACAATTAGAGCAGGTCCAATTTGGTGAAGTACAATGTTGATCACAAAATCTAGAATGCAGGTCTAATAAAACCAGATGAGATTATGAATATTACTCTTGCAAAACGAAAAAAAAAAATGCTAGAGGCGCCATGCGCTAGGTAATTCTCTGTACCAACTCATCAATCTATTTCAGATGGACACCTTCTTTCAAGGAAATAGTCTTGCAAATATCTACAATCGCACTATAGTCACACAATTTCGGTAAGTGTGGAAATATCAATTTATGTATTCTTCCTTCTTCTTATCATTCATTTTTTCAATCATTAATGATTTTGATTTATTTGATATTTATCTTTGTTTATCCATTAATAAATGTCGCTATATTGCAGCTCTTCTTCACCCTGTCTTACTTCTGTGTTCTTTTTTCTTCCATTAAGTTCTTTTTCTCTTCCGAAGCCATGTTACCAATGTTACTGTACCATTGTATACCGTCACCAGCCGCATCACCGTCATGATCATCACTCTTATTCTCACCTTCTCTTCATCACCCAAATTATCGTCATTCCGATCAAAAGCATCCATTCTTGTTGGATAAGTAAGTAGAAACAGGAAACGATGGTAGTGTTGTCAGCTGCTTAAACCCTTTTGTGCAACAAGTTCCACCCCGTGCACGACTAAGTAAAACGTAGCACCGGGGCTTTAAATAGTTAAACTGATTATACAATTGTTTCTATGATTGTTTTTATTTTCTATTTTTCATCATAATGTGGTTTTTTTTTTGTTCTGCTGCCTGTTTTCTTCTTTCTTTCTTCTACTTTTTCTTCTTCATTTCTTCATGTTCTTTTTCCTCTTTTTTTTCTTTCTTCTTCTTTATTTTCTTCTTGCTCATCTCCCTTTGTCTTTCCTTCTTCTTCTTCTTCTCTTCCTCCTCCCCTCGTTCTTCTTTTTCTCTTTCTGTCTTTCAGCTCAGGCAGTGTGATCGTCTTCTTTGAGATCATTCTGACAAATTTCCCGCCAGACCTCATAATTCGGCCGCTGACGCGACACAATCGGCACAAGACCAGCCAGCACATCCATCTCCTCGTGAACAAGGTAGGCCTACATACCTCCGACCCGTGAGTTCTTTGCGAGTGAGTGGACGTTATGATCCGGGTGATATTCGTTATTCCGAAGATTTGTTAATCCGAAAATGAAATAAGGTTCGTTATTTCGAAGGTATGTTACTCCCCAAACACACAAACCCTCATACCTAGATTTTGGTTCATCCGAAAATGAAAAGATTGTGCGTACTATTGTGAACCTTCGGAATTACGAACCTTATTTCTTTTTTTTTTCGGATTAACGAACCCTCGAAATAACGAGCTGCAACTAGTTGTTTATAGAGATGGAATTAATACAGATATTAATGAAAGGGAGATGTCCAGTATATATATATATATATATATATATATATATATATATATATATATAATATTTTTCAATAATTTTCAATTCAGTTCAGTGCAATTCACTTCAATTCAGTTCAATTCAATTCAATTCAATTCAGTTCAGTTCAATTCAATTCAATTCAATTCAATTCAATTCAATTCAATTCAATTCAATTCAATTCAATTCAATTCAATTCAATTCAATTCAATTCAATTCAATTCAATTCAATCATTATTTCTCCGGGTACAAAAAAGAAGATATATGTATATAAGATGCAAAAATTGCTTGAGGGGATATCAAGATTGCCTAACAAGTTATTTTGCTCTCTTGAAATTATTATGGGATTGTAATAAATACTAATATTAACCATTAACGTAGGGGAGGGGCAATGTGGCTACTACATATCTAGCAAAAAGTGAAACATTATTTTACACATTTATAGCAGCTTTTTTACGTACAGTATTCATAGGGGAGTTGTAAAGTGATAACATGCGTCGCATCATCTAATGCATAGAATAATGTGATTGGAACTCTTTAAAACAGGAGCACCAAAATAATTGCCCCTGATTTGTCTCTTTTTTCTCTGTCTTTCGTTTGCTGATTTTGAGGAAACGTCTCCGTTTCGTTTTCTTTGACTCTTCTGCTCTTATCACAGCCACGACATAATGTAATAATGCCCTCAAATTGCGTTTTTGGTTCTCCTGTGAAGCGCGCAACCACCCCCTCAACTTTCCCCTTGGGCAAAACACATGGTTAATATCTAACCCATGATTGCGACTCGAAAGCGTTTATTGGGGCTTGCCTTGATGCTGGCCCGTGTCAGAATGGCCATAATGTCCTCAGTCATTACCCATTTCAAAAATGGCGAAACCGACGTCCAAAATCAAGAATAACGGTTGAACGAGTAAAAGAAGAAAAAGAAAGAAGAAGAAGTAGCAGAAGAAGAAGAAGAAGAAAGAAAGAAAGACAAAGTAGTAGCGGAAGAAAGACAAATAAGAATGAGAAAGAGATGAAAACTGGTCGTCGTGGCGTGGTGCCAATTCACCACACCTCAGTGTTGCCAATTTACCGAGCCATAAAAAAGTCACTCCAAGACAAGATAAAGTTCCACCCGTAGATGATATTTCAGTGTGAAATGGCGAAGACATATAAGGGATCGTATAGTTTTGGTTGAGACCTAACATCAGGTTTCTAACAATTTTTTTTTTTTTTTTTTTAGATAATGAGGAACCTCTTATGAAATATGAAAGAGCATGTAATTCCAAGTTGGATTCAACGTTTTCTTGATGAAAATTGGTTTTGAAATGGGTGAGATATCAAAAACAGAGCAATTCGAAAAGGTGGGACCCACCTTTTATTAGGATCGCTTTGTTTTACTTCGTTTTTGGATGCCTAAGCCAATCCAAAACCGATTTTCATTCAGAAAGTTAATAGCCTAATCCTCATCTCCACCAATACTATACCATCCCTATAAAATTATTTCGTACATCGGCTTGGTGTTATAGTTTTTTTTTTTTTTTGGGGGGGGGGGAGGGGGTGGAAGAGGAGGGGATGGGGGATGGATGGACGAAGGAGAAGATGCATTCAGAGCAGCTAAATATCTGGGGATTTCAAATACTTGGGATATTTTACAGGTAATGGCATTTCTCGTCACCCTGCCTCGTGCAACGCCGCAATAATGACCTTGTTTAGGTATTAAAACATTTCAGGTGACGGAAGAAATTCTCTAAAACAAAACAGCAATTACAACAACAACAACAGCAATAGCAACAACGACTGAACAATGCTGGGTTCCACCAGCTTGTTCCAATCATTCCAAAGTTATGTATAATATTGGAGTGTCGGCAGGTGTATGCAAGCGCGCACGTCCTTGGCTGGCCGCGGTGAAAAGAGAAGAATGCCACTTACTCGATATGTGGCAAATGAACCACACTCGTCACTCGCGCAATGGGACGTCTTTGTCACGGTCATTGCCGAAAAGGGATCGAGTCAATCCTCTCCCTGTAGGCCGAAATGTCTTGTGAGGACCTTGACAGGTAAAAATCATGTCATTACGAGCTTCTTATTCTTCTGGGAAAAACCACTTGAGTCATCGATATGATTGCCTACATGATTACAACAGCACATGGTGTGAGGCTGTGTGTGACCAGGGAGGCGGAAAGAGACTCCCCGACGCGACGTGACAAGCAAACTGCGTGTCTAGTACTGACAGTGCACTCCTGTAATATAGAAGTCCTCGGGACGGGTGGTTCTCTTTCGTTATACCGAAATGTCGTTATAACTGAACAGTAAAGTACATAAAGATAATGTAGATGATGATTGTGGGACATGAATTTTTACATCGATGTAACGAGAATGTCATAATAATCGTGTTCGTTATAATGGGAGTGCACTGTATTTTACATGTTCAAAATTTCACCTTAGGCAAACAGAGAATCTAGCGTGGAACGATGTTGCAATGACGGTTGAACACTGCCCGTTTCCACATGATTATGCAACCAAACTCCAGCCATCACATCATCGGCTCATTCGAATTTTACTCAAGTCTACACCTCCTTCTCCTTCTTTTTCTCTATTTTTTTCTTATAACATTATCAGGCCCGTAGCCAGGGGGGGGTGCGTCGGGTGCGTACGCACCCCCCAAATTCTGAAAGGTCCACTTTTTCATAATAACGGTTTTTAGCAATTCTCAAGATAACAATCCAAATAAATATAAAGACACATTATATGCTACGTAAATGTGGAAGAATACGTTTAACAATGTTAAAAATAATTGTACGAAACCCTTTTGTTGTATGAACCATCGGATGTCCCCATGCACACAAACACTAATGTTATGTATCAATTTGTGCGAGCTATTATTATATTGGCACTGCATGCCATGGCCCTTGGCGCGTGTGACCGGTGTTTTTTTTTTTTTTTTTTTTTTTTTTTTCCACTGGCCGCCCGAGTACGTGCGATTCGTGTATGACATTGAGGTTGACACTTGCATTTTTTCACAGGAACAGAGGTAAGTGGATGAAAATCTAATAGCCTCAAGTTTACATATATAATAAAAATTAAAGAAATTTCCTCGAAATTACTATAATCGAAAACCTGAGACATTTTATATCTACGTCTCACAAAGATATAGTACATGTATATATAAGTACATATTGGCATGATAATGCCTGGGGATAGATTATTATGTCAACTATTTTCCATTATGAATGCATGCTCCAATCAAATTGTGAAAAGGTGGTCATGAATTAGCATTTCTTACGAACGATCAGGAGAGACAAAACAAAATGAAAGACCTGTCTTACTCCAGTTCTCTTGTAACACTCATTGGGCCATTATGCATGCCTAACGAATTATAATAGCTGCTTTTTCTAGCCCTTTTGCTAGTACCAACATTCGAGAAAAGATCATCTATCAAGTAACTGTACGATCTCCGTGCATAATCTAGTGCTTTTAAACACACTTGCCTACTCGCCTTCAGCTGGCATTTGCTTACGGTTCCAACAAATTATTAGTTATACATTTTCTCATGTTGTGACAGTTCGATTGGTTCTCATTTTGAAGTGAGCCAAAACCTAAGAACATTCTCACTTATAATTTCCAAAGAGTATTATGCAGGCACGCAAACTCAATTTAGTTGTATTTCATTTAAATGTAATGGGTAAGAGGGTATGAGAGAGAATGCTGAGCTATGAAGTAAAATGGTAAAGTAAAAAGTTTGTCAGATAGTATTACAAAAGCCTGAATATTGCAAGAGCTCCGGAGTAAAAACAGTCAGGGAAAAACCCTATGTATGATAACATTGTGAGAGCGTTAGAAACTAACTTACAGGTAGCGGATTTCTTTGCAGGCCAAATTCGGAAATGTACTGTTGATTATTACTTATACATTTTCTCATGTTGTGACAGTGTTATTGGTTCTCATTTTAAAGTGAGCCAAAACCTAAGAACATTCTCACTTATAATTTCCAAAGAGTATTATGCAGGCACGCAAACTCATTTTAGTTATATTTCATTTAAATGTAATGGGTAAGAGGGTATGAGAGAGAATGGAAAGTGCTGAGCTATGAAGTAAAATGGTAAAGTAAAAAGTTTGTCAGATAGTATTGTAAGAGTGCTGGTTTTATGGTGTTGGTAGCGTGGTGTGCACTCTCAACTATAGTATACGATGTCAAGCCACAGTCGAACATTAGTTAATGCAGGAGACAAGGTGGTGGTTCCAAGACATACAATTTAGTTTATTAGATATAATGATCAGGAATTCCAGAATGGTGCATAATACTGACGAGGAAATATTGTCGGTAGTATATATAAAGAATACTGTTCCACTCCTTCTTGGCACATGACCGAACAGAGTCGGGGCCGGAGTAAGATTGATTCCTCAACTCCAGAAGCATAATATATATAGGGACATGAATAGAAGTTAAGAGATTAGTAGGAGAGGGTCTATGATGTGGGGATTATAGGTTCATTGAACAGTACTGTGTAAGGGACTGGTGGTGGGAATTGTAAACACAGTTGGTCTGAATTTACTTAAACTTGATTGAGGACAAAGGGAAGGATTAACTATTGAGTAGAGATTAACCAAAGTAATAACAAAGATGGTTGGGTTCTGAATGGAAGTTTCATTGGAGGTTTGATGGTCTTGTTAATAAAAGGATATGAGACTATAAAGCTGGGAAGTGTTCATAGGGTTTGGATTGGACTGGTCGTATATCTAGACAGTATAATTGGGGCAGGAAATGAGGATAAATTCTTAACTTGGTCAATCAAGAGACACTTATAAATTACATGAGGTTTGTTCTGTTTTAAGGTATAAACTCCCTATTTCTCCATCTTACAGTATTACAAAAGCCTGAATATTGCAAGAGCTCCGGAGTAAAAACAGTCAGTGAAAAACCCTATGTATGATAGCATTGTGAGAGCGTTAGACTGCATTGTGACGCATCGTTATTTAATTTACATTCTTTATTGATATATTTTCATAAATATTTCAAGAGTCGGATTGGATTACAATTCTCACTTACAGCTTTGTAGAAGTCTGAGTCAACAGTATCACACAGTACTTCAAGACGTATTTTAGTACAAACGATTTCTTGAGCCTGCACCGTTTCAGGCTCTGTTCTGGATACGGCGGTAGAAACTCATTCTTTTTTGTTGTTTATTTTATCATTATTTACTAATCTCTTTTCTAACTTACAGGTAGCGGATTTCTTTTCAGGCCAAATTCGGAAATGTAGTGTTGATTATTACTTATACATTTTCTCATGTTGTGACAGTTCTATTGGTTCTCATTTTAAAGTGAGCCAAAACCTAAAAACATTTTCACTTATAATTTCCAAAGAGTATTATGCAGGCACGCAAACTCATTTTAGTTGTATTTCATTTAAATGTAATGGGTAAGAGGGTATGAGAGAGAATGGAAAGTGCTGAGCTATGAAGTAAAATGGTAAAGTAAAAAGTTTGTCAGATAGTATTACAGAAGAAACTCATTCTTTTTTGTTTTTTTATTTTATCATTATTTACTTATCTCTCTTCTAACTTAAAGGTAGTGGATCTCTTTGCAGCCCAAATTCGAAAATGCCTAGAGACAGCTAGTAACCAAATATGCTACTATAATTTAATAAATAAGAAATAACCATTCCAGTATGTATCTTAGTGTGCACAGTAAGACAGATCAAAGCAAATAGGAAAACATCTGAGCACTAAGCCTGAGGTCTGAATTTGCACTCAACTTCTTCCAATGGCTAACGGATGTTTAATTTTTGAATTTCACTGACCTCCAAATTTCACAAAGAAAACCTTCTTAGCATGATGGTTAATATGACATTTGACTGATATTGGAGATGTTTGCGAATCGGATCTACTACCTTTAATATTATTAAATCTAAAATGATTATTTGAAAGTTCGGAAATGCTGGAAATATCCTACCACAAGGAGGCAAAATGTAAATGGTTCACATTTACAATTCATTTTGTTTTAAAAATTTTCTTATTTATTTTCGTTTTTGACAAACTCGCATACCAGGCTCCAGGCCTGCTAACGCGGGTATACAATAGAAAAAATAAAAGTTAAAGCAACACCAGCAAAATCACTATTCTCAATTTTGCGGCGCGCTACGCGCGCAGAGTCCCGAACACAATTAAACTTTGCAACTTCCTGGCAAAATGAGTTTTTACTATTTCCTAGATGAAATACCGTAACGCGATTGCATGCAACAGACAAAAATACAAATTTCCTCGAGACTTTAAAACGTCATTAAAACAGTCAAAATTCACAATTTGCGGCGCGCTTCGCGCGCAAATTCTTATACAACTTTTGTAGTTCGGTCGTCCAAAGAATATATACATATATATATATATATATATATATATATATACATATATATATATATATATATACATATATATATATATATATACATATATATATATATATATATATATATATATATATAATTGTGTGTGTGTGTGTGTGTGTGTGTGTGTGTGTGTGTGTCATCATTGGTATTGGTACCGAAGGTCCGTTTTTTTAGTGACCGCACCCCCCCTTGAAAAATCCTGGCTACGGGCCTGCATTATTACGAATATAAAAACGGATTGTCACTTGAGTTGAAGAACGCTGGTCCGAAGGTGATCCATGAGATTACATTGAATTTGCTCATATTCGTCCGTTGTTGTTGTTGCTTTTATTTCCGTCTTCAGATGAAAAAAAAAATACACGATATCCATTGCATATACCTACAGCATGAAGAATCGGGGGATGTCTGTCCATGGATGAGTTGGCTGGTGATGGCAGGGTGGTGGTATAAAGGATGACTGCCCGCGGCCCGTAATGATGCTCATGAGATCTTTGATGTCCGTTTGCACCGTTTCGCGGAAATCAGTCTTTGCTTCCATAAAACCTTAATTCGCTTTTTTCCTTCCGAGTTACGGCATTGCCGGGTCGATTTCTGCTACATTTTTCCATATCAAACTTCGCAAATAGTTCCTTGAACTCCGTTCATTCTGCGTTTCCTTTAACATGTTCATCAGCAAATCTTTAAGTCGTTGAACGCTATAATAAACTCAAGACATTCTGTCATTAAAAGTTTTTTTTTTTTCTAGAATCGGATGCGCAAAAAGTTTAATCTGAAGAAGCGTACATTTCGGAGGCAGCATGCTGAGATTTCAACTTTCCCTTCTTCGTTTCGTCTTCTTTTCCCCCTGTAACACTCTAAACTCTCTGGTCTATTTTCTCAAAATATAATGTCTCTAATCGTCCTGCTCCATAATGCCTCATATGTCCCTTTGCATTCTCTCGATGATAATAAAATTATGATTGAAAGATATATTTACATATTTACCGATAACATTGCTTTTTTACATCTTCATTTTTTTTTTTTTGCAGACAATTCAAAGGAATTCACACAACACCGATCTCGACGACGACATCGAGCTTGACCTAACGTCCCTCATAATTCACGAAGGTTTGTATCATCTACGTAAAAGGTTTACGGAAGCGTAAACGTTCGGTTAGCCCCGTTTGTGCCTTGATGAGCCTATTGCCACAGAAGACCTCCATATATCGTTGTATACATTATCCAAAGTTCCCGGCACAGAAAGGGTTAAAGCTTGCCTGGATGTGCCTGTTGGAAAACGAAAAAAAAACAACAACAACAAAAAACAAAAAACAAACAAACAAACAAACAAACATTAAAGGCAACAGGCTTTAAAAGCGAGAGCATGCGGGTGCATGCAATATCAAGACTATTACATTGTCGAGGTTACTTATATTGTAGACAGGTGTGCATTTCTTAGTTTCTAAAAATTGATTTTTTAAGTATAGTTGTGACAGTGATTTACTAACCAATGTTAAGGAAGTTATATATTCAAGACATACTACAACAACCTGTCTTTTTTCTTCTGTTCTCCAATTTAGTCCTCCTTCAGAATTCACATGAGGTCGCGCAGAGTAACAAAGGTAGGTATAATCTTCAAACTGTGAAGGGAATGATCCCTTAATTTGACTTTAATTGTCATCATTTCATAATCTATCGAGATAGGCATTATGGACAAATGCTCACGATTTACGTGTTTATTTTTGGTTCTTTACGAAATGTTACGATGATTGGTAACGTTAATCACGACGGCTGTTTAAGGCTAAATTGTATGCAACCAAAAGGACTGTCAGATTTAATTATCAAGAAAACAGGAACTGTCTCTTCGTGACATGATCCCTTGAGAGGAAATCTCGTAAACCAACGATTATATCCTGTGATCATGATTTCCTTCATATCGTTGACAATTTGTTCATGATTATGGTCTAATATTTTTTCTCGGACGCGTGCAAGGCAATTTAATCTGTACATAATACACCACTTTCCGTCACATTTACCTGCTCAGCTATTGTGATGAAAAAAAAAACACGTTTCCTGTATTCTCTACATCGATGTATGTTAGACCGAGGTTAGACTCCCTAAAAGTGCTTGGAATCAGAAGAAAAAGAGTGAGAGTGGCATTTAGTTAGAACATACATGATTCCATTATTCTCGATATCCGTTGGCCAAATCTTATGTGCATATGAAAGGCTGTGTCAAAACAAATGCGGGTATGGAGCAAGGGACTAAACAGTATTTTTAATACCTTGTTTCGCCTTTGTTGTCGGTACAAAAGCGCTAAGAGATGAGGCGGTGGGCTGTACGAGCACCGTCGCTAAACTCTGCATCCTGCTGCAGTGTAGTGCGCTTTCGTCCTGAAGCAAATTCAAAGCTCTCGTAACTGCAGACCTATCGATTAATTGGGCCCTATTATTTGGAAGCAATAAGCACTGGACGCGGGAATACCACGAAAAGGCACGCACAAACAGACGCTCTGAATTTTTATACCTTATACAAGTTACGGAAACGTCATCAATATATATTTTTTTTCTCTTCGCAGAATTAATTACTGTGCTAAAGATATTTTAGCGGCATATGTTTTAAAGCAAAATCAGATTAAGATAGACCTTCCTTGGGGTGGAGGTCCCCTTATATAACTATAATTATAATTATGACTCTACCGATTAAATCTTTTGTTCACAGATCAAGTCAAGTGTGAAATACCTACGGAAGACGGTAAGAACACACCGTGAATTTTCAATGTGACATCACGATTAGTGATCTCTCTCGGATCACTTTATTATAGCAACTAATAATACTTTGACAATTGCAGACATTGCATCAAGGGAATGAATGCATATACTTACGAGCAAATTCGGTATGATAAATGTCAAGTCCAATGCTCTCAAGAAATAGCAACAGTACAAGAAAAAAAGTGATGGATCGTGTATTCATCATAATGGTTTCATGGCAGACACGCTGTCTCTAAACGATACTACATCTGTTCAAATTCTCTTGATTACTTGAAGACAATCTCCATCTACAACATTGTCGAACTTGCCATTGCATGATGTCGGAGCAAATGATATCTACTGCTCCGTTCATGACCTTTTTGTACGTGTCGAATTGTTGTTGTTGTTTTTTTTTTCAAAGCACATTACTTTCAAAGTAGTAGATTTTATTTTCCACTCTTCAAAATCGTCATATGAAGGAAACAAAAAGTATGCATAACGAAGATGGCCTTTTAAACAATACATCGGGCATATTATATTAGTCACTCTTAGCCTGGCTTCAATTTTATGAAAAGTTGATATGAGAACAGCTCTTTCTGGAATGGCAATTGTCATAGTAACGACAAGAATTGAGCTTCCTGATTGGTTGTTGCTATTGGAAGTTGCCATTCCAGCAAGAGTTGCTATCCTAATATCATTTATGTAATGGGACCCTGGTGTGTATGTGTGTGTGTGTGTGTGTGTGTGCGCGCGCGCGCTCCTGCCCTATCTGTTGCAGTACACTAGTGAATTGTTTCCGAACTCCTAGAATGCAAATTGTAATGTTTTCAAGTTTCATCCTTTTAACCAACCTTGTTTTTTTTTTTTTCTGTACACAGAATATATTTATTTGAAAGACAGCGATGTGGTGAATGTGACGTCATCGTGCTTTCCAGAAGCCGTCGAGATCGGTCAGGAAATCGCGAAGATCTACGTCGCACCCGAAGGCCATCGAATCAAGATCAGCTTTTGGGAATTCCGTTATATCGAAGGCATGGATAGAACCATTTATTCATTGCTCTGATATCCATTCATTCAATAATGGTCACGACTTTGATATCTGTTACCGCAAATGCGAAAAAGAAACTTGCTACTCAGGAGCAGTTGGAACAGTTTAGATGGAATTCTTCTGTATGCCCCTTTCCACACAATGAGAACACTATTACTGCTATTACTACTGTTACTACTGCTACTACTACAAATGATGATAACGATGATTATAATAACAATGATGATGATGATGGTGATGACAAAAATAATGATATAATGATAATGATGATAGTAATAAATTGTAGTGATAACATTATTTATTACAAAAATAATCAAGAATAGCGATTTCCGCGTTCTTTTGCTTTTTCCTCCAATCTGTGCAAAACAAGACATGGTAACAGCAATGTAATCGTCTAAAATGTCAGCAAAACTTGGAAACGTAACGATCATTTGATTGATAAATAGGTTTGGTAGGCCTATCTAAGAACATCTAGGGGCGAAGCGAAGAAGAAGATATACTAAGAACCTCTTCAGTTGGGCCTATCTATCAATACATACTCCTGTCACACCAGCTGTACTGCTCATTCAAGATGGATGAACGGGAAAACTGATCTCAAATTTTACTTGATATTTCTCTTTTCTCTCACTAGAGCACGAATATCTTTACCTGGGAAGTGCTACAGAGGTCGAAGTCATCGGCACATTTATGGCCCGCTTCACTGGCTACGATATTCCACCCGACATGGTCAGCGCTGGTAACGGTCTATGGCTGCGGGGCTGGAGTTACGGCAGTACGGTCAAGGGGGTGTTTGCCGCCCAAATTAGCGTGATCAAAGATGAGCTGGGTAAGGAAAGACCGTTTCAATGACGCATTCAAAGTAGTTGATGTTTCTTACCAGACTATCATGTGATTGGTTGATTCTTCGGTGATAGTAAAAGACTGGACGTTGCAACAACAAGAAAGGTTGAAATAAAAAACATCAACAATGAAGCAGGCTACCTATAAAGTTTCCACTAGAAAGCATGTCTAATTTAATATTACCACAAAGCTTTTGACAGCATGTTTGTTCACTGCCTTGGCTTTGATGTTATGATAATTAAGCACATTTACACATATTAATGACATGTAGAAGCAATCCGTCTCTTCCCTTTAATACGGGGTAGATCTTACGTCTTTCATGCACATAGAATACAGGTGGAATCCGTAACATTGGTATTGAATGGTAATGCAGACTAAAAAAAAATTGGTTATGGTATAAAGACACATTAAGGGCCAATAGCAATCAATGCTAATACTTTGAAATTCAACCTGTCGCGATCTAAAACTACTGGTAGAGCTACTTTGAATTTTCACAATGACATTGAAGAAACATTTCAATGCATGTGTGCATCATTAGGATTACCCAAGAAAGTCTTCAATTCCAAGACTTTGACTGTCTATTTTCCAACCATTTTGCCTTTACCGACCGAAATGGCCTTATCTGACTAGTCTAACACACAGTCATGTACGTGTTTGCTCTTTTAAGTCAAACAACTGTAAGAGCTCGTTTACAAGTCTGTCCACTTTGCCTCTATCCACACGGCAAGTTTCATTTCTATCCACGAAAGAGGCAAATCAGCTATGTATGTTACAAAAGAAAGGACAACTTTTCGGTTAACAATGCTTAAAACGGACAACTCTAATAATCACTTTTATTCAACGTCATTCAACAACAAACGCTCTTCACAAGTTAAACCTTACAATGCTCATTATGTCCTAGACACACATTTCACGATTTTACAATCTACGCCTGATAACATGTCTACGCCATATACATGTCTTCCAGGACTTTACATATCCTAATCTGTTGTTAAAGGGACTGTACAGTACTGGTTGAGGTGGGGATTCATGTTTTGAACATTCCTAAGTAAGATAATGAGAAACCTCCTCTGAAATATAAAAGAGCATGCAATTTTAAGAAGGATGCAGTGTTTAATGTTGATGAAAATGGTTTTCAAATGGCTGAGATATTCAAAAAAGTGATCTAATAAAAGGCGACAGGCCACGCCTTTTATTAGGATCTCTTTGTTTCACCTTGTTTTTGGATATCTCAGCCATTTCAAAACCGATTTTCATCAAATAAACTTTTGATACCCTTTAGAATTGCATGCTTTTTGACATCTCATAGAGTGGTTTCTGAATATCTCGCAAAAGGTTAAACGCTAAATCCTCACCTCGACCAGAACTGTACACACCCTTTAAATAATGCTTAATGCTATGTGTTCCATGTATTCTTTCCCCGATTTGCTTAATCGACGTCTATTATCCTGCATTCTGCCAGTGCAGTTGACTTTGGCTGCAAGGAAGGCGCCAGGCCGTGCAAGTACGCCTGGAAATGTTACGGAGACGAGGAGGTGTGCGATGGTGACCTCACCTGCCCCAGCGGAACAGACGAGATAGGGTGTGGTGAGTGGCGCTCGAGAGCCGTACCTGCGAGTTAACTTGAACACATCAAACAGACACATAGAATGGTATAGAAGCGTCCTTCCAAAATCGGTACATGAAATAGTTAGCAATTGTTGCTATTTATATCTCAAAATCACACAATTGAAGTGCTTTTTTTTTCTCATAAAATGATTCTTGACTGCAGTTTATGTCTCCTTGGCAACTCAGGCATTTTGTCAGGCACGCACAGCCAAATGCAATCAGACTTTTTTCTGAGGTAATGGTGGGTTGATCATTAGGCAAACAGTAACAATCCCTAAACAACGATTATATGCAAGATACATGTCACATCTCATGAATATTCATTATCCTATTTCCCAGAATGCCATCCGGCGATTTCCTACTTCAAGTGTTCGGACGGGAAATGCTTGGAGAGGCAATACGTCTGCAACGGGCCACAGGGCTGCTCCGACGACGAGGCGTACTGCAGTAAGATCAGTCGATGGGACGCCTTGAAACCCTCCGCACACTACACGACTTTCGCTCGCACGACTGACAGACTTTGGATCCGAAATAAATCACAATAGCCTCAGAATAAATACTCTTGTTTATTTCGGATCCACAATTACTTTGTTGTGCGACCGAAAGTTGTATGGTATGCGGAGGGCTTTATGAAACCAAAGACCACTTTAAACATTTCAAATGGTACTGACATTTATGACAACAATATTTACAATGATGTTAATAGTAATAGAACCTCATAGCTGATTATTGAAATTATAATGATTATGATAACAGTAACGATGAAAATCATAGCTATCAAATTCATATCTTCATTATCGTCATCACAAATTTAATTTCAACTGCTAATTCAATGGGAGTTGAACAATAGTGATTGTCAATGCCACAGAATAAAAACCGGCACCTTCACAAAAAAAAACCAAACTGTTTTGAGTTTCAAATTAATGAGATAATAATTATGATGACAACGAAGACGATAAAAAGTAGAAACGATGTTAAACTTATTGCTATTTTGACGAGAAAGAGTGCAGAAATAATTAAAAGAAGCACCACAAGAAGACAAAATAATAGAATCTTGACATTCGTCCGTAAAACTATAAAGGATAATGGGCGATGACATGAAACGATGGAAGTAATATGTTATCACAGATACAAATAAATATCATCAAAGATGCTGCGATACGAATGCTCGTGAATATTGCAGAAAACGCGACCATTTCACTACCAGTGGTGCTGTACGTATTGTGCAGTCAGTTGTAAATATCTCATTTTCTTTCTCCACCAGACTTCACCTGTCCGAATGGAAAGAATGTAACAGCATCCTTCATTTGTGATGGCGTCAATGATTGTGGGGATTACGCAGACGAGCGACAAAACTGTTGTAAGTTCCTTTTTGTATTCTTTATTTGAAGTTCGTTTGATGATTGTTTGAAATCATTGTTCACACGGAGACAAAAAAAAAAAACCCTCACACACACGCACAAACACAAATTTGTCTGCTAGTTAGTTGCAAGCATACAGACACACAAACACACACACTCACATGCTTACAATAATAGATTTAAGCCCATACCCTTGGCATTTTAGTACATTAATTTCATGGCGTCATCCTTTGAAACACACACACACACACACACACACACACACACACACAAGACTCCACCATACATACAAACACATGGCATGATATTTGATAGCCGTATACCTTTACCCTAAAAAGCTACTTTAACACTATTTTTATGACGTCGTCCTACATGAATAGAAGGCCATGTTTATCCAAAATTCGTGTATACGTCATACGTTTGTTTTCTTTCTTTGTTTTCCTACTTTTTTTTTCTGCTCTTCGCGCAGCATGTGACGGGGAGAACCAGTGGGAGTGTGCAGACGGCAGCTGCATCTACAAGAATAACGTATGTGACGGGTTTCAGCACTGCCCTGGAGGGGACGATGAGGAGGATTGTAGTAAGATAACCATTTTCCAAAGCCACGGTTATGGCCGACGGAAGAGCATGCTTTTGACTACGACTGAGTTTTTGAGAACTCAGTCGTAGTTTCTAGTTAATAAATTGTTTGTCAAAGAATTACTATATTTGCACGGGCACCTTCGCACCGTAACAAATTTTCTATTTCGTCACACAGAAGGTCGTATTGCTTTTGGCTGTAAAATGATTCAGTCGTTAAGTGCAAATCATACGTCAATTCATTAAAGGAAACCCAAACTCGACGAGAAATGTGGATTGAGGGAAAGTATCAACTTTAGTAGAACACATCGGTGAAAGTTTGAGGAAAATCTGACAATCGATGCAAAAGTTTTGAATCTTTAAAATTTTGGTGTTCGAACCGCTGGATGAGGAGACTACTAGAGGTTGTGGCGTCAATGAAAATATAAAGAGAATTCCACAAAAATTCATTTATTTTCCATGAAAATTACACATTCCATGAACTTGATACTGGCATAATATGTTAATGGTAGTAATTATTCCCCCTTCTTTTTAAAACAGTTAGTGCAGCGCTCTTTCATTGCGCTAGAAAAGTGAAAGCATATTAAATTTTCTTCGTGTTTTCTTTATTATTGTTGTCCACACATGCGTCATAAACTCAAGTAGCCTCCTTATCCAGTGGTTCCAACACCAAAACTTTTAACATTCATAACTTTTGCATCGATTGTCCGAATTTCCCCCAACTTTCACTCATGTACTCTATGTTACTGCTTTCATTCAATCCACATTTCTCTTTGGGTTTTGGTTTCCTTTGAGTGGAGTAATTTGTTACATGTGTTAGTGAGCCAGAAGGAGACACTTTATAAGCCATCGTCTCTCGAATCTTTGATCTTGACACGAAAACATATTCTTTGTGTTTTTGCCCACTCGATAATAATCACAATAAATTTTCCTTTGAATGCAAGCACTAAGGTGCATGTAATAATCTCCGTCCTGACAGCCCTGCTGGAAAGAACACAGCGTCCCACAGTGTGAGAAACACAGTGTGAACACAATGTGAACACAATGAAAAAAAAAATTGTGATAACAGTATGACATCTCTTCACACTTAGATTCGAGCGTTTTAACAGTGTCAACACATTGTGAATTACCGATTCACAGTGTGACACAGATCATTACCATGTCAACACTCTGTGAAAACCAAACCACAGTGTGAAATCATCTCCACACTGTTAAATTCGAGCGTTTTCACATAGTCGACTATGTGATCACACTGTGAACACACTGTGGGACACTGTGTTCTTTCCAGTAGGGCTAGTGTACGATAAGACAAAAATTCTGGTGGATTATAGGCTGAAAATTTATATTGTTCTTAGAAGGATATTGCGAAGTAAAGATTTATGGTGCTTAGTGTTTTGCTTAAGGATTGAATACGTATTGAACAGCATTTTAGCGTTAGCCACATGTTTATGATCAAACTCGACATGTCAACGCGTAATGAAATGTCAGACCTTGTGGGCCTTTTTCTTTATTTCTTTCTTTCTTTCTTTCTTTCTTTCTTTCTTTCTATCTTTCTTTCAATCAATCAATCCATATTTTGCTCCCTGCAGTTTGCCAAAGCTGGCAATTTCATTGTCGGAATGGACGTTGCATCCCGTACTGGGACTTTTGCGATGGCAACGACACTTGCGGAGATAACAGCGATGAGGAGGAGTGTCCCAGTGAGTTAGAGGGAAGAGGGTGGGTTTGATTCTGCATTCCAGTACATACAGCATCTTTGCAACGGTAAACCAAAACATGTTTCATCACTGCTGCTTCAAATACCTGTTCGTTCCGAAAAAAAAAATAATGATAGCAGGACCATAAAACTACCATAAGTGAATATCTGCCTGTGATGAGTATCAGACTGCAAGTTCGTTTGAACAGACAATACAAACAACAAAAATATCCCCCAATTAAAAGCAAACAACAACAATAACAAAGGAATACGAATGCCAAGACAAGAAGAGTTTAAAATGACCACTAAATTTGAGACTGGGTTTCCCGTTTCGCAGAGTGTCCCGGTCGATTGTACCAATGCGAGTCATTCCAGTGCCTGCCCCAGTCTGCTGTGTGTGATGGCGAGATCGATTGCTACGGTGGTGACGACGAAGAAAACTGTCGTAAGTATTCTTCTGACTATCTTGGTTTTCTCATAATCTTACTATCACTTCACACACGCAATACCTTGAAATTGGAGCATGTTATTATACATAATGCTAGTGAAGACCCCCCCCCAAAAAAAAAAAAAAAATCACACAGAAATACTGGCATTAGCAAGTAAAATGTAATTCAGTTACACGTACAACGTCTATGATTATAGCACTTCGAAATGATTGTGGATCTGAGTATATTTAGAGCGGGTATTGTTCCATGTATCTTGAGTGGAATTAACGTAAACTACAGGGAGAAGGAAATCAAGAACATAGGTACGATAAGATCATATGAGACGGATGTTGTATAAGGGAACCTGAAGTGAAAATCGTAAGCTAGTATTTTGTTGATATCTTGGAGTAAGCCTTATTTAAAGACTAATACGTAATAAGTCCAATGCCAGTGTAGGACCAGTCACCCGAACCTCCTTCCCCTTTAGAATCATTGATGGTATACAAAGCACACACACAAAGCAAAAACACGTGAAAATTACTTTTCATCGATGAAAACATCGCATGCATCGATCAGCATTTGAACACTAGGCCTACTTTGCTTTGCTCTTGGTATGTAAGTTCCTTCCCTTTAATCATTTTGCAACACTGGGCATTAACCCGGTAACTCAAATAAGTGTGGCGATCGCCAGTGATCACGTGGTGCATTCCGTTCCCTTACAAGAAATGATTGGATTCGCCTGTTATATCAATTCAATAATAACAGCGACACCGGAACCGTGCAAGGAAGATGAGTTCGTGTGCTCTGACGGAATGTGTCTGCGGGCTAGCCTGAAATGTGACGGCGTACTGCAGTGTACCAACGGGACTGATGAGATAGACTGTGGGCAAAAGTCCGGTCAGTTTCTTTGTTTCTTCATCTCTTTCTCTTTTGTTCATTTTTGCTGCTTAAGGATTCCATACAAATATTTTCGTAGGTCCCGTGACTATTAGTTTTGTCTGGGTGCCAAAGTCAGATTTTCGGCCGTGTTTTATAGTCCGCTCAGTGTTCTTTTTTTTTTTTTTGGGGGGGGGGGGGACAGTTTTAACGTATTTTGAGGGGGGCTGAATCCGAATCTGGATGGTCGATGATGCTATAACTCTTGAATTCTTACAGATTTTGGCCTATTTGCCTGGTGAAAGAATAAAACAAACAAACAAACAAACAACGTTTTTTCCTATTTCGAGGGTTCCCAATCCAAATTTGGGTGATACAATGTTTACCTCCTTCAAGATTTTGAAATCTATAAAAGATTGATGCCAAAATGATTACCAAAATGGCCACCAAAAGCTAAGATTTTTATGTGTGCATTTTATTGTAAAATCTAATGATGAAAAACCGAAAAAAAAATGATGTTACTCTTCTTCAAGGGTGCTGAATTCTAATCGTAATGATGAACTCCTTGCGTCCCTGAGGACTTTAATATTTTCAGAAGAAAAAAAAATCTGAAATTTCCTATATGTTCTTAACAGTTGGGAAAAATTATGCTCTGAAGTGATTTTGGAGATTGAATCCAGGGTGAAAAGCAATAATATGCATTCTCATGTACATTTCAGTTGAGCGAATTCGTCAAATCAGCCAAAAATGGTATCCAAAATGGCCGCCACAATAGTAATCTTATCATACTCAGATATCCCAGTAATGTTCGTCTCATTGGATGTTTCACGAGTATTAAAAAGGTTGATACATCCTCTCCACCAGAGGAGAGGAAAGTCTGACACATACGAATGCAAAGATGACCGAATCATGCCAAACACACACACCACACACACACACACACACACACACACACAAACAAGATAACTTTTAAAATGGCCCCCAATAAGCACATAAAAAAAACCCTCGTCAAATTTGAGCAGAACATGCATGAGGCCTGAAAACAGTCTACCTTGCGTTCACTTGGAGTCCATTCGGCAGAGCCTACCTGTCAGATAGGTAGGCATGTTATATCACAACCACTTTCTCCATCGTTACATCCTCAACAAAATCACTGCAGGCCAACAACGAAAATGACTAAATGTGTTCCCCATGTTCATGTCAGTACACATTCTCGTCCAACTGTGATGGTAAACATGTCTACAGTAATCAAATGCCAAAACCGCTTAAAAAAGACACAAAGCAAGAAAAAATTTTATCACGACTGTGCTGGCATCTACATGGGTATTTCTAATTTGAGCTTTTATGCTTCGTATGTGTTTAGTGTATGGATAGGGCGTGACTCTTGTATTCTTACATTTTGCGCGAATAAGTACCGGCAAATAAAAACCTTGACACTAAACCGTGGTATTCGCGCAATCCGTATAGAAAACCCGGCTTGCAATGTCCATTGTCCACTCCAGTCTTTTGAAATTCAATCCTTCGACCATACTTAAAGCGTACTTTATGTTTAAAGCTCCTTTCCAACGACGGGTATAAAAGGCCGACCAGCAGGTGTATTGAAACTGTCATCAGTAACTCACAATCTGTTGTATACAGAATTACTGGAAATCTGAGATTGTGAGGGGATTAATCCTTTATTTTCCAAACAATAAAGGGTTTGGTCTTCACATGCAAATCTTTTTCACATCACCTACATAATGTGATTGTGTTGTTGGACACTGTCCTCTCTAGATTTTATACAAAGCGGCTGGCAGGAAAAGACTAGGTTACTCGAGCTGTTGGACACTCTCCTCTATAGATTTTAGAGAAACCGGCTGGCAAGAAAAGTCTAGGTGAATCGGGAAATCATTCATGCGGAACATGCAGGAGTCAATAAAAGAGATGCACCCCCCGGATGGTCGGGCGGAACTCTCCCTGGTGGTCGCCGTGAGTGGACGTGCAGCAGAAGCCCTCACGCAATGGTGCCCACCACCCGAATACCCACACCACCACCAAACCCATGACGAGCAACCCCACACTATGGGGCGCCAAGCGTCGACGAAATGACCAACTTCGCAACGAAATAGACCATGTGACACTTGGCACCCCATACCACACCAACACCACCACTATCCCGAACAAAACCAACTGCGTGACACGTAAAGTATCTGCAGCAATATAAAAGCTATAACAATACTCATTGTAAACGCTACTCTTTTTTTTAACCATATACGTACCATAGCGTCGACGAAATGACCAACTTCGCAACGAAATAGACCATGTGACACTTGGCACCCCATACCACACCAACACCACCACTATCCCGAACAAAACCAACTGCGTGACACGTAAAGTATCTGCAGCAATATAAAAGCTATAACAATACTCATTGTAAACGCTACTGTTTTTTTAACCATATACGTAAAGTATCTGTAGCCATAAAAAACTATAATAATACTCATTGTAAACGCTACCCATCACTACCACGACCGTAAAGTCTAATGTCGTTTAAGCCTACAGGAATGTTAGACTTGGGCAACCATTTTGATTATCTCAAGTCTTCATGGATACAAGAGTCACCACATCCAGATTCAGATTCAGCAAAAACCATCATTTCTTTTCAGTTTTCACCATTTATGATGGAATACCAAGGAATTTCAGACACTGGCTCCATTTTGGCAGCCATTAAAACAATTAAAGGTGAAAGAAAATTCATCCAGATCCGGATTCAGCACCCCCGAAATATGGCTTAACCATCAAACCGTTTTTAATTTTCAATTATTTTCAATATTTCCCGAAATATGGCTTAACCATCAAACCGTTTTTAATTTTCACCCTTTATAAGGAAACATGGGGAATTTCAGTTTTTTTTTCACCCTTTATAAGGAAATATATGGGAATTTCAGTTTTTGGCGGCCATTTTGAATCTCTCAGAACCCTCAAAGGTTCAAGAGTTGCATCATCCCAATTCGCATTTAGTACAAACCAATAAAGGCAAACCACTAAAAACATCAGGCGGACGGTAAAGCAAGATCCGGGCCAGCCTCTGACACCAGGCTAGCTTTTTGTCAAGGCCCTCTCGCTTTATGATTGCTATAACGGGCGAGTGAAGCGAGCCCAGCCGAGCACGACTCGCGCAGTCCAACTCGGCTGAGCTCCGTTCGTTCGCCCCAGTCGCTCACCACCATACAGCGAGAGGGCCTTGGCAAAAGGCTACTGACACCCAGACTGTGTGTGAGTTTTTGTTGTGTGGCAATCTACGGCAATTCGATAGTAACTAAAACCCAACCAAAAAAAAAAAGAAAAAAAAAAGAAGAAAAAAGACAAAGCAAAACCAAACAAAACAGGACTGTATTACTGTATTACCATACTATATTACCATACTGTATTACCATACTATGTTACCATACGCACAAATTTGGCGATTTATGGGAGCATCCACATTTACTTACACCTGGGGGGTGTTTCAAGAAAGTCATTTTGCGTTCTCGTATATAACGATTTTTTTTTATCCTGCAGACGAATGTGCGTTGTACTGCGATGGGGAGTGCATCCCTGAGAGTTGGATCTGTGACGGGGTTGACGACTGCTCGGATGGCGAGGACGAGCCCGACTGTCCGATGGAAGACTTCGAGCGTAAGTGGCCGTGAGCCAAAATATTAACATGGAGCTTTAGATTTACGACGCGGAAGTTAGAGACGACGATTGCGTTGGACGTTCTCTCTCCCTAAGTAGCCTTAGGTTACGCAAGGACGCAACCTACAAAAATAATATGGCGCCCCCATTATATGATAAGTGCATCAAGTTGCCCTATACGTCATGATTGAGCGGACGTAAGAATAGCCCACAACGCGTAGTGAAAACTCAGACAACGCGAGCTATAATAGATTGCTTTTGGTAAGCAATTTTGCGCATGCTCAGAGCAGTTTTGTACTTTTATTTTCCTCTGAACGTCCCCGTCTCGAAAATCTAGAGCTCCCTATTATCAAAGCGCAACGTAAGTTGCACAATAAATTGTAATAGTAAAATATATATATTTTTTTCTTTTTAACCAAAGTAATGATGTCACAGTCTTTTGTTATAGCTTGGGTTGGAACCAGGTGTGAGCATGAACACTCAGGCTTGGTGAGGTTGCTGAGAACCAGTTTCCATGGCAATGAATGACTAAGTGATCTCACTTTGGTACTCTGTTCTACCTGTATAACGACAACACACATGGTCACAAAAGACACTATCAAAGACTGATTGTTATGAACATTATATCATTGTTAGGTATACCTATGATATCTATTTTAGCAATATTATCATCATTAATATAGTTATGAATTGTCATTTTCTCAGCGGTAGACATGCTTAGACAGCAAGGAAAGTTAAGGCCAGTAAAGCAAAGTAAAACAATTGAAAACAAAGTAAACCAAAATAAATCAAAACAAAGCTAAGTAGATTAAATCAAAGTAGAGTAAAGTAAAACAAGGTATAGAGTTAAGTTAAGTTAAGTTAAGTTAGGTTAAGTTAAGTTAAGTTAAGTTAAGTAAGGTAAAATTTTATACCTGACACATGTTTCCTTATCATTGACAGCGTGCGACGAAGGTATGTTCCGCTGTCCAGAGCGACAGTGCATTCCTAGTCACCTGGTGTGCAACGGCATCCGAGACTGCAAGGGAAACTTTGATGAGATGAACTGTACCTCCAATGCTACGGGTAAGGATTGAAATATTGCATCGTATAGTTTATTATAATATCATATGTTGTTAAAGAAAACAAATATATTCATCTTGCAATGTAATAGCTTCATAACAGACAGCAACAACAACGACAACAACAACAAAAGCATGGATCCTGAATGTGATCCGGATTACTTCCAAAAGTTAATCATCTGTTCCTTGTGTCATTATCAAGTTTCCCTGAAAATCTTATCCAAATCTAGTCTTTCTTTTAGAGTTATTTTGCAACAGACAGAAAGACCAACGCCGAAAAAACAACAACAAACAAACAAGTATTTCTGAAAGAGGGTGTTCCCCCTGGCGGAACCCCCCCCCCCAAAAAAAAAAAAAAAAAAACCAAAAAACCGAAAAACCAAAAACAAACAAACAAACAAACAACCCCCCCCCCCAAAAAAAAAAAAAAATAAATAAAAAAATAACAGTCATCCAGCGGCAAACGTATTGACCAATTCTGATAATATGTATTGCACCAAAGTAAGAATGATACATCAAAATTAAGATTTTTGGTGACACATTTGCTCCAGCGACAATAATTGTTCCGGTCTTATTTTCTCCAAGGACCTAATGTTATGGTTAGTGTTGTAATAGGGTTTTAGGTTTAGTTTGATGTGAGGATTAGGATTAGGGTTAGGGTTATGTTTGTGGGTAGGTTTTATGTTTGATTTAACATGAAGATATTTCATGGGAGCAATAGACGTGGGAGCAAATATCATGGAACCAGATTTTTAGTCTTCCTCTTCTTCTCGCCTTTTCACAGATCTTTGCCTGAACATGACAGCGACTGATTATTTCGTCTGCGATGGGAAAGAAGACTGTCCAGGAGGAAAAGACGAAAGAAATTGCGAAGGTCTGAAGGACATTTTATATTCTAAAGTTCTCTCATTCATCACGTATTTGGAACGTTTTCTTATAATAAAACTGTTATACGGATCTGGGAGGGGGTGGCTGTGGTGGTGGAATAGTGGAAGGCGATTTACAGGGGCGGATCCAGGAATTTCTTAAAGGGGAACGTAAAGAAAAAAGGCCACTTTCGGGTTTCCTGCTGACAAGCAAAAAACAAAACAAAACAAAACAAAAAGGCTCCTCCGTGCAATTTTTGTGCCACCTCCTCCGTGCAATTTTTGTGCCACTTCCGGGTTTCATCGGCTGACAAGCGAAAAAAAAAAAAGGCTTCAGCGCAATATTCTGGTGAACAGAATGAAAGGGGGCGCACACGCCCATTTTCATTTTTTTTTCTTTTAATTTCTTTTATTCTAACAAAAATAAACGGGGAAAGCGCGCCCAGTGCCCCCCCCCCCCGCATCCGCCACTAGCGCTTTGCCACTCTACAGCTTCTAATGTGGTCAGCGCCCCTCCCCTCCCCAGTACAAAACCAGTGCAATCTGGGAAAAAAAGCTGAGGTTTAGGGACTCTACCTTCTAAAGGTCAGAAGAGAGTACGCGTCCTCAGAACTCCTTCTCACTGTACTACTTGCCAATATACTCGTGAGCTAACAGACTGCAAATAAAAACAAGAGCTAAGCATGAAGAGAGAGTTTGTGTACCTATATCACAAAAAGAGGCGATCCTTTGCTAAGGCGGCCTTACCATCGCACGGGATAGTACATCAGCGAAACTCTGAAGATTTGTCAGTCTGCGATCTTGATCGAGTCAAATTTGTCAGTAGCATGGATATTTGTATAATGTTAATTAATACTAGAAGAGTTTGTTCGCAAAAACCGATAAGTCCATTTTTGAAGACTTTGAAGTACGGTCTCTGTCATAAAGTACAAAATAATACCTTTTAAATGATA
The DNA here is from genome assembly GCF_964275005.1 of Diadema setosum. Classification (NCBI taxonomy): domain Eukaryota; kingdom Metazoa; phylum Echinodermata; class Echinoidea; order Diadematoida; family Diadematidae; genus Diadema; species Diadema setosum. Next base: position 30,171,634 of record NC_092700.1, on the reverse strand, counting down.
TATTGGTCACTACATACAAAGGTACATTTTTGAAGTTATGGTCAAAAGAAGCAAAAATTTTCTTATTATTCTCTGTATTTTTCTTGACCTTTAATCGCAAATATCTCCATTTGGCAAATATGGACTTATCGGTTTTTGCGAACAAACTCTTCACTTGTTTTTCTTCCTCTCCTTTTTCTTTTTGCTACTTCCTTTAATGTCCTTTTCTTCTTCTTCTTCTTCTTCTTCTTCTTCTTTTTCTCCTCTTCCTCCTCCTCCTTCTCCTCCTCCTTTTTCCTCATGTCATATCCATCTCAAGGTTGTGGAGTGCGTCCTGGTAGGCAAAGAAAACGGCGCATGCTCGGTGGCCGGGAGACAACGTCACCTGAATTTCCCTGGCAGATATACTTGGCAGGTAAATACAGCACCCCTTCCCCCATCTTATGCTCAATGATTATATAACTTTAGGGACATCAAAGCACCAGGATTAGGCCCGTAAAGAAACACGGCTGAAACAAAAGACAATTGGCCGAAAATTGCGATAAAAATTGTTTTGTTGCAATCGTTCCGCTATCAAACTTTTACCCAAAGAACCGCATGAACTGTCAAGGAGCTACTGGTCAATACACTGCCGATTACTGTATAATCTCTCCTGATTTCATATCTCACTTTTATATCCTTATCTTATAGCTAACTTGACACATCACTAACTTGTACACATTCAGGTGAGGAGCGTATAATTGTAAACAAGTAGGCCGAATAAAAGATCAGCATTGGATTGCGATGCAATAAATTCGAGCAATGTCTCAGGATATTAGTTAGTAGTTCCCTCACAATAAAGAGATGAAACTCATGAAGTTTTTTTTTTTTTTTTAAGTTCGTTCATTTGTTTGTTTTGCTTTGCTTTTTGTGGTTGTTTCCAAAGATAACATTTGTTTATTTTGCTTTGCTTTTTTGTCGTTGTTTCCAGAGGTGAACTCCACGAAGGATGTAAACTGTGGCGGGGCAATCCTAAATAGGAGATGGATAATTACTGCTGCACACTGTATGTAAGTGAATATACCACATGGTTGCAGTTGTGCATTTTTTAATGCAGTGTACTATACGTGAATGTCGATTTACACAATAAAGTAAACAACTATTCAAATCCATCTGGGAGAGAGTTTTTCTTCGACGTAGCGATTTTTTTTTTAAACTTATGTGAGGTCGACTTATATGGGGGGTTGAGTGTTACATTTTTAAGACATTGCTGTTGGTGTTGTCCTGGTTTACAGCATTTCTTTCCCATTTTACGTTTATCGGTATGTTTCCCCCCCCCCCATTTGTTTCCTACTTCGACTCTTTTCCTCACAATTTGTACGTCATCCGTTTCACCGAATGCCCTTGAAAGATCACTCATAGACCCAGAGACTGATAACAACAACACAAAACACCACCAAAACAAAACAAAACACAGAATTGAAGTTAAAAGCTTTACCCCAAGGTGTAGACATTATAGGTCTGCGTAAAGTAAGAAAACTATGGCTTAAATCCAAACAGAAGAAGGTAAAGATTAAAAAAAAAAGAAAACCAGATGAAACACAAGAATCATGACTGATGTTAACATCAGGCTGCTGTAAAACAACACATCCAAGTAAGTGTCGATGGATAAACAACAATAGTTACTAAAAATCCATTCTCGTCACATTCTTGTAAATTGTACGTCTTACCTCTTAACAAAATTATCTGGACTTCTACATTCGATAACAGAAGCACATTCCAAATCGGTGTCACCCAAGTCGTTACCGGTGCCACCAACCGATTTGACACCGGCGAGAATCGACAGATAGTCGACATCGTCGACGTGTACGAGCACCCAGATTACACGTTCAACGGCTTCTACCTGCTCTACGACGTGGCCCTGATTCAGCTGGCAGAGCCACTCGTCATCAAAGAAGACGCGAGGCCGATCTGCCTTCCCGACGTCGGCTTCGAGATGGAGCCCGGAACGTACCTGACGACAACGGGTTTCGGCGAAACTGGATCAGGTAAGAACACAATCCTGGAAAGCGCCCTCTACCCCACTCTCGGTGTCAATTTAAGAGGTCTCGCAGTCTCGGAACACAGAAACTGTACCACCAATTTAAAGTCCTTGTGTACCTACTCAACCCAAGAAAATTAGATTCCTAACATAAGTTTGTATATTGTAGAGGTAGGTAATACGGGCCTTTCCTCAGAGTATGAATCTTAAAATATCTTTATGATGGAAGAAGAAACAATAAAAATAGACAAGTTTGCAGTGAATTTATTTGAACCCCAAAAGAAAAACCCAACCGTTATTCTTAATACGAAAGGGGAGCGTAATCCCGACTGACATATTTTTTTTTCTTTCTTTAACAAAAACTTTGAGGCATATTACCGAAATAGTTTATACACGAAATTACGATACATTATTCATCAACCATTCATAATTTCGTGGTATAGTTCAATGCTCACGTCGGTCATGTAGACATGATTATAACAGACCGTTTTTCTATTAAAAAAAATTAAAACTCATCAAAACATTGATTATGTTCTAATTATGTTTGTGTGTTTGTCTTTACTTTATATTGTAATCGGTATCTAGGGTCATTATCAAGTAACCTGATGGAGACGCGATTACCCATCATTCCCTCCGATGTGTGCGTCCGGTGGACGGAGCACACTTTGGATCACGTGTCACGTGTAATCTGCGTGGGTTACGCGACTGGGGTGCAGAGTCCATGTTATGTAAGTATATTTCCCGCGTTATTCAAGTATTGAAATGTATAGAATACGTATGTGTGTGTGTATGTGTGTGTGTGTGTGTGTGTGTGTGTGCGTATTTGGTATCAAAATCATGTGAAATATTTTAAGCTATATTTATCGTAATCAGTTCATTGGTACATTAAATTCAAGCCCCTTTCGACTCTAAAATTACATGGTTGCTTTGTTTATTTTGTTAACACATCCACAGTGACTGGGTAAATTTCATTTGTATTATGTTGAATCAGAAAGAATTACTGAGGAAAAAGTGTGTGTGTGTGTGTGTGTGTGTGTGTGTGTGTGTGTATGTGTCTGTGTAAACGAGGTACATGATATTGTCGGTTGAGATTAATCTGAATTTTTTCCCCGTCGATTCATTCATCAACTCGATCTATTTAGTGTCTGAAATGGATTAGGTAGGATGGGAGCCAGTGCAATGCTTTTGCGTAGATTCAATTTTACTTGATTTGAATACTGTATTGTACATGTAAATTGTACTAATACTTTCCTTGCATCACATATTGTTTGAAAATAGTCTTAACTCCAGAGCCAGAACACATAAGTTTATATACCCCCGGTCGTTTGATTCTATAATGCTTTCTGTTCGATTCACATTTCTTTCTATCTTAGTGTTGTGTGTATTTGTCTGTTTGTTTGTTTGTTTTCTATTCGTTAAATGATTTTTATTCTACTCCGTTTGTCACTTGACAAGGGTGACTCCGGGGGCCCTCTATTCGTGGAGAAGGACGACGCCTGGTTCATCGTTGGAATCGTGTCTGGCGGAGCGTGGTGTGGCGCCCCCTATATGCCAGCATTCTACACACGCGTCACTGTGGTTCGAGAATGGATTGATGACGTCATTAACTTTAGATAAGAGTCGCTATAGTCTTGCTTTTCTCAACAAAAAAAAAAAAAAAAGTTAAAATGAACATGCTTGTAATACGTTACGGTAAAAATGATCGTTACAGGTGCTATATACTAGTTGTCGAATCTCTGTCCCTCTCTCTATTTATTTCATTGCAATGTGCTTGTGGAGACGTTTGCGTTGTTGATATCTCATCTGCGCAGCCCCCCTCCCGGCCACGTGATCCCCCGCCCCATCCTCCCGCCCCCTTCCACCTCCTCGACCGGTCTCTCCATAACTGTCCAAACAGAACGTGAACGTATAAATTTTGATGTCCACACGATTACAATTGTTTCATATCCGATCGGTATGATTAATTCCTAAAAATTCGTGGACAATAACAATAATATTTTATTTTGCATTCCCTTGCAAATACTTCGAACTCGTAGCCGGCGACTTTTTCACTGGGCTACATTTAACATGCTTATGACAATAAAGTACACTTTTTGAAAGTGCTGAATTACTCAATGACAAAGTAATACTAGTATAACTTGTATCATGGGGGGGGGGAGGAGGTAAAAAGGTAATACATCGTAAAGTAACGCACATGAAGAGCTAGTGTTTCGTGGAAGTTACTACAAAAGTGTTATTGTAAGCGTTGTGACACGATGGCTGAGACCATGTTATGGCAACTAGAAGAGGCTCAAGAGTGGTCACGGGGAATAACAGGAAATACAGTTACACTTCATTGTTGTCTGCTAAAAACGGTGTAATATGTCGAGCTGGTATACGTGCTATTCCAGAGTCAAACGTCAAAAAAAAAAAAAAAAAAAAATCGACGTGTGGATGCTAAAATTTACCTTGCTCATATAATTACCAGCAACCTTGACAGGTCATTAGCTGCTCGCATGATACGTTAAGTGCTATGACATTACATGTATTATTATTTTTTCTCGCTCAAGTTAAGTTTCGAGGAGTATAGTTAAGTACTCACAAAAAGATACAGTCTTACTATTGTAACATAGTTCAGTATCCTGGACGAAAAACTAAAAAACTTGAGGAATGTAGAATGTAAAACTTTCAACAATGACATTTTCCAACAATGACATTTTCCGATCTTACCTATTTTTGCAATAGACTTTGTTGCCTATTTTGACGATTCTTTTTTATCCTGACAGGATTAAAATCCCATTTCTGATATGAACTAGATTCTCATGCAGTCTTTCCAATCTGAGGGAAATTTTCAACCTGCCAGAAAAAAAAAATAGTTAAACAAACAAACAAACAAACAAACAAACAAACAAACAATAAAAAGGATATACGAATTATGTTAGCATCTGATATATTTCTGCTATGCTAAAATAATGCTGGGTTCGATGTATAGATCAACATTGTTAAAAGATATTGATGACGTATTAATAGTTCTGTGCTTTTATACATTTTTTATTGTAGTTTGTGTCTTTTTCTGTATCATGTTTTTATTATATGATTATAGTACGATTATGTACATATGTGGTTCATATTTATTCCAGTGTGTGATATATTTGCATCAATACTGTATAGCTGTTTTTGCACTTCATTTCAGTACTCGTGATTAATATCAGAGTATTTATTGACTGATTTACCTTGTTCCACAGGAACGAACCGATATCCAAAATTGAAGCACATTTTAGGGAACTTGCTATGTGATTGCTATGTTGAACAGGTAACATAGTCGAATGGAATACTTGATTGGAGATGGAACTCACAACTTACATTGAAAAAAATTAGAAAACTAAAATTTCAGGGAAAATTATGAATGTTTGTGAAGAAAACAAAATAAAGAGAGACCATCTATAGAAACAAAATGTCCTCCTATAGGAAAATAAGGCACATTCGCACACAAGAAATGTATTTCATTATTATGTTAATGTAAATTGTTTCCTGATTTGAATTTGTAATGCTTGTATATGACTGGACTATAGAAGAAAGTACAATATATACATGAAGCTGAGTTATGTTCTTTTGTAAATATATTTCAACTGTTTGGCGAGGCGTACCAAAATAAGAAGTGACAGTAATCTCCTCATGTAAAGTCTTTGATAGCATCAGTATCTATTTTGTACTCTAGACAAAATGTAATAAACCTCACGTGTATCAAATCCAGTACTTAAATCGCAATGCTCCTCCATGCGTATTATGTATTGCAGAGTGCAAGATTCTGTTGAATTGAAGTTACGTGGTAGGTGTGTGTGTGTGCGGGTGCGTGTGTGTTTTGAATCTATATTAGATGATAAGCTTGTCGTTCTAAAATATTCACAGGGGTCTCAACACAAAAACTGTTACAGTTCGTTATTCCAAAGGTTCGTTATGCCCAAGGTTTGTTAATCCGAAAATGAAAAAAAAAAAAAAATCGTTAATTAAAAACAAAAACTGGCACCATCATTTTAATTTAAAGAATATCTTGACTGCTGGACAAATACATTATCAAAATAGATATGTTGCGATAGCGACTGGTATGCCTTCGTCATATCACATTATTCTCCCAATCTCTACAGAAAATAATTATTATCAATATGAGACGACAACATTTCGCATGATTGGCAAGTAATCATTATTTTCACATGGCAATTATTTACAAATGTTCTTAACGATACTTTTAGCCACTTTCAAACCACGGAAACCGGTGAAATTTTCGCATTTTCACTGGTCTTGACCCCATGGCCCATGGTGTATGTACGACATATTCCCAGGATTCGTTATTCCTAAGATGATATACTGTAATTCGTTAATCCGAAAACGTAATAACCTTTTCGTTAATGTGAAAATGAAATAAGGTTCGTTATTCCCAAAAATTGAATAATCTGTGGCGAAGAATGGTTCATCCTGGAAATGATATGATGAAAGAGGGGAAAGTATGGAATAACATGGAGGAGGCGGAGAATATACGAGTGTACTGCTTTTTTCAATCAATAAGACAATAAAAAATTGCGATTGTATTCCAGTTCATCAATTTATGTGTGTACATCGTGTGTGTTTGTGATAGTTTTTAATGATACATGTCTGTGTGTGGGTTTGTAAGTGTAAGTTGTTTTTTTTTTTCAGTTTACTCTTCATTGCGTAATATCGTACCATTTTTTTTTTACCTACGCAACATGAAGTTTATTTTATTTTTTTCGGATTAGCGAACCTCCGGAATGGTGAACCTTATTTTGTTTTCGGATTAACGAATAACTAATCTTCATTCATTTTCGAATTAACCGAATCTCTGGAATAACGAAACGTATCTTATTTTCGGAATTGCGGTTCTTCGGAATGATGAACCTTTGGAACAACGAAACGTTATATAGGGCCTATAACCATTTTATAAAGAGAGAAAGAGACGAGAGAGAACTGATTTGTCCAATTTACTTCAGTACTGATGCGTGTGTCTTTGTGTTCACACAAGTATCTATCAATATCTTCGAAAATCTATGAATGAATGAATGAATGAATGAATAAATGGGTGGATGGATGGATGGATGAACTGATTAATTTTTACCACCTTGAAAATACAAATAATCTATGCATTTATAAGTCAAATACAATAATTTGAGCATACTGTTCAAACATGTTGATGTACACACAATATTGGCCATGTTGACAAATGGAAAATTGACCATTATAGCACAACTGCTAACAAGCATTAGTACCTCTTATTAGAAACTATCAATTTTGTAGCAAATACAAAAACTAGACTAAAAGGCACTCAAACTGATTCACTGGTCAGGTACATTTACTTTAAATAAGGCTTTAAAGACTATACAATAATAAACACTTAATTTGCAAAAGGGCTTAGTTAGAAATATCTACCCTTATTAAGCACCCTGATTGCACAATACACACACTTGCTTCCATATACAATGCTATTCATTATGATTCCTGTCTACAGTAAATAATATTGTAGAATCAAATGAGTTTGTAAAAAAAAAAAAAAAAAAGATTGTTCGAAACGTATATCGCGAAACAGGCACGAATTCCGATTTCGTGGACCATATAGAGGGTGCATTCAAGCGTCACAAGCTCGACACCCACGAGTAACCCAGCTCTTGAGTCATACAGCCCACGAGCTAGACACCAAGTGAACAAGGCCCACGATCTCGACATCAACTAAAAAGACTCACGAGTTATGGTCCACACTAGGCAAATGAGGCCCATGAGCCCGATGATTATAATAATGCCAGGCGAAAAATTAGGCCCATACGAGCTCGACATATTCATCACATACGTATTATAGTGTCTACTTTGTGGGCCTTATTTTTGTCTAGCTTATATGGGCCTGCTTTCATTTTATCTAGTTTCTTGCCGGTAGGCCTGTTTTACTTGGTGTCTATTCGTGGGATGACACCCCCCCCCCCCCATGATGAGAGTGCATGACTGTTTCTAATACAACTGTATTTGATTTGCTTCTAACCAGATAGGTTGGAAAGAGATCAACCCCACCCGTTCTAACTAAAGCTACAAGATTTGAATAATGTATCTATTTCCGTTTTTTGCCTATACTTCGAATCATGTCACAATAATTTTTCACAAGTGGATGAGGTGATCGGTTTTGTATCTAATATCTAAAATAGCTATATGAGTAATCGGTATCACTTACATAGATATACAATTTTCAAATCATAAAAACAATTATGGAGCAGAATTTCCTTGTTGGACCCTGGATTGGTCTTGCTCGATCAGCTCCTACAGCAATGTTTCCTATATTTAATTGCTAGATAAGGTGAGAGACAATGTGAGAGAAAGAATCAAAGAAAGAGTGAGTAGAGACGGTGAGAAATAGCCGAGAGAGCGAGAGAGAAAGAGAGCGAGATAATTATGTGATAATTAAGAGGAAGGTAATGATAGTATTGTGTGCGTGTGTCTTTACAAGCACTTATCTCTACGAACATGAGTACAGGATGTTTCTAAGAACATAAGTTAACAACGTGCCCACGCATCAAGCAATAATCAATTTGAACAACATAGTACGTTTCTACTAATTATACAGAAACTAATAAGCCAGGTACCCCTATAAGCGACAGGAAAATAAGAGACGGATGTGTCATGTGAAGTGACGCTTTGGGTGAGGGGAAGGGGATAAATTTGTCTAGCGATGATGATGCAAAACACATGAACAACATCCACCATCCAGCAAGTTAGTGACCAAACACACAACATGTAACACAAGTTAACATCCTCTAATCGACAAATCTTGATCTTTCATATCGGATTTGTTTTCGTTTATGAGGTCTTTCGCTGGATCTTTCAACCATTTTACCTGACATTCATTCTGGAATATAATCAGCCATTCTATGTAACTAGACACCTGGACCTTAAAATTTCCAGTTCAAGCAATTATGAAAGAGTACTTATATTAAGGAAATTTTGGGTTGGTATGTTCAAAGGGTGTAAATCTAATTTTTCATGGCTTTTCATGTTCTAACAGCCGAATTACATCTCCCAGAACAAAGATCACATTTACAGCAAAAATGATGCCTCTTTGGTACTTTTTTTGATTTCCTATTTAAGGCATGTTCTATTATCTATAGATTCATATTTTTTTTTTCACATAAGGCCTTGTTTTATATCCATTTTTATCAAGTTGTTTTTTCATTTATATGTTATGAGCTTGACAATATTTCCTATTGAAAACACCCTCGAAATGTGTCAAGCGAGTCACAAAAATATGTCTACATTTTAGATTGCTTAAAAAGTAGTAGACTATATGAGTTGTAGCTGATAAATAATGAGGATCTTAGAGTCTTCAATCATACCAGAAAATAAGGTTTCCATTTGTAAACCCCTTCATTGTGAAAAACACCAGAACAATATTGTGTCACGCGAGTCACGCAAGGATTTCTTATGGTTGTCACGCGAGTCACAGTGTACAAGCTTGAAAGAATTAAAGACCATTATGATTGAGATTTTCAAAAAATAAATTCTGCCTTGATACTAAATCATGGAAAAATGTTTAATTTGCCCAATTAAGGTAATTTTTTAATGTTAATTGGTAAATAAGTACTTTTATTATAATAAGTAATATATAGCTACAAATAACTGGATTGTCAACTTCCGTTTGGTTGGTCAATAGAAAAAATGGTAGGAGGTGGGTGGCCGCCTTGTCACCAAAATTGAAGTATAATGCATCAGGAACTCTTCATGAGATTTACAACTACTTGTATACTGTACATGTATGTCAGCTCCACTTCTATGAAGTCCTTGGAACGTTGCTTCATTAAGTGACAACAATCAGCAAGTTACATTGTATGAATATGACAAGAAAATTGCTTCAAATCTTCCTTCTGATTTTGCTGTCCTCCAAATTGACTTCGCTGAGAATCATTCATGCTCCAGTTAAGATGAAGTCCAACCTGCCATTTGGAATCAGGGGCAAATAGCTCTCTATACATCAATAATGTTGCCCCAGTAGAAAATTATGACATGTATGAGGCCTACTTAGACCATGACAAAACAGTATGATGTTGTTTACTGTAGTTTTTGTGGATGAGCTTCTGTCAACGGTGATGACTGTCAGCAGTGAAGTGAATTGGTCAAAATATGGTTAGATGGTCCTGCAAACCAATTCAAAATAGATTTGTTATCAGTGCCATACCTACGCTGATGGAGAAACACAACATTAACCTACAATGTAGTGTGGAACTTCAGCGCCACAAGTCATGGTAAAGATCCAGTTGACACAAACATTGGGAGCGAGCTTTGGTTATGTAAAAAATCAAAACTTTTGCTCTATCTCCACTGCTGAGGAATTTTGTCTGGCTGTATTTTTTTAAACTGTTCCCACAACTTTCATCACAAACAAAGGGAAGTTGAAGATTGTTTAGAGGGTTTTTACCTGCCTGTCATCTTTGGAGTATAGCTGGGTGCGCGCCTGCACCACATTACTTAGTCATCACTTCAATATATCACCTACATAGAGTGAATATCTTGTCACAAAAAGGTTCACTTCTCAGAGAACCAGTGGTGATCTATCCGATAATGGTGATAGTGATGGTGGAAATGAGGATACCATTAGGCCTGCAAGTGCAGGCCCAAAAGTCAATTGGCTGATGGTGGCAGTTGCCTTCAGCAGAAAGCATCCCCAGCATCTATGGCACAAGCCTCCCAAGTGGTCTGAAGTGACATTTATCTTCAGTCACCTAGAGAAAAGGGAAATATATTCCACTGGCTGGATAAAAGAGCCGTGGCAGCCTGAATCAGACATCTAATGCAAAGTACAGCAGCCATATCTTGTCAACAATGGGAAACTTAGTTAAGTTCATGACTGAAGAGATTGAGTCTTGAAAAAAAAATAAAAAAATAAAACGGTCCCAACAAACTAGGCACGAAAGCTGTCTCCACAAAGCAGTGATAAACTTATATATCATGTAGTTTATTATAAAAATAAGCAAAACATGACACTCATTCTTCACATCAGACTCAGTAATGGTAGATAAGAAAGAAAAAGAGCATCAGTATGTGTGAGCATTATTTATTATAAGAGAGAGGTGAGGATTCTTTGTGCATCAAAGTAACTTTAAAGTTTTGAAAAGAGCTTAAATGGATTCATATAAAATCCATAAGCAAAATATGCAAGTTAACCTGAAGAAAATTTGAATTTGGTTCATTTTGAATTGAAGACTTGTTGATACAATTATAGTATATATGAAAGAAAAAGAAAATTCATTGAAAAAGAATGATTTCCCAGAACTCTTGATTTGACGAGGGAAAAAAAGAGGTTCAAGTGAATTTTTGCTGGATGTTTTCAAATATGCTATGAGCTCCCATGATCCAATCAGAGAATGGAGTTAGATGGTTTCTTTGTTTTAAAGATATGTGTGATGAAACTAACCATAAATAACATGTTAGGTTAAACATTTGGGTCATTTTACTCAACAAAATCATTATAGTAGGCTCGACTTTTGGTCCTGAATGACACTCGTCACGCGAGTCACATTTTTATATGCCAACTGAGTTGAGATGAAAAGTCAAGGGATAATGAAATTTTGACTTCTTGTTGCCTAATGTCTCAAAATTGAATGCAGAAAATTTTGTGTACATAGGACAAGTACTTTCTTACGAAAATCCAGTCAAGTGCAGTAAGGTCAGAAATCTTCAATAGTGTCGCGTCACGCGAGTCACAAGAAAAAAAGTGAAGTATCTCTAACTAGAATTGAATTGAATTGAATTGAATTGATTGTTTTATTGTCCACAATGCGAATGTGGAAATGCGCCTTCCACTAGCGTTACATACAAAAGATACAGAAGTGTTCGTTGAACAACATATACGTCACAGATTACGAATAACATGAAACATAAATGTTTTGCAATACTTGTTGCAGAAAAATAAAAATAATAACTATTATATTCATAATACATATTACATATATCTCATTTAATTCATTCATTTAAATAAATTCTATAATCATTATACTTATTATCAAAAATTCAACTTTCAACAAATCTTCCACTTCTCATCAAAATTTTTTTTTTTTCACATCTACGCCTCAAGGCCATAATGCCTACCAAATCTAATTTCAATTACTTCAAAACTGTGGAAGTTATTCACTCCACTAAATTTCGAAGAAAAAAAAAATACGGTTACCATTTCAACATTTTGTCAAATACAAACACAAAAAATATCTTACATAACTACACCTATGAATCATCATAGGTGACTTCACATAAAAAATTTCTGTGAACAAATGTGATGGGTCGATACCTTGATTGAAATATGTAAAATAAACAGTTCTGCAAAATACATTTTTCAAGTACTCAACCATAACAAGTTGAAATTTTGTATAAATGCCACGCGAGTCACAATGGAATGGCTGTACTAGTAATCGAAACTTGCCGAGAGAGAGGGGGAGGGACAGTGAGAGACAATGGGGGAGGAATGAACAGAAAAAAAAAAAGAACAAAAAAAAAAGAAGGAAGGAACAGGAGAGAAGAAATACATCGAACCCCTCAATGCTTATTTTGCTTTTGTAATGTGACGTTGATGCATGCGTATTTTATATGACAACATGCAATTTGATTCGTGAGGGAAGAACAATGTTATAGATTCTAAGTAGAACGATTTTTTTTTTTTTTTTTTTTTTTTTTTTTTTTAATGAGCCATCACAAGACCATCGGTAGGCCTACATTTTACTTATGTAAATACGAAGGGCTGTGTTCTCGAGTCCTCATACGAGTACAAGATCAGCGGTTCAGCACTTTAGGTCAGCTTGTAATAACCTTGTCAGATAAAGTGTGCAGCTAGCTGACACCGTACCGCTTTCAGTTGTTCGTCTTGAAATATATAAACGACTAAAACTGTTGCTGTTGTTATTGTTCCTTCTGCACGGGAGTTTACGAGTGAACGTCAAGAGAGGTTTTATATTAGTAGTGCAGAACGTCAACATGCATTTTTCGATACCAGATACACAAGAATGTAAAGATGAGCATGGATCAACGTATAGGGTAAGTATCTGAGCGTTAATCAGGTCAGACAGATTGAAAAACTCGGGTTTTCACCAGATGATTTCATAGTGGGAGTAGCCGCAAAAGATTTATTCAGTCCCATACCTTTTAATTCACGTTAGTACTCTGTAGCGTTGTGTGAACCAGTCAACGAAGCTGTGCTGACGTGCGTGGCCTGTTGCACTTGCTGCATAGCCATTATTATTGTTATCATACCCTTGTGTCTTGATTATGAAGACAGTGTTTGCTCTTGTTGCTTTTGGATAGAATGTTTGAATTTAAAGATTTAGGCCTATTTGATTTTTCTTGTGGTACTTAATACATGAAAAACCTCCATATTTGACACTGAATGACAGCCATGCTAACTGAGTAACTTTGTATAATACCACTGAATACTGGTACGAGTTGTGGCCAGTACCAGCAGTATTAAACCTTTTAGAGTCTATTAAATTGATATTCATTTAATTTAGATTTAGATGTAGATTCTATAGAGTATAGATTTAGCATGCTTCACTGACACTGTGTATCCAATTGGCCGGCTGGCCTTTGTGTTTGTGTTTGTGCATGCCACAGTACTGTGTGGTGTGCTCACTGTTGTGCGTGCACTGTTGTGATGTGCACTTGACGCTTAGATTGGTAGGATCGAAAATCTTGAGATTATTAACCTTGTTCCAGTGTTCAAACAGCTCACACAGTCACCTCGTTGTGAATTATCGCAATAATTAAAACATAAGTGCAAGATTTCTTGGGATTCAGATCGCAGTGCTGATCGCTAGTTAATTAGTTCAAAGATGGTTTTTTGTGTCCACACAGGCAAAAATCTTGGGATCTCAATCACAATGCAAATCTCAAGAAACAATGACAATCATCCCGGTAATTCTTATCGGTGTGAATCCCACTAAAATTGTTTAACCCAACATTCAAATTCATGCTGCAGTATTGCTACCTGGTCAAATTTCTTGTAACATGTAGACACATTTTTATTATGCAGGTATACAACGTTCATGTGAATGGCGTGTTTCACTGTTCGGTGCGCTACTCACAACTCCATGACTTCAACGAACAGATCAAGAAAGAGTTCAACAACTCTTTCACGGGCTGCCACAAATTTCCACCCAAGAAGTTGCTCTCTCTCACTCCAGCACAGACAGAAGAACGGAAAGAGAAGCTTGAAAAATACATCCAGTTGGGTAAGAACTAGCTTGCAGCTTTGACGCAGATTTCACGTTTACTGCCAGGCTACAAACTCACAATGTACTTTATATTGTGGTGTTTATATCCTGGAACAGCATTCTTGAGTTTTATGGCTGTCCAGAATATTAAATAATCAGATCTATATTGTAGATTTGTTGTTGTTTTGGCTCAATGTTGTTGTCATAATTCTTTAAAATTTTTGATATTACATGTACATCATCTGCAAAGAGATTCATATCAAAATACTGGAAGTGTTAATGTATGAGAAATGCCACCTATACTACAGTACCAATGACTCACATGATAGAGTGTATCATGTTAATATTGAGGTTCAGGCAGAATGATTCAGATTATCAAGTGACTTATAAGTGCAATTAGTTCATGTAATGCAATGGTAATGAAATCATGCATTGTGAGAGTGTTATTATGTCATTACACACCATGTTCAACATGACTTTAGAATAGATGGTAAGATCAGAACAGAATTATTGAAGCTTCATTCAAATTGAGACATGAAATGACATTAAGGTTACAGACTAAGTTAAAGGTTAAGTTTCAAAATGGTGATAACACCTTTTGTATTTCAACAACTAATTCAAGAACAGTGGGGTGATGATGGAGCCACCTTAAATACTGAAGCCTTCCTGTATCAATTTCTGAGCCTTCAGAAAATTTCTATTTAAACTGCATGAAACACATGTGTAACAAACATGTATCTATGAAGTCTCATTAAGATTGTCTTCAATGAGTTTAAGGTGACAAAAAAATGATGTCAAGTATCAAAACTCAATGTGGTCGTAAAATTCCCTTTGTGTTTGCTCTGTGTTGTGGGCTGCTCAGGTACAGGTCTGTCGCGATTTATACAGTGCTCAACATGTATACAGTACGTGTATGCACAGCCCTGTCACATCATTATCACAGCTTGTCATGACTGGTTCTCTTTGTGGTCTCAGTCTGGTGGCCCCTGGCCTCCTGGGCCCCCGTCCTCGGGTCTGGACTTGGGCCCCTGGCCTTGGGTCCAGCCTTGGGCCCAGCCTTTGCCCCAAGCCCTACAGTAAACATATGGCCTTTTTTACGATCAGTGGTGTAACTTTTGTACTCGGAGGGTCAAAATTTCAAACAAAATATTTTTTCATTATTCTGTTTGATTCCTGTTTGAAAGTATTCAAATTTTTGAAAAAATAACATTTCAGACCTTAAAGCTGAAGGGTTAATGGTGTTATTTAAGGAAAACCCTGGCACCTGAAGTAAATTTAAGCTAAATTTTGCTTTCATGAATTGCAGCATATTGACAAAACTCTGTAGTCAAACTTCACCATGCAAAGTTTATATGGTTAACAACAATATATAGTTTATGAATCAAAACTATTTTGGGGTTGAATACAAAGTGAATTAAAGAAAAAATACGTAAGATTTATAAATTTTTGATAAAAATACCAATTGACATGTTATTTTTAAGATTTTAACTGTTTATTGGAGGGCAGGCCAAGTCAAACTCTTACTATAACAACTCTTTAAGAAGGGCTACCTTCCTATGTATGTTAAATGAAATTCCAATCATTTCTTTAGAAATTGGATTTTTCACACATTGATGTGTCGGAGGTGACATCAATATTAACACTCACCTTTTTTTTTTTTAGAATAAGTGACAATAACACAAAACTTCTTCTTTTTATCAATGATTTTAATGATTATATTTTGAGAACAAGAAATAAACTCCTGTTTCAAGCAGATAAACCGCACAGAACAAGTGTTTTTTACACTTCCTTAATTAGCATTTTTGGTACTGGTAGTTTGCTTTCCATTTGGACGAAGGACGTAAGCTAAATATTGTAATCTGAAGAAACATGGCATTCCATTTTCTACCTTAAATTGAGATGAAGATGTGAGATCAATGTTTCTTTGCTCTCAGAACATTTTATTCCACAACACCAGGGAAGAATCACTTTGTTTCGGAGGTGACATTCAAATGTTAACATTGTGTTGAAATATTCATTTACAGCATGAATATGATGGACATAACGTCGCTGGGGTGACAAGACCTCGTATCTCAAATATGTCAAAATTTTTTTTTTTTAGCTTAATGGTCAAATAATGGGTCAAGTGATGTCCTGGCCAAAGCCCAACTGTCTTACTCCAAAAATGAAGCCACCATGACATGTCAAAGAGAAGGCTTTCCCATTCACTACAGTGGTTTGGCCGCCATGTTTTTTCGCTCTCCTGAACATTTGACATTTTTGAGATACGAGGTTTTGTCACCCCAGCGACGATAAGCTAAATACTGTAACCTGAAGAAACATGGCATTCCATTTTCTACCTGAAATTGAGATGAGGGTGTAAGATCATTTTAGTAATGTTTCTTTGCTCTCAGAACATTTTATTCCACAACACCAGGGAATAATAACTTTGTTTCAGAGGTGACATTCAATGTTAACATTGTGTTAAAGTATTCATATACAGTATGTCCCCCCCCCCCAAAAAAAAAAAAAAAAAAATTACAATTAGATTTTTGCATTGATAGCACCCAATATGATTAAACCAGCTAAATGCTACTTCGGGGGTCTTAAATAATAACATCTTAGCTCTATTTTGCAGAAAACCCCAGTCACTTTGGTCAAGTGGTCACAAAGAAATGTGGATTGTTATAAAGGATGCCAGGAGTCTGATTCTTCCAAGTTTAGCACTTGGATGCTCTTGTAACTGCATATTAATGTGTAAACACAATATACAGAACTTGGAGGGAAGGGATTCCTGACATGCTCTACAAAAATCCTAATTTCTCTTTGACCTCTGAAGCAAATTGAATGGGGTTCTCTGTAAGGTGTGGGCAATGAGTTATAGTTTCTTACCCTGAAATTGTATTTAGATTGATTCACTATATTTAAAGTTATTGTTGCGGAAAGTACCATTGTAATTTTTTTGTTGGGGACATATGGTATGAATACCAAAAGCAAAAATTCTTATTTGACTTGTGTATGTTTTTGTTTGCACATAGTTTTATAAATAGATTAATTCAAGGATGTTCATGAATTCTTCATCATTCTTGAATGCCACCATACAAATGTTTCAATACTGGTGAAAGGTGTTTGGTTCATCTAGGATAAATTTTCTATGCACCAGATTCATTTAAACTGTTGACATTACTTAAATATATTTTACATATCTTTCTGAATTGCTTGAAAATCACCTGCAAATCATACATATTAGTCACTTTTGAGAGTGAAAAGTATAAGATTAGAAAAACCACATTGTTTTGGAGGTGACATTTAATGTTAACAACACAGAGACAACCCAACTTCTCAGGTGTTAACTATTTTGTGAACATTCATGTCTTTCCTCATGGCTTTGATTTTCAAATATGAGCTCTTTCTTTCAGTTCTTACTTGTTATTTTGTTTACATGTAGTTATTCTCTTTCATTATAATGGATACCAGCTCATATTTTGTTTTAGATTGTAATTCATACTAATCTTTAACAGGTTTTTACAGTTTGGTTAAGACAACAGTTTGTGTTTCCCAGCTGAAGAGAGCAGCATAATGCTTTCTGTGAACTTGAGGGGAAAATTTGTTTTTGTTCAGTAATTTTCCCCATCAACTTCACAGAAAGTCCTGGACACAAACTGGTCTCAAACAACCCTATAAGGGACAAAAACTGGAAAAGGGAATTTAAAGGACAAGTTCACCTCAATAGACATGAGGGTTGACTAAATACAGCAATATTAGTAAAACACATCAGTGAGAGTTTGAGGAAAATAAGGCAATCCGTTCCAGACTTATGAATTTTTGAAGTTTCTGCTCAGACAAAGCTGAATGAGGAGACTACTATAGCTTGTGATGTCACATGTGTACAAGGATATAAAGAAAGTATCAAGAAAATTCAACATATTTTCACTTTTCTTGCACTTACACTTGACTTCTCTCTTTTGGAAGGCAGGGTGAATAATATTGCCCTAACATACATCAGTAACAAGTTGAAGAAATGTGCACTTTCTTCAAAAAGTAAAGTTTTGTGAAATTCACTTTTTATTTTCCTTATATCGTTGTACGCATCACTGTCAGTCTTCTCATCCAGCAGTGATTGCGCAGATACTTAAAAGACCCATAATTTTTGAATGGATTGTCCAATTTCCCCAAAACTTTCAATGATGTATTCTACTAATGTTGTTGCATTCACTCAATCCACATGTACAGTTGTATATGGAGGTGGACTTGTCCTTTAAGAAACCATTTTTTCTTTTCCTTGAAATTCCAGTATTTAAAGCCAAATTCTAAGAAAAAAAAAAATAACAAAACAAGGTAAACACCTCATCAAAATTATATTGAGATAGAACTACAAATCTTGTTTTTGGATCTTTCCCTTTCCAGTCCTGGGGACTTGTTCCTCTGTTCACTTTAGTTGTCACATAACTTCAATAATCTTGAAAAATACAATGCCATAAACAGTTGGTTCAACTTGGAAAATGTAATATTTATTGTCATAAAAAAAAAAAAATCACATACATATTGTACAAATGATTACCACAATGTACATGGAAAAAAAAAAAGGATTCAAGAACAAGTTGTGCACCAGCTATAGGCATGTGGCCTTTTTGTGGAGTTTGATTATTTGATGATTTTTTTTTTTTTTTTTTTTTTTTTTTTTTTTTTTTTTTTTTTACATTTTGTTTCAAAGATTGTGGACTAGGGCATGCATGAACTGCCACATGTATTACTTTGGTATCAAGGGAATTCTGGTGAGCTAGGTATTCAAAAGTCACTTCTGTTGTGATGATTTTGTAGATATTGAATGTATTAGAAAATGTTAATAGATAGTGAAAAGGAACTGAAGTCTTGCCTTTCACTATCATGTAAGAATATGGTGTTAACAAACAATGTCACCTCCGAAACACAAGATAAAGCAACCTACATGGAAAGCTGTGATTGGTAAATCTTCACAACTAAATTGCTTGTTGGAAATCAAGCTTCTAAAATGAAAGCATCTATTATGTATACTTAACTAAGGCAGGAGAATTGATCTTGATTACAATATTATAATAGATGGGTGTATTTTGTGCATTCTCTTTGTTAAAAAAAGTGAAAAAATGTAAATTTGCCCTAAAACTTACAGTCTAGTTATTAAAAAAAAAAGTGAGAGTGTGTTTGTTGATTTCATCACTTTGAGACTAAAGTTACTGAAATAAATGAAATCATTGGTGTACATAATATGCTTTCCCTTCAATAGAAATGAGCAAAAAATCTTGTTAACAGTGTTTTGTCACCTCCGAAACAGTATTTCTTAGTTTTGGAAGTTGCTCCGAAATGAAAATAACAGGCTATATTTCTCAGAGATTTTCAGAGATAATGTTAGGGGATATGTTACATTTTTGTATGTAATGTATAACTGATGTCAAGAATAAAAAAAAATCAAATACATAAATCTGTTGTTTCGGAGGTGACAGAAAAGTTAACGGAAAAGTTAACATAAGTTTATAAATGCTCACCAAAAAATGATAAGCCATTTGAATTAAATAATCTTTGGATCAAGATAAAGTCAGATTGATTACTATTCTGTTTTGATGGAAATTAACAAAGTTCCATTTTATAATTGTGAACAAGAGCTAACTCAAAAGAGGGGTTAATTGTTAACGGAAAATGTCACCTCCGAAACATAAAGTTTGGACATTTTCAGTCTTGAAAGAAGACAAAGCAGAACCTGGTAAACATGCTTTAGTTCTTAATGTTGGATACCTGTCTATCTCAACAACAACAAAAATAATGAAAAGGAATAAACAATTTAATATGCTAGCTCTGACAAAAAAAAACTATGTCAGAGTGAGTACACCAAAAGTGTTGGATTTCAAGCATGTTTAAAGTGCCTGCCACATCTGAAAGAAAAAGAGAGGAAAGTTCATTACGGTACCCAAAGTAGACACTGTGGGTGGTAAGTTTATGAGAAAAAATAATGCATATCTGCCAGTGTATAAGAAAGTTATACACTATATAGTGCCAACACTGTGTTTTACACCACTGATTGTACATACAATGTATGACTGAATGAGTGATGAATGATGTTGCCCATGAATGGCTTGCACGGTTACAATTTAGCAGAAAAACACGCAGAATTATCGGCTCGGCTACGGCTCCATCTGGTCTGTGGCCACTATAGACAGGTTAAAATCTACTGCGGGAAACAAAATTTGTGGCCGCTGACTGCTCCATACAAGTGGCCACTATACACAGAGTCTTTAACAGGGCTTTTCTCTCAGGGGGATTTTTTCATCTGGAGATGACTTGAAATTATTATTTGTAGCTTGAAATAGAATAGAAATTGAACATGACTTGCAGTTTTCAACTTAAAGTCGCCATTAGTAACTTTAACACCATTATGGTTATTGAAAATTGACAGATTTATTTTTTTTTTTTGTGATTTTCAGCTGCATTTTCAAGGTCATCGCCAATAAAACGATTTGTGATGTACATACCTTTTAGGTACTACATGTACTCTATTAAACCAGCTATTAAACATTTCAGTAACAGAAGTTTTTAAGTAACCCATGAAAATATAGGTAAATGTTTATCAATTGATACGCAAAAATGGGTGTCGCTCCTCGATGGGACGAGTGGTAATTTGTGACCTTGAACTTGGCAACTTTTGGAAAAAATCCAACTTTGAGGGCGCCCTACAAGAAAACAATGCATACTTGTGGCCAATTTCTGGTTGGTCTCTAGAGCAAGTGAGAATCTTTAAATATGCGTAGTATTGGGGTCTAAGCTAATTGGATTTTGAAGTAATCAGCTTCCAAACATGCACCCAAATACATTAACTTTGACGCTCAACACCATTTTTGGTGACCTGTTGCGCAATAATGGATTGTCAGATCTGCGCCATAACACATTGTGCATGTTAAGATCATAAAGTTCTTCCAATTTACAGAAAATGAGCAATGTAATTCATCTAATTCGGCTGCAATCTTGAGTCAATCAAAAATAGCAAATTTCATTTAAACTCGATTGTTCAACTGCGCATTGGTTGCTAAGGGAGTCCGTATCTTAGCAACCGTTTGACCTTAGGGCAAAATATCTCAGAATCTTCCGTCAGACACTTGGGGGAACATTTGGTGCAAATTTAAAGAAAATTGAAGGGGGTCGGGTTAACATTGACGTGGATTGACCCATAAATTCATTACAACAAATTATAATTGTTGTTTTCCACTAACCTAGTAATAATGACTCTTTAATTTGATTTCTAATCAAGATCAACTTGAACACTGTTTGTGAGTCTGCAATTTATTCAATACTCATTTTGTTAATTTGTGCCGCTAGTCTAATGCATTCAAACCCTTTCATTTGATAAATTCAGTAAATACTGTCCCTGTCTTCGGCATACTGTAAAGCAATATATTTTCACAGCATGAAATCTTAGCAAATTACCACTGGCATTCATTGCATGTATGGTGTAGACAAGAACTTTCTGTGCATTTTGATTTCTTGAATTTTGGCTCTCATAAAATTTGTGAAATTAAAGTGCATGCAAACATTTGTGGTTTTACAGTATTATGTCAACTCTTTGTAAATGACTTAATATCAAGGCCTTTTTCTGTTACCTTTGCACAGCAGCTAGTGTACTAGTATGCATGTACAGTAACTCCAGACAAAAGTGAAATTCATTTTGATCCGTTTGTTCTGGAGCCCATTCATTTAATCATTTTGTTTAAATCTGATCACTCATTCAAAAAAAAAAAGAAGAAAAAAAAAAAAGGACCCAATCGTTGCAGGTTATGAACTGTGCAACTGTAAGAGCTCTACTGATCAGTAGCTGTAACAGTGTACATTCTACAATGTAGCTTGGCTTCCTGTATCTCTTACAAGTTGTGCACACCATATCATCGGTTGAGAATGATAAGGGCGTTAAGTTGTCACAAAACCCATAGTGTTCAAGATAACTTAACGCCCTTCTCATTCTCAACAGAGGAGGATCCATTGTACCTCAATGTTGGGTTCTACAAGTCAACGCCAGTTACGAGTACAATACGTATCTGTGACTTTTCCCATAATTGTCATTTTAAATAGATAGTGAAACCCTTACCTTAAAAAATAAAAGACTTTGAGCCTGTTACATATTAAAATGGACATTTAACTCAGTTTCTGTTGAAGTGTCATGCATTTCAATTACCAGAGTAAAAAACAAAACAAAACAAACAAACAATTATTTGCCGTTGCTTTCAGGGAAACTAGTATTAATGTACAGCATGTACAACTGTATGCTACAATTGTTGAAAAGTCACAGCTCCAGAAACTGGGAACCTGCTTTTTGGTCTGTAAAATGCTTCTATTGATTATTTTTGTATTCTCAAGTACTCATAGTGCCAAATTTACTCAAATATTCAGTGCTTAGTAGATATGATTTTTGATGTCAAGTGCGTCCAGCAACTGGGAGCCTCTTTTGTGACCTGTGTTAAAAGGCTTCCATTTATGATTTTGTAACCAATTCTAAAGAAACACCAAATTTACCCCAACACCTAGTTCATATGAATAATAGTAATAATCTAGTAAATTAAACATTCATTTAAAGTCACCATATACAAGCAAGTCTACTTGTGTACATGCATTAATTATCAAACATTCCTAATGTCAAATGCACCAGAAACTGGGGACTTGTTTGGCAACATGTAAAATGCTTCCATAATTAATTAATTTGAATTCTAATGTAGCACCAAATTTACTCGAACATCCAGTTCATATGATAGTAATGATACTGAATAACACATAGTGCTTAATACAGGTGTGTCTGAGTGCATTAATTGTCATAATGGATGATAATATTTTTCATTTGATGTCAAGTGCTCCAGAAACTTGAAACCTGTTTTGCAACATGTAAAATGCTTTCATTGATTAGTCTGTGTTTCAAAGTAGCACCACATTTGCTCAACCATAAGTTTGCATATAATCGTATGGTAAGACTTCTTTTTTTTTGTTTTCTGTTGCTCCACCTGCAGTGAGTCAAGACCCCAGGATAGCAAACAGTGACATTTTCAATGGCTTCCTCTTGACGTCGCAGAAGGAGACGCGACGCGAGGAGCCCATCGACGTCGAGTTGGATGTCTACATGATGAACGGGAGCAGAGTGAAAGTGAACATCAAATCCACAGACCAGACGGATGACGTTCTCGAGGTTAGAGCGCTCATTTTTGAATTGATATTTACCTAGTTTTAATATTCAATTTGATATCAACATGATTTGAATTGATATTACGTGTAATTTGATGTACACTATGCAGTGTACATTGTACATCAATTGTGAATGGAAAGTACCTGTTGAATGTGTTCTTCTGTAGTCGATGACCAGTCCGTTTCAGGGGGATGTGCTAGATTGTATCTAATGAGAAGTCTGTTTTATGAACAGATCAGCCATCGAAGGTGAACATTCATTTTATTGTTAAGAACACTCATTTTTAGATTGATATCATTCAACCTGATTTAAATTGATATCAACCCAATGTACAATGTACAACATTGTGCATTGATTGTGAATGGAAAAAAGAAGTTTTGATCTGCACTTGATAAGCAGTTTGTTTCAAGGGGACATAATAGAAATTACTAGATTGTATCTTTGAATAAAAGAAGTCAGCTATTTCAACAGACAGACCAACAAAGTTGTACATTCATATTCACACTAATGTGATTGTGTCCAACATGCCTCGCGTCAAGGCACCATAAATTACGTCAGCGCTCTTGAAATAATTTTGCATACAATTGGTCAGGCAAACCAATTATATGCAAAAATCAGCCAGGTCCTTGCGTTGTCATGGATAATCCTCCAAGGGGACTCATAGACCGTATTTGGATTACTACAGCTGTACATGTACATTGATTGAAGTACCATCATTAAACAGCCAATGCTAGATCATGATCAAAAGTACTTGTCTTCAATAATTTCAGAGAGGATTGCCTGGGAGGAAGCACTCTGGGTATCTCAAGCATGTGAATCCTTTTTATTGGTTTTAAGAACCCATTTACAAATGAAGTGTACCCAATTGCATGCTGAAAATAGAATGGACGTCCATTGTCTATTATATTGAGATAACTACTGTGTATGGTCATATCAAAGAAGCGATCTTAGGAGGGTGGTAATGTGCTTTAATAGAGAATACCACTACAATGTGCCAAATTCCTGTAGTGTTTGACTTTTAAATCTTTCTTTTATGCTTCAAGATTGTTGGTTTTCAACTTTCCCTATACTGTGCATGTCTGGAAGATCTGTCTTTGCCATCTTGAGTGAACATTAACTTTGAATAATCTGAGCAACAACAAATGAAATCATATATTTTCTCCTTGCTTGGCCAAGTCATAGCAGGGGAATATATCGTTTCAACCTGACAAAAGACAGTCAATCATTTGGATGTCATGAGTGTTTTCATTCCAGGGAATTTCAAAAGCCAGAATATCCAGTTCCATGTATAGTGTGATATATATATTGACAATGAGATATCATGCTGTGAGTATGTTTTTGCATCTTGACTATTTACAAAAACAACATGCAATATACAATGAACACACATTGTACCGACATCGTCATAACAGAATATCAGACATACTACCATGCACATTGCTCTCGACTTCTAGCTGATGTTGGAACTTGGTGCAGAGTAGGAGATGTTGACCTTGAGCCAATAATAAAACAAGGAATGTTATGGCAGTAAATGACGAAATGGGTCGTATTGCATACTGCTACAACAAGAGGAAGGAGAGCATTAAAAAATCAAACAGCGATGACGCATGTCTGGCAAATTTTGATACTAGTGTGACATTTTTAAAGTCTTCAGTGTGTCTACTGTCACATTTTTATGTTAAACTTGTCAGCTCATCTTGAACTAAACTTGTGTATGAATACTTTTGTATTAGATGATGTAACAAACATGTCAAAGTGCTTCATTCGTGCTTCATATAATTGGGATGATACAACATGTAGGTATCCATTTGTAAATTCTAGGTACAGGTACGTATGTACAGAGAAACTTGTGTATATCTATGTGCGTTTCTGAGCCTGTATGCCCATTGAGTGTAAACAAGATTCTTTCTTTTGGATATCGTCATTGTATTTAAAGTATTAAACTGATATTTTACACACAGTCACAAGTTGTGCCCATTTAATTGTACTGTAGCTGAGTAAATAGTGATATATCTATAAAGTGTCTCTTTAGTATGGTAATGCAATTATTTTTAAGAGAAATGATGGCAAAAGTTTCACTCTAACTCAGAAAATGTCTCTTCTTTTTCAGTATGATGTAATTAGACTTCTCCCACACTCTAAAACAAAACACAACAACCTACACGTAAAACATTTCTTTTCTGATGATAAATATTGTACAATGTGTATGCTAGTGGCTGACAAGTTCTTTCATTCCCTGATCCAAATAGTTTAGTCCCCCTGAGAGGGTACATGTAGTATCTGCTCTACAGTGAGGGCGAGTACCTAATGTGGTGACAAGTGAGACGTTGAAACAATGTTGAAAACAAAACTTTGGTACCATAGTGACTGGCATTACTTTACTCAGTGGTAACTGATGTTACATATTATGCCAGAAAGTCCATTAAAACAATCTTCAATCTCCATCTACAATGTGTATATTATCAGTAAGTAAAAGCATAAGATTAAAAGAATGAAGACATTTGACTAAATTACAAGGCAGCTGTGGATGTGATTGCAAACCTAGAAAAAAAAATGCTTTTGTAGTACATATAATTTGTTAAAGCTGTATCATAGTAAAACATATCAAGTTGTTTTATCAAGATTGCTGAGAAAAATGTATGACATTTCAGTTGTGGTTTGATAAAGTTACTGACATACAGGTAAGCTGAGCCATATGAAAGATAGTTTAGATTGCAGTTTAAAGATACTGCTACGTGCACAGGTAAAAAAACAAACAGACAGAAGATGTTTTGTATGGTGTCAATTGACTACTATTTTTAGAAACATACAGAATTGTATTCAGATATCATGTACACTATGTACTGTACACTACATTATTGTAGGCCATTGACATTTGAAATCGCTTCGTAGGGATTTCATAGAAATCAGTTGAGGAAAGGGAATGGCCTTTGATGCGTAGAGAAACAACAACAGCAAATGAAGATTGAATGAAGTCTTACGTGATGTGTACATGTACATGTAGGTATGTAATTTCATCTCAAGTTGTGTAAACAAATGTCTTGAAATGTCTTGAAATATGAAACCATGTGTATAATACAGTTGCAATGTAGATTCTAGGGCAATTACCCCCTGGGCAATTGCCACCCCCCCCCCCCTTCCCTTGACCCTAAACCCTAATCTTAATCCCTAGCCTAATCTTAATCCTAACCTACACTGTAAACTCCGAACCCTAAACCTAATCTTTACTCTAACCTTTAATATCACTAACCAGTATTTAGTGGGGGGGGGGGGGGGGGGTTATACTTTAATTGCCCTGATACAGAATCGATACAGCCATACAACAATACTGGTGGTTATGTGATCTCGGTTCTTGTAATTGCTTACCATTGTCAACGGGTAATGCTGACAGATACCTGATAGAGTCTCTGGTGTGGGGGTGTGCTTTGACACTCTGCAACAACATAGAGGGAGGTCAATATTTGAGGTCACTTCGTGGTTGTAAAGTGACTTCATATTTATAACGTACATTACCTACATAATACTATGTGACTGCCCCAGCTCAAAACCCACAACAAGTAGGCCAAAATGAAATTTTACCTTGTAAATAGTTTGAAAGAGCAAGCTACAATATAAGCTTTGAAATAATGTAACTCGTTAAGATCGGACCATTGTAAGCCATTCAAAAAGTGATTGCAATATAAAATAGAGTTAGGAGGTGCAGATTCATGATGCTGAAAGGGAGAAAAGAGGATTTTACTTGTAAAGATTAGGGTCACTTAGGTGTGCTGTGCAGAAGTATCAATGACAGTAAGATCAGCACCTATCAGTCCAGAAAAAAAGAGCCAATATCTGGATTTTTACTTTGTTTTAAAATCAATCTAAAACCACTAAATTTTGACAGGAGGTAGAGAAGAGATTACTCTCCTAGCTAAGACAAACTTTGAAATTTAAGTCTGTCAACCCTAAAAATGACTATTTTGGTCCATTTTAGCCCTACAGAGAATCCTGATCTGTGACTTTTTGTTTATTTTGAGACGGGCAGTCTTGTGTACATTCCTCATAGTCGAAGGTTCATACCAAGTAGAATGTATGCAGTGTATTTCTGAGTTTAAAAAACAAACATAAACAAACAAATTTTATGGTAACACCATGTGCTGAGATGTTCAAGTTTCTCTGTAGAATTTAACTCTCATAGCTCAGCCCTTTGTAAAAGGACTCCAATTTGTCAAATAAAAATTCTCTTAATAGATTTCTTTAGTGGATGGGGTTACTGTAAAATTTGTTTACTCTACTGCTCATCCGCATGCCGTACAAATTCCTTCCTTAATGGAGCATTTGAGAAAGTATTTCTGTTTGGAACCAACAAAAAAAAAAAAAAAAGGAAAAATACTGAGTTTTAAGATCTTCTTTCATGTATCTTAAACAGCAAAATCATTACTCGGAATCTCATAGTGAATGATTTTGATAGTGTGCCCGCATATCTTCCTGGTGGAAATCTCTACTTGAGTATCAAATTCCAAAGTCTTGCAGACTTGTAGAATTCAATCTGATTTTACTGAGGTTTGTAGAGTATGGTATGTATTTAAATATTCAATAGGGTACAAATCTTCATGGTTGAAAAATGTTTGAGATACTGGTTGTTGCTTTTGATGCTGCTAACTTTCCAGTATCATCAAGGTGCACATCTACAAACTACATGAGCTGTGATTGATGCTAACTTTGGAACCATGTCTAATACTTGAGTTGGGAAAAGTCAAAGAACATGAAATAGAGATGCAGAAATTTTCCAGCATGTTGCAACTCATATATGACTATGAGATGGGGTGTTAATATTGATTTTGATTAAAGAGGAAATCCACCCCAAAAATGGATAAGCTGTAAGAAAAAAAAAGAAAGAAAAAATCCCAGAGAATGTCTAAAAAAAATGACAAAAATTGGATAAGAAGTATTACAGGAAGATATATGACATTTTGAAATGTTACATTTTTTTTTGAAAATGTTCTTGACCAGTCCTTATGAATATTCAAATTAGCAAGTTGATTGATTTTTGGTGTACAATGTTGTGTATGAGATTTGGAAAATTTTTTTAATTGTGGTTAGGGGAATAAGGTTCTAAATCTTTAATCATTAGCAGTTACTTCTCAGATATCTGTGCCACTATCATAAAAGAGCAAATTGCTGCATGAAGCACATCACTTTGTTGTAACTTAAAGGAATTGGGATACACTCGAGCACTTACAGAATATACATTTTAAAAACCTACAATAGGATTTTACTGTTATCACTTCAAATAATGATTGATGCATTTTAATTTCTTATAATATCTATTTCAACCTCTGATTCTTGGAATTGTACTAGCTGGACACGTGTATATTGATATAACACAAACTCTCTCTCTCTCTCTCTCATTTATTTTTTCCACAAACTGCAGAAAGTGACATCAGAAATTGGACTACCCGACCAGTTCACATACTATTTTGGTCTTTTCCTGGTTGTCAAGGACAAAGACGAGGAGGCGGGAACAAGTAGGTGGACACATTTCCTGGTGTATTATTACCTCTGCCAAAGAGGTTATATGTTTTTGTCACCATTGGTTTATTTGTCTGTCTGTTTGCAAAATAACTCATTAAATAGTTGTGATGAATTTGGATGAAACTTATAGGAAAAGTTGAACATGACACTTGGTAAGGAACATAATTGGTAGTGATCTGGAAAATTGTCTTTATCCAGGATACCTGTTTGACTTTTTTTTAAAGGATTATCATTGGCAAAAAAGCGCCATCAAACGAGGGAGTTCAAGCTGTGCATATTTGAGAATGTGCACATAATATGCGCACGGAGCGTAGTGCAGTAACTGCTGCTGATGAGGTAGACTTTGATACACTATAGAAATGTTTTTTTTTTTGGAAATATGGGTGATTTTCAGCATACACATATGGTTAAAGGTGAGCTGCTTGGCAGAGGTCTGTGCTCTCCAAGTGCTTTTCTAGTTGTCATTTTTCATATTAAAACCATTGGTCCTATCCTTGTTTTCTCTCCAAACCTTGAGAGCAGAGGCCCTTTTTGCAACCCTGGAAATTCAGAATTCTCTAGTGACATAAGTGCTCTCATAATAATAATTTGTAAGTCTGGAGAGTCAAACGTAGGTCACTTATTTATAAAACTTGTCTTGATAAGCTCTCGTCTGCAATACTACCAGACAGCAAACATATTATTCCCCCTTCCGCTGTGTACAAAGTTTTGTGCCTGCTTTGGTATGTTCAAAATAATTGCCTATAGATGCGTGATTGTGCAAACAGTGTTGAAGACATCAGTTCTTCAGTGTGTGGGAGTGGTTCCAAGTAAAGAAAACATACAATATTCATAGGATTCCTGTGGTTACATTAATTTCAAATTTAGCAAAATGATGTCATGAGAAAAATAAATAAATGCTGGACATAGTGATATGCAGGCATTCACCTTTCTTGTCGAGTTGGGCTTGAGTAGCAGTGAGTTCTACTTCAAGTGTGTACTAAACAAATGGCCAGATAGAAAAGCATTATACTGTATATAACTAATGCACAAGTTTGTAAATATTGATAATAGTGCTATAGGAGTTGAGAATATCATTAAACATAGACATAGAGAATATTATTAGCAAATGTTATAAACATTTCAATTTCGATTTCAATTTCATTTCAATGATTGAATGATTATTTCCATCCATTAAAGGAATCACATTATATTTTGTATAGTTCATGAAGTGAGAAAAAAAAAATCTTTACCCAATGTTCTGTAGAATTTATAAAACTGAATGTGTAGTCAGTTTTGTGTTTAATGCCTTGTCATTCACTTGTCCCCTATTTGAAGCATTTTATGTGCTCTGGCAAATCGCTGTATGGTCCCTCATTGTGTAAAGTTGCCAGGCATTTCACACTTGTCTGGTATGCGTCTGAACGGTCCTTATTGCTTGTTGGTAAACAGTGCCCTCGCTCACTTCTCCACCTGGTGTGGGGCATACAGTACTGTGAAGTCACTGTTTATTCAGTGATTGTGGAGGAGCCGTGGTGATAAAATGTAAGAGAGCATTAGAATAAAGGGGGAAGAGAATGATAGAACTATGTGATTTTATGGCTAGACCTTGCCCAGTCGACCATGTTCGTATGTTCATGATTGTATACTGCCGTGCAAAGTGCAAGGTACACATACCACAGAATGTTTAGTTGATTATAAGTACTGAAACCACGATATGCTATTTAAACTAGTTCCTTTAAGTCGTGGTATTCAAGGTATTTGTCTGTGTGTATGTGTGTGTGTCTCTATATCTGTCTCTGTCTGTGTCTGCGTGGTATATGCAGATGCACACGCAAGCACCTAATACAGGTGTATATCATACATTTATCTCTAATGTTCCTGATGGTCGTAACTCACTTGTTCAAACTGCCTCACCATCCTCCTTATCCTCACCCCACCCATATGAATTACCATAGTTACATAATGTTTCATTTAACCTCCAAAATTATTTTAATTTGAAAGGATGTTCAGAGTATACAGATTCACACTGTAGGTAATTTCAGATTTGATGAATGTTTGGATTTTTAAACAGGTTTCCTACTTTTTATATGAAATCATGTTAAATGTTTTGTTGTTCTCAGCTATAGTGTACAGTGTAAATCTGTTTTAAAATCAAATATTTTACTATATTTTTTTGTATATGTATTTGCATCACTTTTTTAATGAAAACCCAAGAGTAGCAGGTGTAAATTGTTAATGACTAGGTCAGTGGTACGGACAAAGATGAATACAGTTCCCACATTTTCAGCGAGAAAGATCCCCTCTTGAAGCAGGATATAGGACTGTTATGCAACACCTTTGATGATCTAGGTACACTCTTGCTGTTTGGCATCTGTCCCTGTTATCTGAACGCAAGAGGGCAAATATACAAGTAGCTTTAACACTGAATACAGCATCTCTAATGTGCGACCTTTGTTCATGCATAAAATGCTTTAATGTACGTACACTGCAATTTAAAATACAAGGAAATAGTGGTGGAGGGGGAGACAGTGAACCCTGTCAGTGGTACAGTAGCTATAAGGGTTCGAAGATTTAAATTGAAAAATTTGAAGATTAAAGATGATTTACTACAGCACATTATGACTTGGAGTACTTGTATTTTTGTGTGGGTATTATGGTTTTAGCCATTTAGATATTGTATGTGGGATGATATTGCTTTTAGTTTTATTTTGCACATCAAATATGACTTTAAAGTAGATCTTTAGTGCCTTTTCATACTGTTTAAGCATGTGGAAATTTGTGAGAGGAGTGCTGATCAATTTCATCACAGCCAGATCGGCAGAAAGTTTATTAATCAGCTTTATAATTGCATTTGATCATAAAATAATGTAAAAACCCTTATTGTTCATCTGCATATCGTCCCTGGGGCGACAAGACCTCATATCTGAAATTTTAGTGAAAATGACTTTTTTGGATAAATGGCCAGATAATCAGTTAAGTGATGTCCTGTCTAAAATCATAGCAGTCTTGCCCCCAAAATGAAGCCACCACGGCTTGTCAAAGGAAAGGCTTTCCCATTTGATACAGTGCTTTGGCAGCCATGTTTTTTTGCTCTCCTAAACATTTGATATTTTGTAGATACGAGGTCTTGTCGCCCCAGCGACGATATACATGTAATATCTGCAGCCTTCATTTCAAAACAAATTTGTTCTTTTACCATATTACCATGCTGCATATACATTTTTACTATTAAAATGAAGTTATTCACTAGTCTTAAGTTTTAATTCATTTTTATGTAAAACATGTGCATGTGCATTTGTGTAGTAATTATCTGTTTGTCTGCTTTTTGTTCCAGTTCTATAAAGATAACATTTTGATAATATTGCTTTTCTCTTTTGTTTTTCAGTTGTCAGGAGAATACAAGACTTTGAGTCACCGTATATCTCATTGAAGGCAGCCATAGGAACTCATAAAATAGTTTTGAGAAAGAAGTAAGTGACCCATGTTTATTGCATTTTTTTTTCATAGTATCAAGGTTATGATAATAGATTTATTCTTTTCCTCAGAGAAAAATAACATCAGAACCACTGTACTATATTCTGCATGTATTAGCAACAAGTATCCAAATTTCAGAAATTTCATTTGATCATTCAAAAATACGTTGATACTTTGAAAAACTTGACTTTTAAGCTGCATTGCAAAAAGTTACTTTGATAACTATTTTTTATTGTGCTACATATACATATGCCGTGCAGTTTTGAAGTCTTTGACCCTTGGGCCTGATTTTTTTTTCTTTTTTATTAGTTCTTTTTATTTTTAATTTTCTTTATTCAGGAGGTTATAAAGCTTTGCATATGCTTTTTGATACCTACTAATTTCCTGAATTTTGTAGTAAAATTCAGTGATTTGTCAGTCATTGTTATTTGTTTTCATTTGTTTATAAATTAAATTATAATTTTCACTTAAATATAATCTCAGACAAAATGACCCAATTCTGCCTGAGATTATGTTAAGCAAAAATTATAATTTAATGTTTCAATTTTTTTTATAGTCAATTTATCCAGGTTTTGTTATATCTTATATCTAGATGGCTTTACATCTCCATCCTGTTAATGGTTGGAACTATACAATCAATTTC
The DNA here is from genome assembly GCF_964275005.1 of Diadema setosum. Classification (NCBI taxonomy): domain Eukaryota; kingdom Metazoa; phylum Echinodermata; class Echinoidea; order Diadematoida; family Diadematidae; genus Diadema; species Diadema setosum. The sequence goes on along the minus strand of NC_092700.1, from coordinate 30,138,635 downwards.
ATACTTGCATGTTCAAATCTCATTATATATATATATAGATAGGTATAGATTGAGAGATGTATGGTTAAAAAAGCCCTTCCATGCAGCTGTAAACCTTTTTTTCACATTCCATCCTCTCCTATAGTTACTGGGATCCTGCCTTTGATAATGACTTACTGGAGGACAGGGTTGCGATGCAGTTGTTGTATGTTCAGGTGAGAGATTAACCCGCTCCGTACGGGAGCCTGGTGATCTGTGTATTACTGTAAGTCTGTAGGGATTTCAGGCTTCAACATGGAACGGGTTAAACAAAAAAATACACACACACCGTAGATGTTAGATGTACATATACATACAATCTGAATACAGAGCTGCCTCCTAGTATACTTTTACCACATTATGATTGGCCATTAGCTACAGCATATAAATCCTACTAAATTTCTGCGTGCTGGTTATGGCAGAAAAGTAAACATTCAACAAAGGAATGCAGGATTTTGCAAGTCTTCAGTCGCTGAGCAAATGTGATGTGTGCATTATATACAATGCATTCTTTTAGTGCAGAGTGATACCTCAGCAACCTCATGGTGTGTTTCAGATTCTTACTGTCCGTGAGGGTTTAGTTGCCATGGCAACCATTGGCTTTCTGCATTAAAATGACAGTTTTTGTTGAATTTCCTAGGTCTGCTTTTGTGTATCAGTGAAACAAATAATTAGAAAAAACAACATTCATGACCTTTGACTCTGAGTGGGGAAGAGGTGTAGTACTGTGTTCGCTGGCAAGGCAACATAATTTTACAACTTATGAGATTTTGAATAAGACTTTACATTAAAAACTAAAACTAAATATAAGAAACAGACCTGTTTAGTAACATGTACAATGTATTTACCTTAGACAGTCGGAAGTTGAAAGTATAGTAGCATGTGGTAAAATTTTTTAATGTTTTAATGTGTTAAAAATTGTTAATGTTTTTAATGTTTTACAATTTTTTATGTTTTATCTTGTGTTAAGGACATAGAAGGCATTCAACAACTCAAGAGTTTGTCTATTTTAAGCACCAGAAATCAATTATAAGTCCTTCAAATTAATCATACAAATATAAGTCCATAAATCAATTATTTCACAGCCAGGGAATTCTGTAAAGGGGTGGGGGGGGGGGGGCAACTATTCTGGTGCCACTTACGGGTTTCATTTCATTCTTTTCTTTTTATTTCTTTTGTTTTTAGCAAAAAATAAAGGGGTGGTGTGCGCCAGTTGCCCCTCAATCACATCAATAGGTTTGACTGTTGGAGTGTACTTGAAAGTAAGAGAGTGCTAAGTTATTGATGCATTTATATATCATCATCCCTAAACATTACTGATGGATAATATTCTTCCTGTCCCTCCCTCATTCTGTCTCCAGACCCTGAGTGATGTCAGCAGAGGTTGGGTGCTAGCATCCCAGGACCAACTCTCCAGACTTCAGGCCCTTAAGGCTAAGAACTCCAAGAAAGAGGTCAGTTTGTAATACCTCCGCCAAGGGAGGACGTTATGTTTTCATCGGCGTTTGTTTGTTGGTTTGTTTGTTTGTTTGTTTGTTTGTCCGTGTGCAAAATAACTTGAAAAGTTGTGCACGGATCTGGATGAAACTTGCAGGAAAGGTTGAGAATGACACAAGGAACAGATTATTAAATATTGGTAGTGATGCGGAAATTTTTATGAAGGATTTTTGATATTTTGGCAGGAAGAGTCAATAAACTTGGGAGTTCGAAAGCTGCACATTTTTTAGTTTTCATACGCGGACTAAAGTGCATGCTCCAGTTTCTGCTAGGGCGAGGGGTGCCGCGCAGCTTAGGGTTTATGACGTATCAAAGGCTTCTATATGGGAAATCGGGCGAGTGTTCAGCATGCATATGTATGGGTGGAAATTGCTGATCTCTATGGAAGAGCAAGATCATCGGTGGAAAGTAGCTGCTTGGCAGAGGTCTACCCTCTCAGTGTGCTTTTCTAGTTTTTAAAGGGATGGTATAGTTTTGGTTGATATAAGCTTCAGGTGTCCAACTTTTTTTTTGGTGAAATAATGAGAAACCTCTATGAAATATGCAAGAGCATACAATTTTATTAAAGAGGAATTCAAAGTTTATTTGATGAAAATTGATTTTGAAATTGCTAAGATATCCAAAAACAAAGTGACTGTTGAGTCTAATAAAAGGTGGGACCCACCTCTTATCAGGAACACTTTGTTTTAATTTGTTTTTGAATATTTCAGTCATTTCAAAACAGATTTTCATGCAATAAATTTTTAATACCTGTTAGAATTGTATACTATTTGATATTTCATACGTGATTTATAATATTCTCACATTCAAGAAGTTCAAATCTGAATCCCCCGTCTCAGCTAAAACTAGACCTATACCATCTCCTTAACCCATTATCCCCTTTCCGTGCCATGGCCTTTTTGGATAGTTTGTACAATGCTGTGCATTTTTTTCAATATGAAATTTACTGTTTATTGGTGGTATTTTACATGAATAGTGTTCGCAGATTGGTCTTAATGCAATCTTGTGACTAATGCAGCGAATTACAGATGCCGACCATGTAACGTAATAATTGCCCTGTATGTCATTGTGATATAACACTTGACAGCACCCTCTATGTTTTCTCCTTAAGACAATATCTTACCTCAGCACTGCACTTTTGGGCAAAATATCATTTCTTGGGGAAAGTATTACTTCATTGGGGATGGCAATATATGTAATAGTAAAACTTAATATGAGATATGAACAAAACTTTATTAGCACAGTACAGTATAGGAGTAACCAGCCAAGGCGTACACGTGAATGCCTTGGCGGGAACATGGAATGTGATTGACAGTGTGGACTTGTCTCCCATGACTACAGTTACACTTTTAAAGGGGCATAGTCCCGGTAGTGTAGAGGGCGCTGTTGATGATACTGCCGATCACCGTTAGCATTGATACGAAGATTACTGAAGTTGAGCTGTCATCAAGAGTAAAGTGCGTAGGTGTTGCTAAGTAATGTTGCCTTCGTTGTCTTCTCTGCGCATCGCGCAGTCTGTAGTAATGCCAGGGTGCGTGCATATGTGCTTGTTGTTATGACATCACAAAAGAAGTTTGCTAAAGCTGTCATCCCCCTCAGCCGAATCATGAGCCGAACTGTGATCGGACCACTGACTACAGTGGATCGGACTTCTTCGGACTCGGGGAAGTGGCCCAAAGCGTAAGCGCTGAAGAGGAGTCGATAGCGTAGGTCTCTATAGGAAACTTGCGCCGTGCACTCGCGTACGCATTTGACTAAAACACCGGGACCATGCACCTTTAACCAGGCAATGTTGAATCCCTGTGTCATTACAGTACATCAAATTTGCCCAGACGTTGAAGTACTACGGCACGCTCCAATTCAAGCAATGCGTCGTGAACTACCCTGAGCCAGAGACCAAGACCACCATCAACGCAGGCAACAAGGAGTTATACTTCCGGGTCGAGCTCCCTGATGGGTCGCACAAAGAGGGCATCTTCAGAATCACCAGGATGAGATGTTGGCGGATCACCAACAGCGTAAGTCATCTGCTGAAGAAGGCAAATTCTGGTAGACGAGTCTTACAAAATACCTTTTAAAATTGATAGAATTGTTCAAGACGGCAGGACAAGAAAAAAAAAAGGAGAATATAGCATAAAGTTTGAGAGCAAAATTTTGCTTGAAATACTATGATTACTTTAGCAACCCAGAACATGAAACCAAGGGGAGAGAAATCGCAAGAGTGATTATGATAATGATTGTAGGTCACTAATAGTGTCATCACAAAATTCATGAAGATGTTGGTGACATGAGTGGTGATGAGAATAGTCATTGTGACCATGATAGGAGATGATCTTGAAGTCATCTTGTGTTAATCATGACACAGTAATCTCTATGTACATTTTTTTGTTGTTGCTCTGCTAAATGGGGGGGGGGGGGGGTGATTCTGTCCCTCCCATAAGTAAGAAGTGATACATCAATAAAAGATAAGAGCAGTATTAAAGAAATAATCAAATGCAAGGTCGAATAAATCACGTTACCAATAGATACAAAACAATGAGCAAGAACCAAAGTGATACGGTAACGAGTAGAAAGTACACTTGTACACTTTGTTATAAAGATTATTGAAATATTGCAAATAGGTTCACACAGTGCAACACCAAAAAAAAACAAAAAAAAAAAACAAAAACAAACGGACGAAAGGTAAATTTAACCTTTGTCACTCTGCACTCAGTTACATAAGTGTGTATATCATTTCTATTTTTTTTTTTTCCTCTGGTTTTCTCCATCTTTCTTCCTTTTATATTTCCATGTGATTACCACCCTCTCAGGCTGACCGAGAGGCCAGTAAGGGTTCCGGTCCCGAGCCCATTGTGGTGGACAAGGGAAAGTCGCAGCCCCCACCCCAGCTGGAGCTATCCTTCGAGTACCTGGTGTCCAAGAACAAGCTGCAGTGGGTGACCATTCGGAGTGACCAGGCCATCCTCATCAGCCTGTGTCTACAGAGTATGGTGGACGAACTCTTGCTGCAGAAGAAAGGTGGACACATTAAGAGGGTGAGTCAGAAATATATATGGAACCTTTTTCCTCATTTTTTTTTTTCGTTTGTTGCTCTGTTTCCTCTTTGTTTTGTTTGTTTTTTTGCTTATGTTGATGACAATAGTGATGACAAGCACAAATTTAAAGGGAAGATAAACCCCAAGAACAATGTGGATTGAGTGAAAGCAGCAACATTAGTAGAACACATCAGTGAAAGTTTGAAGAAAATCGGACAATCGATGCAAAAGTTATGAATTTTTAAAGTTTTGGTGTTGGAACCGCTGGATGAGGAGACTACTAGAGGTTATGACGTATGAGTGGACTACAATATCAAGAAAATATAAAGAAAATACTACAAAAATCCATTTTTCATGAAAATTACAAATTCCATCAACTTGATATTGACATATGTTAAGGGTAGCAATTATTCCCCCTGCTTTCTGAAAGCGGTTGGTCCACTGCTCTTTCATAATTCTTGAAAAGTGAATTTTTGTTGAATATCCTTTATATTTTCTTTGTATTGTTGTCCACTCATACGTCATATCCTCTAGTAGTCTCCTCATCCAGCGGTTCCAACACCAAAACTTTAAAAATTCATAACTTTTGCATCGATTGTCCGATTTTTCTCAAACTTTCACTGATGTGGTCTACTAATGTTGCTGCTTTCACTCAATCCACATTGCTCTTTGGGTTTACCTTCCCTTTAATGTCTTTATATCCTCATGGATAATGTATGTTATAAGAAATTTGTTGTTCATTATGTACAAAGCATGTGCTCAATCGAAGGAACGAGACCAGTACTTACAAGCAGTGCTTTTAGTTGGTTCTGGAATATTTCATGCTTTCATACGGGTATGGACTGCTTTTCAGGGCTTTCTTGAAATCATTGCTGTGATGGTCATAGCATGGAGTTGAGATGCTACATGTACAACCGTATGCTGATGTTGTCAAGTTTCATGATAAAAATGTTCTAAACAATCCAATATGTTGTCACCCACTAATTGACAGTGGTGGAAAGAATTCCAGTCTTATCCTGTTTAGGACAAGCTGATTTCATTACAACACGCATTTCCCATATTCATTTGTCCAAGTATACTCGGGACTCGTCCTCAACGGGTTAATCATTCATTTAATTGATATTATCCTTACTCTCTGCTGCACTACTATGCAGCCCTTCATGTATACTTTTGTTTTTATTGGAGTTTGCTTTTCCAACTAACAAGTGAACATTAGTTTGTATGTGAAGTATTCATGATAAATACCTATACACTCTAACCAGCCAATATTTCTGTTGTGTCTTTTCAACAGCCACAAGATAGGGTCAAGGGCCCAACGAGACAGTTCAAAGGTCGCGATGGTCAGGTCATCACATCGGTCTCGACGTCAAGTCCTGTGGTCAGACCAGAGCTGCCCAACGGAGCATCGGTCAGTATGGAGATACACGTATTGTGCCTTCGTACTTGTGGTCACCGTTTCTGCACATGAGCACCTAAATGATTTTTCTATCACTTTCATAATGTGTTTTTGGACTGCACTCATAAATGCCAAAAAGTCATAGTTTTGGGGGGGACATATCATATCGTCACTGGGGCGACAAGATCTAATATCTACAAAATGTCAAATGTTCAAGAGAGCAAAAAAACATGGCAGCCACTTATCGAGTGGGATAGTCTTTCCTTTTACATGCTGTGGTGGCTTCATTTGGGGGGTAAGACAGCTAGGATTTTGACAGGATGTCACTTAACTGATTATCTTACCATTAATTCAAAAAAGTAATTTTCACCAAAATTTCAGATACAAACCCCAATCTTGTTGCCCCAGCAACAATATGTACATGTAGTTAAAGGGAATCTCAAGAGCTTGCATGTAGCAGATAAATTGTTTGTTTTATGTTTCATAAGTGCTATTAATTTTTTTTTTTTGGTCAATGGAGACCATGCATGCTAAATTTGGAACTTGTGTTTGATTGTTATGATGTCTTTGACAGATGTCGTGCATATATTTTAGATGCATAGAACGCTCTCGGTAAAACTACAGCTCTCTGTCTTGAGTAGGTGTACAACTAGTGAAAGTCTAGTATATAACTTTTACTTTTAAGTATTGAAAATATATCATTGATATTAACGAAATATTAAAGGGTTGATGCAGCTCCATATCAGAATGTTATTCACAGTACTGTTATTGCCAATCAGACTTTAAACATCTTTGTTAAATGATTAGTGCTTGCAAAGAAAAATTGTGCAAGCAGTAGGGTAAAAAAATATATTGACTTGAAGAGTCACCTCCCAATAATTCAGTATTGATCTACCTATCACTTCAGTCGACGTACGTGCAGTCAGCCTTGCTTAAGTCCACCTGGCATAAGTTGAATAATTGCTGAAGTCGAAGGTCTTTTTAAGCCCTCTTCTTTTTTATTCTATTGATTTTAATCCCTCATAAGTCAAATTTTCTGTAAGTTGAAACTATTTCGGTGATCTACGTGTATCACTTGGTCTACTCCCACTTCGTCTAATAGCCATTTACTCTCAACCCACATGGTCTAATCATGTTTTGTCTACAACCAGTTTGTCTAATGACCATTTAGTCCAACTGCCACTTAGCCTCTTTACCAGTTGGCCTACTTCCAGATGGGCTATGCCCACTTCGTCTAATACCCACAGTTTTTTAGACAAAGTGGGAAAAAATCCAAGGAGACAAAACTGCGATTTGACCATGTCGTTATTAGACAAAACAATAAGTAGTCAAACTGGACATTAGACCATGTAAGAAGTACGTTGTAGTCCAAACAGGCATTAGAAGAAATTGAGAGTAGACCATGTGAGTTTAGTCGTAGTGATGTTGGACAAACTGGGAAGTAGACCAAGTGGCAATAAGCCTTTCAGTCCAAACAGATTTGACTTTAATAGGCAAGGTTGACTGTAGTTATTCATGCATCTGTTTGATTGAATAATCATACAATTATTTATCTATTCAGCCAATCAAATAAGCAATTAATGAGTCTATCCCCTTCACTTCCGAACAGTCTTTTATAAGTTCTATTTTCATGTATGATGATTTACATTTCATGTAATATCCTTACAGAGCCCAACAGAGGAAGGTGCAAGTAAATCTGCAAAGGCCATTGATTCAGTCAAGAAGATTTCAGTGAGTATTTCATTCAAAGCTGGTTTTAAGTCATGACATTTATTTATTTATTTATTTATTTGTTTATTTTTATCTACATGCATTTGCTTAATTATTCTGTCATTGTATTCATTTTACTGTATTTATATTGTATTTATTTTTTGTTTGTTCATTTATTTGTGTATCTATTTATTTATTTACTATTCATGGTATAATAACAGCTACCATGGCAGCCTGCATGTCAAATTGATGCAGTTTATGATAACGTGATTGCAGATTACATATCAAAATTGCATACAATTTTGTTTATGAGTATGTGACATAATATGTATTGAAGAAGACTCAATTGTTCACATATGGTAGTATGAAAACATGTATTTAATTGATGCGCTTGGTTAGATAATGATAGGTGGGAGTAGTAACTTCAGAAGAATTGGGTACCAGATGTGAATTTCTTATCACATTTAAACAAACACACTTTGGATATGTTCAAGCACAGTATTGTCTAACATGTGTCACAGATATAGCACTAAAAGGTAAACTTGATTAGCCTACCTCATTATCTTTCATGTATCATTATACATTTTGTCCACAGCTGATGTGAATTGTCACATGATTTCATGTATATAATTTGATTCCCCCTCCTAGAGTAAAATAAAAAATTTCCCTACAAACAACTATTTTCAATTTCTGGGTAGAACTTTATGTCATTTCCATACTGCCAGACCATAATAGATCATGTATATGATACTGTATAGTTTCCAATAATGCATGTCTTCACGACTTTTCCTTGCATAACACAGTTTAGACTTTTAAGAAAATGTAAAATGTATCTTTTGCTAATTGATAAGAGTTAGGTAGCAGTGCATCATCTACACACTTGTATGAAGTAGACTAGTGGAACTGTGTAACTCCCCTCCCTTCATCCTCCCACAGGACAAACTTCACAATGCAGCCGCGTCGACCAAATCGCCGGGGGCATCAGCGACAGTGGAGAATGAGATCTTTGAGGGCATCGGAGAAGATGACCTTTGAACTCGGCAGTGACCCCCCAGAATATTGACCTCTGCATAGAAGTAGTGAGTGGGTCCTGACAGACAATGATAGCGGATGGCAAGATGAGATGCACAACTCAGTTCTTCAAATAGTGTTTGTGAACACTGCAGTCCCTTATGGTTCCGGTGGATAATCTTCGCCAATCTGTTAGTATACAGATAATGGGCAGGTTAGAGTGCGTCAGTGGAGATACAGCCCACTCGAGGGTAATGACAATGGTGAAATGTGCAGGAAGGGCAACCGCGTTCATATTGCATGATATTAAGAATACCTGAGAGTGATCTGCATCTCCATTAACGTCACAAACTTAAACCTGTGCATTATATGTTTTATAAAATGAGTTGAAAATTAACTACATTTTTTAATGTACCTTCATGGGTAAATACCAGTCAGCTTCATGTAGAATTGAGAACAAGAGAACAACATGAGAACAAGAGCAAAGATGTCCAAAGGTGCTGGCTCCAAACACTTGCAGTACATAAACTGGACATTGTTTACAGATATAAGTGATTTAGAGTGCGCTATGCGCTTGTAAAAACTGATTGAGTGCGCACTGCTAAAGTTTGCATTGTGACGGCAGTGAGCGTTCAGTTATCGTTTATCGGTAATGTGCCATAGGATGACACACCGTGCTGTCATGTTTTTTTTCAGTGCGCACTCTTTGCATGCCCATGCATGTTAGTGTAAAGAAAATGAAAAGCCGACACATGACTTATTTCAGCACTTCTGATTGGCTACATTCTGGAACCCATTTCATAGGGTTGTGGTACAAAACTGAACATTTATTTTGTCACCCGTTTTTAATATCTCCACCATATCCGAATGCCATTTCAGTTGGCAAAAATTTTTAGTCTGCTGTTTTTCCCTCTCAAGATGCCAGACCTTCTTGCATTAAACCAAAGTCTGATGATTATAGGTGGTGACCTTTGACCCACTTTAAGGTTGATCCTCTCTACACCATTTAAGAAGCAAAAGGTCGCAAAGTCCACAACCTGCTGAGGAAAATGCTTTGCATCCCTTTTCAAGGCCCTCATGTACTACTTCCTTCTTTTCAAAAATTCAGAGATAAAGTTTTACATGGAAATGCACAAACCAAATGAATCAGCAACTATTTACCATAATTATGATCAGTAGTATGCTCGGAGTTTCTTATGGATTTAATAATTATGGGTTGTCTTTCATTCATCTACATGTATAATTTTTTTAGGCCCTTGGCATGCTGTAGCTGATATTCTTCATGGGATTCACAGCATTTATCTCAAACTGTATCAACTAATCTTTTCCATAGTGTAGGTTAATGGTATTCTGAAATTTTGTAGTTAGATTTTGTGGCCAGCAAAGAGTGAAAATGCGTAGCATGATGAACCATCGCTATAGCAACCAGTAAAAGCCAGCAGTGCGTAGGAAACCCCAATCTTTCCCACATTATCTGTGCCACATCTTACCACATTCAACTTTCAATTGCACTGTAGTGGACTTGGTTGTGCATATATTTTCTGTCTGACATTTAAATTGAAATAAATCATTAATGTCATATGACAAAGTTGTTTTCTTTACAGCTCCTTCTCAGAGAACCAAATATGACCAGAGACACAACACAGTGTCTTATCATGTGCAGGGGCCACAAATTATTGTAAATGAAAATCTAAGATGCATTGGTCAATATTTGTTTGTTTTTTTTTTTTCAATTAAAAGTTGTACCCTCCTTTTTCATTCTTATGTACAACAGTGCCCATCTGGTTTTACATTTCTACTTTTTGATTCATTTACCTTTTGATTCTTTCACTACAAGTGTTGTGCTCACTATACCAAGTCACCCCCTTTTAGTCAATACTGCTTTTGCAATTGTTCACTTCTGTTCAAACTGGATTTGATCAACTCTCATAAACTTTTGTGTGTCATGACTCTTTACCCTTTATTCTCATATTTTAATGGAGAAGATAGAAGAAAATTAATTTAGTATTATGAGGCAGAATGAAAAAAAAAAAATCTTCATGGTGATTGCACAGTATCTTCTTCTTTCTTTCTTTTTTTTTTTTAATGATACATCTTCACTTCCGAGATCCCTGCATGTCAGACTCTCTCATAGATATTGTTTATGTGTGTATGTGTGTGTAAACTTAGTGCTGAAGCTTTAAATATATATATGTAGAGCTGTGCATTCGTTTTTATTGTTTGACTATATGTTGCACCCTCTTGACCAAATGTGCGCTGTGGCCTGTTTCTCAAATTATCATGGGAAATAAAAGGAAATTTATCATATTCTTGCATATAGGTACGAACATACATGTACAAACAACCCCAAGATCACCCTCCCCTGATCTACCCCCCCCCCAAAAAAAAAGGAGAAAAAGAAAGACAAACAGCAATCAAAGAAAAAAACTACAAAATACTCATGCTGTTCAAAGTACACTTATCTCAACTTGTAACATTTTAAATGGACTTTTTTTTTTTTATAATCAAAGAGTGAGGTTCTGATATTGGCTTGGATTATTTTTTTCTGTTAATGGCACAGATATATCAGAGGGATATTATATTATAAATGAAAAATATATTTGTGCGTGCAGATTGATGGAGAGGTGTGCAAGGGAAAGAGATGAATGAACAAGCATAGGAATGTCATTCTTTTCCCCTTCTTCCTATCCTTCTATTCAACTGCTCTTGAGCGATGCAGGTGTAAAAGATAATTGTTGAATGCTGCTATAATAAGCAGAGCATTGGGCATTGCACAATGTCAGTTTATTTCTGAGATACCAAGATGTGTTTACGTATATATATAATGTTCTGCCTCAACAAGACCTATCCAGTTGTCTAGTGAGTAATTACATGTAGTCTGCTGCCATGCCATGTTGTTTAGTGCTGCCGGAAATAATATAATTATATGCAAATTAAGAAAAAAATGACAGAAAAAGAAGAAAAAGCATTGTAGAGATGTAAAACTGCACTATTGATCACAGCATGTCTCTCACACACTTGTTCTATAGTTCTCATATTGAACTGTGCATTAGCCTTTGTACAATATAGTAGATCTATTTTTCCTGATGTAAATATATTCATATGTACCGCTATTGCAATTCATGATTATGTGCAGCAGGCTGTAATATATATGGTCATATTAAAATACTCATATTATACTCTATTTTAAAAATCTTTCCTTTTTTTACGGCATCAAAACAGTATTACATTTTTTATTGTACGCTCATGCATATTCATGAGATTTCCAGAGTCAGCCAGCCATAGGCCAGAGTTTAAAGAACCTCAGCCTCTCAATATGAAAACATTCAAATCAAAGCATAGTATCAATGTATTAAGTTAAGAAATTGTGCCAGTGACCAGATCATCAATTTTACCCTTTTCTTCTTATCATTTATGTATGTCCATGTTGAGGCCTTTATGAGAAGAGCAAACCGCATGATTATCACTTCAAAGATTTATAGAATACAACTTAATGATGTAATATTATAAGTTCACATTTAGATTCATGTGTATTGGGATATTGCCTATAACCAGTATGTGATTTTGTCCCTTTTTTGTAGTTTGCGTGCACATACTTATACCTCTTTCATGGACACGAAAACACCATGTTTTTTCTCTCTCCCTTTAATTATGTTTTAAGGAGGCATACGTAATTGTGTGTTTAATTCTATTATGTAACTTTGACGTGTCATAAATAATCGCGATGCCCCTACCTAAAGGTATAAGATACGAAAAGTTTGTACTAATCCGCGCAGGACACCGCCACGCTGACTTCGTTATACCACGCGTAGTACACACAGTACATCATTTACGAAACAAACGTTACTACATTGTATATCTCCACGCACAGGTTAACAAAGTGCAGAGCCATACTATTAAAACCTGTGTGATATGTTCAAGTTAGTGAAATTCTTGCCCCACATGGACGTAAATAAGCACCAAATTAATCGTTGTTTTAGTAGTAGTCAGGCTTTAAAAAAATAAAAAATCATCGGATCATACAGTGGATAAGACACCTGTCTAAAGATCAGGAGATCGTTCGTTCGAAGCCAGCCTGTGTATGTATGCTCATGATTATATATATATAAATATATATATATATATATATATATATATATATATATATATATATATTTAATTATTATTTATTTATTTTATTTTTTTTAAATCAGAGCTACTGCGTAAGCACTGATTAATTTGGTGCTTATTTACGTTGATGTACAAGTAGGACAGTTTGTCAATTTAGTTGCAACTGCGTGATATGCTTACGAACACGCATGACGTGTCATGGATGGTTCATTTCCCTGCTTGGCGAACATTCGACGTAATTCGGTGAAATAAAATAATTGCTGATTTTTTTTTTTTGTTTTTTGTTGTTGTGGTAACATTAGAATAATAACCGTGGGCAGTGTGTGGGCACAATATCCACGTAATGACCCAAGATAAGTCTTCAGTCTAACATGTCATATACCACAGTATAGGATTCGGTTTGGTTTATGGTTTATTTATTCACGGAAGAAAAACACTTGCTCTCATCATCAGCTTACAGCTTTTTATTATCTCCGTTAAGGTCAGAGCATAAAGTCTGTAAGAGTACGAGGTACATGCATTTACAAATGAATAAAACAGGTAGCGTTGTATACAAAACTTACTTCAGATACAAAGTATAGTACACCTGGAATGGTATAATTATAAAGGTGAAGTAATTACGTATCACAGAGAAACGTATAATCGAAAGAATGTAAAAAGGACACATCATAACTCCTAAATATCAAGATGTAGTAAACATATGGAATATATATCTAATCACTTAAAAGGGTTTTTGGATATGATATATTCGAAATATTTTCATAAGTAAAGTTATATGAAATCCTGAGTAAGGTTCGTGTGTAGGTTTTGGGTCTTTTGTTTGGTATTAACCCCCTCATATCCGACGCCTGCAGAAGGCTATTGTCATTGTGTAAAGACGTGATACTGATGGTATATTAACAGATTTAAAGAGGAACTCCGTCAATCTTCACATCGGATAACCCTATACATATCGCCATGGGGAACAGACATTCGTTCATTTTGCGTCATGCATCGGGTGCATGTCACGAGTACGACACCCACGAGTTATACAGCCGACAAGTCATACGGCCCTCGAATCATACAGTTCATGAGTTCGACACTAGGCAAACAAGGCCCATGAGTCCGACAGGAGGCAAACAAGGGCCACGAGTCTGACACTACATGTAGTTAAGCAAGGCCCACGAGTTCGACACTAAGCGAAAAAGGCCCATGAGACCGACGTGACATTACGGGGCATAGTGTGTTTCCGCCTGGTGTCGAACTCGTGGGCCTTGTCTGTCTAGTGTCAGACTCGTGGGCCTCATTTGCCTACCCTAGAAATCATGGGCCTTATATGCCTAGTGTCGAGCTCAAGGGCTGTAAGATTCGTGGCTGTATGACGCATGGACCTTTTTAGCTCACCTGAGCCAAAGGCTCAAGTGAGCTATTGCGATCGCCCTTCGTCCGGCGTCCGTCGTGCGTCGTGCGTCGTGCGTCGTCCGTCGTGCGTCGTGCGTCGTCCGTCGTGCGTCGTCCGTCGTCCGTCGTCCGTCGTGCGTAAACTTTTTACATTTTCATCTTCTTCTTGAAAACCCCAAGACCGATTTTTATCAAACTTGGCAGGTAGCATCCCTAGGGGGTTAGGAATTCAATTTGTTAAAATGGGCACCATGCCCCACCCAGGGGGCCCCCAGGGGGGCCCAAACCCCCCCAAAATTAAGGAATCTGTAAAAATCTTCTGCTCTAGAACCAGAAGTGATAGAGCTAAGTTAATACTATGAGTTAGTACATTGATGACTGTAGTTTCAAGTTTGTTCATGGCAGAATCAGGGGTGCCCCCCTTGGGACCCAGGGGAGGAGGGTGGGGAGGGGTCCTAATGGGGCCTAAATTGTACATTTTCATCTTCTTCTTGAGAACCCCATGACCAATTTTCACCAAACTTGGCAGGTAGCATCTCTAGGGGGTTAGGATCTCAATTTGTTAAAATGGGCACCATGCCCCATCCAGGGGCCCCGGGGGGGGGGGGGGGGGGGGGGCAAACCCCCCAAAATGAAGGAATCTTTAAAAATCTTCTCTAGAATCAGAAGTTATAGAGCTAAGATAATACTATGAGTGAGTACATTAATGACTGTAGTTTGTTCATAGCAGATGCAGGGGTGCCCCTCTTGGGGGCGGGGGGGGGGGGGGTTGGGAAGGTCCAAATGGGGGCCTGAATTGTACATTTTCATCTTCTTCCTGAAAACCTCATGATGGATTTTCGTCAAACTTGGCAGGTAGCATCCCTAGGGGGTCAGGATCTCAATTTATCAAAATGGGCACCATGCCCCACCCAGAGGGACCCAGGGGGCCCCAATCCCCCCAAATTAAGGAATCTTAAAAAATTTGGGCCCTTATTGTACATTTTCATCTTCTACTTGAGAACGCCTGGTCAAAATTTTAGTAGAGCTGTGAATAATTTAGATTAGTGACTGTGTGAAAGGTGAACTTGCGATACTCAGGTGAGCGCTAGACCCGCGGGTCTCTTGTTTTTTCAGTGTCAAACTCGTGGGCCGAATGACTCGTGGGATGACCCCTATGCATCGTTTATGATAAGACAGTGTTTCAAACTGCGTGTTATTCGACATTATTTGCCCTCGGAATGGCAAAAACGAACGCAGCAACGACAATGCTGTACGTTTTTTTTTTTCTTCCAAAGTTGCGTTTAATCATTATACTGTAACTCAAACGGAAGCTCTCAGTTGGGGTCAGATTTATTAGTAATTATTAGATAGTTATTAGATAATTTGCCCTTGATTTTTTGAGGTTTTATCACTGTGATTTTTCGTGTCTTTTTATCTTTTTGTGCCTCACCTCAATTTAACATTGCCCACAAGTCATGTGGTAGATGTGTAGGTACTTCTTTGTTCTTGATTGCCACGTTTGCCATGGCGTCATAATTGTATTTTCATGGTTTCAGCCACCTATCTGTAAATACATTACACCGCCAATTTCATATGTTATTACTCTTAAACTGATGTTTTAACTCATTCTGGACTTTCCTTTTCTTCTCTTGTACATAAAATAGATATATACATATTAAATATTTAATGTTATCCAGCTCCATTAAAGGCCAGCAATCCTTGAGTAGATTACTATAATACGCAGTCGTGTAGATCGAAAACGAAAATCTATTTTATACCAATACATGTAAATCATTGCTGTAAGTACGATGAGAATACTAGTAACCAACGATGAATCCTAACAGAGCTTTGCGAGTAGTATACATCGTGATTTTGCCTTATCATTGCGCTTCATTGACGGGAGTGTATTTTTATTTCTTGATTATAGTAAAATAAAGTAAAGTTGTTTCATTGTATGAAGTGACAAGATTTTCGCCAATACTTGAACAATGTCGATATTGTGATGTATTTGCACAATGCGATGGATAATAAAACAGAGTATTTTATGGAATGAACAAAGGGAAAAAAATGAAATGTTTCGGAATTTGCGCTGAAGCTTATGAGAATGATGTTGTGTGAGAGCGATGTCCCGAAATTTGAGAAGAGGACAGAGTTAACACGTCGACACTCTTGTAAACTATACCTCCGAAAGGCATGACGGATTCAAGTAGTAAACACGCTACTCACAATCGTACTCCTACGCATAGTTTACTTTATTCAACCTCCCGCCCAAACACACAAACACTGCACAGACACTTGTAGACACTACAAAAGCATACACTTTTTGTACTCTGTATTTGAGTTTGTTCAATGATATCAAAATCACAGTCACTACGAAACATTTGACACACACACACACATACTCACAGAGAATGGCGACTATTCTTCCACTTTTAATGCTATGGTTGCTTGATCAAGAAAATGCGTATATAGTTGCAATACAAAGAGTTTATACAGATTCATTCATATACATGTATCAGCGTTAAGGGACGTGAGGAAAATTCAATGCAACATCTTGTACACCGTAGTTACACATGCATTTAAAACATTCGTCTGTATATTATCTGAACATCGGAGGGAGCTAGGAGGGTTACGTAGGATAGGGTGAAATGTAAGGGATATATATATATATATATATATATATATATATATAAATAGTATAATATATGCAATATGATATGTACAGTATACATAAATAGAGAGAGGCATACAAGCATACAACAGAATCTGATGGTTCCTGCAGTTTTTACACCACGATAACGTCAGTACAGGACACTTGCCATTGGTTGAAAGTCTAGTTGCCATAGCAACAGACTTGGAATGATAACGTGAAAGAGAAAATAAACACTGCAGAAGAAAAACAAACAAATGCACATCAGATTGCTTAATACCCAGCCATGTGTCGAGGATGTTGGAAGAGCATTCGTCGAACGCGTGATGTGTAAGTAAATACTACGATCCCCATCGGGTCGGAAATGCCATCATTTTTTTTCTTTAAAGATTATTTTTCAATTGAAATGTCTGGCAACCTCTCCAGTTTCGAGTGGCGACATTTCGAGCAAAGCGCGATTCGTGTTCCCTTTGACTTTTAAAAGATGTCCTGTTGTCCTCTCTTCTCTTTTTTTGAGTATATTTTGACGCTATGATCGTCAATCACTATCAATAAATGATTCTGGATTTAGCTCATCTTATCTTTGGCGTGTCAAAATTGAGGACACAAAGCAAAGGGTTATTAATATTATTATTTAATTCATTTCAGTTTCAATCAATATTATTTCCATTATCACTTTTTTTTTCTCTCGATACAATGACAAAGACAAAGACAAAAAAAAAAAAAAACCCAACCCAATGCAATACAAAAATAGTTCGGGCAAAATGTTGTGTTTGAAAGAGAAACTCTTAAATTTATTGCAACTCTCTGGCGCAAATCGGCTACAGTTTGATATTCGGAAGGTTCGTTAATCCGGAAGTCGCTATTACGCACTTATTTATTTTTTAAAATAATTTTTTGATTATTACCAACCTTATTTCATTTTTAGTTGGGTGAACCAATGAAATAACGAATCTTATTTCAATTCCTGATTAAAGAACTTTCGGAATAACGAAACTTCGAAATAACGTCACAAAATACAATGTTTGGATTGATGAATCCTTTTTCATTTTAGGATTAGCGAACATCTAAGTTTATTTACGGAATTTGTGTGTTTCGGAATAACGA
This sequence comes from Diadema setosum, assembly GCF_964275005.1. Lineage (NCBI taxonomy): Eukaryota > Metazoa > Echinodermata > Echinoidea > Diadematoida > Diadematidae > Diadema > Diadema setosum. Next base: position 30,120,739 of record NC_092700.1, on the reverse strand, counting down.
ACATACCAGTGCAACAGTATACTTTAGGAGACAACTCGACGTGAAGGTAATGAATTGATATCACTAAAACTTTAGTGGTTTGCTCGTGTACCGATCCATCATGACTTCGGGATATATGAGTATTACAGTTTACAGTGGCGTTCGTTCTTGAATGTATGTCAGTGATCAATGGAAAACAATAAATGTTACAAACATGACCGTATTACGTTATAGCATGGTCAACAAGCTTCCCTTTAAACAATAAATCTATTCAGTATATCAAAATTATTGATAGGCACGTGTTATGCATTATCTGTCTTGATATTGGTGATCATATATTTCCAATAATATTATCTCTATAGATACTATATGGAACCTTTTTTGTTATTTATCTTGAAAAAAAAAGTGCTATATATTTTGTTGTAGTTAAAATGCTATGATTGTCATTATCATTATCATTATCATTATCATTAATATCGACTTTGTCATCTAAACACACAAACAAACAAATAATCAAACAATGAATCTCTGGAATATGGAGACGTGTGTTGCAGACTAAGTGAATGAAAAAAAAATGATATATATAAAAATGCGCCAAATCCACTAAGTTATTTAAGCATTCAAAAACATGTATGTTGTATAGAATTTAATGTATCCTTATGCACAGTTTACTACTGTTCACTGAGAATAAAACCATTTCAATAGACCGTTTATTCAGCTGAATCTCTCTGTGCCGTTTACCCATTAAAGTTAGTAGACTTAAAACAAAGAGAAAAACAACAAAATAGATTAAAACAAAGAGAAAAACAACAATATTCATTATCTCAAAACGAACATAAGAACGGACCCACCCACCCATCCAACCTCCCACCTCCCCCCCCCCATAAAAAAAAAAAGAATAAAACCCTAAACTGAGAACCCAAATGAGTACAGCTGCTTTGGACCTTTGCCATGGACATTCTCCATGAACAAAATTGGTCAGTTTACGCCTTGACATGCAAGGTTATACAAATTGAAGTCAGTAGTTGGTATTTTGTGAGTTCTGTTGATATTTTGATGACGCAACTGTGGATTTATTTGTTGTTTTAATTCCTAGAGAGAATTTATTCTGTCATATCGTTTTAATACTTGACAACTGGAGTGTCATCACGAACAGTCACGCATTAAATGTCAGATGCTTGTTCAACGGGTCGCTGTCTGCAAATAATGGGGATATAATCAATATTTCCCTCGTTGGACACCTGTTCCAGCACGCAAAGTTTGAAGAGGCAAATTAATTTTACCAAGAGCTTCCTGTCAACTTTTATACCAAATGATGAAGCTGAGAAGATTTTTGTTTTGTTCGTTTTTGTGGGGAGGGGGGGGGGGAGTGAGGGTGGGAGGTAGCACCTTGTTTACTTAATGGTCAGTATGTATTGTCTGTGGTCACTGCACGGCATGGTCCGTAATAATATCACGGACTATATACTATATCCTTTTGCCCAGTCAAATCGGAGAGCTTTATCTTTAATATAACAGTAAGATTAGAGAGTCTTTTCATGGCGTCTAAGACACATTGAGTGAAACAAATTTTCCTTTCTTTTCTTTATTTTCCCCTTTGAAACACACACCCGTTAATTAAAGTATTATCTGTATGACTTCATGACATACCTAGACACTGATAAATCTTGATCGAAAACATCTCACCTTGCAAAAAAAGGTGTTCACTCTCATAAATATCTAACATGTCTATTCATTGATTACTTGATAATCATGACGTTTGTGTGTTTCCTTTTCTCTTAATTTTGCAGGCCCTATTAAGCTAAACGAATTCGATTCGATACTACGATTCCCTTGATTGTCAAGATAAACACCAAACACTTGAATATGATATTATAGATTGAACAGAATAAAGAGGGTAATATTGAATAACTGCATTTGTAGCTTAAATGCCAGTATATTTCATAAGATATAATTATGAATTATCATGTCGTCAAAACCTTTCAAACGGTGATTTTAATCTAATGGTTTAAGGCTCTGAACATGTTATCGACCTCTGAAAACATGACGTCTTAAAATAAATGTGATATAGTCCAGGCTAGGCTCCATAGAAAGTGCACCTAACCTTGTTTTTTAATATATACGATGTTTTTTGATGGTTTCTTGTCAATTCGAGGGTGCTGATTCCAAATCCGATTGATGCCACTCGCGTAACCTTGAGCATTTTCGGCAAAATGCAAAAATCCAAAATGGCCGCCAGAATATGCTAATTTGGCCATTATAATCCCAGTTATGTCAATTTTATGACCAATTATTCCATCAAAGTTTTTTAAATTTTTGTTCCTTGAGTAATTCTACTCGCACATGCACGAAATTTTCCATTTGAAGGGGTACATTTACTATTTCAAGCTTATTTTCAATTCAAAATGGCAGCCACTCCTATACTCATGTACTATATGAATGGCAAAAAATATGCATAGAAATAGAAGACGAATTTTCAGTCACATACCTACGCTTTTATCAAGTTTTGCATGTGCAATGCAAATCTGATGAGTGCCACTAGCAAAACAAGCAAACAAACAGAAAATGTATTGTTTTTAGGTTTATCATATTCTTCTTTATACAAAACTTCAAAATGGATCCCACTCATATACCCTTGCACAATATGAACGGCAAAGTGTACATGGAAATAAACAAATTTTCTTTTATTTCTGTCACTCAGGTACACTGTTTATCAATTTGTGTGCTGATTATAAATCAGAAGGTTGTTAGTAACAAAAACTGTTTTATTTTGTGATGCAAACATCCAAATTTGCTACGTAAATCTGAATTTTCCCCTAGGAATTTGGAAAAGTCCACCAAAGCTTGAATTGACGCCAACATCAAAATTGTTTATCAGGAATCATTACATATTATGAACATTTGATACCTACTTGCCATGAGATGTTCAACATCATAATATTCACTCTGAATTACTGCATTAAAAGGCTGAATCCTAAATGATAACACAAATGAAATTTCCAATTACCTGTCCTGTTCTACATTATCTAAAAGCGATATTATACAAACTTTTCAGTCCCCTCATCCAAGAAGAAACATGAGGCAGGGGAAAGTGGAAAAAAGGGACCACCTCACTTCCTGTCGTCAAATCTTTGAAATGAAAACAATGCCCAAAAGTTTTTCATGTTAACCCAGATGAATTATATATGGTAGATGAATTTTACCACCATCTTTGTTTTTTTTTTCGGAGTGAATGTGTTTGCGTATATGATGTCAAGGGAGAGTCTGAGATCTGTACAGTGCTACCTCATTCTGAAAGCAGTGTTATAACAACTTCACACTGCTTGTCTTTAATCTTCAGCACTTGCAGATTCAGGATTGCTCTACATGTAGGTAACTAGACCAGCTGTGTTAGGACTCTGAATGATGGCCTCCTTATTGGTGGCTGTAAACTAACTCCACTAGAGCTCTTTGTACATGGTGACATAACATTCACTTCACGTAGGAAGTTTGCAGATGATCTTGACTTTACGTCTCATAGAAAGTCCTTGGATGACATCAGCCGAGTACTGACCCATCTGAAGACAATAGAGGAGTACTTCACCTTCTGGAGACTTTGCCCCAACCTTCATAAGATCATCATCAGACCCATGCCTTCCATCTTACCAACGCCATGTTCAAGGTAGCCCTCTGTGGCAAGCCTTCCAAGCATAGGCTAAAGAAGTCTACCCTCCTTCACTGGCACTCGATCACTCTCCCTCACGCTGGAAGGTAAGGATGGCAAGTGTCACCAGTGCCGTCAACGCATACCCTGACCTTCTAAACACGATAGCATGGGGGCATTTCATGAAGCGTTTTGTCTGACAAATTTGTCTGACAAAGTTGCTCTCAGCCAATCAGATGCAAGAATTTTAGTAGCTTATAACAGTTTGACAAAAAGAAAAGATCTGACCAAACGCTCCATGAAATACCCCCTTGAACGACCTGCCATCAATGCGTCTGAAATCCCACAAGCCTAGATTTCCCTCCCGTAACTTGAAAGCTTTGACCCCAAAACATGTTGGTGCAGATGCTGGTCGGATGTCATCTCTGATACCACCCAAGTTACCTACAACTGTCTCTGGCCTGGCAACAAAGCCAAAGGTCTTCAACGGGTGGTGATCAAGCAAGTCTTCATGTCTTCACTTTGACCGAAAGATCGGTCTGTATCTGTCCGTCGGGGAATGTTCCGCGGAGACTGCGTCTGGCTTCACGCTACGGAGGACAGCGTCAATGGCAAAATATAAAAAGAGTCCTCCGGACAGACGGATCTTTCTGTCTAGTCTTCACTCTGCTTCTATGGCAAATAATTGTCCTCTGACCCCTGAGGAAGTGCTGAACATCACCAGATGTGGTTGCAATTAAAGCAATTGCAGGACTAATATATGCGTCTGTTGCTTGAGAATTCTGCAAATTTGGGGCTGATGTCGCCTGCTGCCAAACATCCAATTAAAGGGTTCTTCAAAGACAATAAAAATAACAGTTTTAGTTTTAAGACAAGACTGAATGAGATTATCATGTCAAAGTGTATATTATCAACACCTGGGAACTGTGAGAGAACTGAAAGAGGTATCTCACATTGCTCCTTGGTTGATGTTTAATGAACAGTTTGTACGGTATTGCGTTTGGACAGTTTCGTTTATGCTTTCACCAGTTTTTGTTGTTTTGATTCAAGAAGAAAATCAAGTTTGCTCGATAATAAGGCGGTACTTCTAAATTATATCATATCAAAGTGATGGAGGTTATGATCCATTTCCAACTCGCCTCAGGACTCCTCCCTCCCATTTCCTCCCCCAACTCCTTGCTGGAAAAAAAATACATTGAAAGGGTTTTTAGTTACGTCTTGAATGCCCGATGTGTTTTTGTCTGCAACCATGTATCTCTGCACTTACTGTGTAGGATTTTTCTGTACTTTGTTGATATGGTTTTATGGGAATGCATATTAGAAGCTGTGCTTTCTAGCTTCCCCTCCATTTTCAACATTATTTGATAAATACCATGCATCTAGGCTTCTTAATATATTGTGTTTGTATAACATTTTTATATTGGACCTCCATGAAAAATATGATGGTATATTGATTTCTTGCGAGACGTTTAGTGAACTTATAGTTGTTGTTGAGACAAAATGAAATATATAAGAAATTGTGTTAAACATCGTAAGGTTTATGAATATTAAATGCTCAAATATACATGTAGGCCCTCTATATTGTAAGTGACACCCAACATATTTGTATTACATATGCAACACTTCATGACAGCGTAGGTACGAGACTGGAAATACAGTAATTTGTTCTATATTTCTATGCATATGTTTTGCCATTCATATAGTACATGAGCATAGGAATGGCGGCCATTTTGAATATAAAAAAAAGAGCTTTAAATACTAAATGAACCTATATGAAATGAAAATTCTCTTGCGAATGGAGATGGCGTAACGCTAGGAACAGAAATGTACAAAGTTTGGTGGAATAATTTATCATATAATGCACATTATTGTGTTTATCACGGCCGAATTAGCATATCAGGCGGCCATTTTGAATTTTTGCATTTTGCCGAAAATGCTCAAGGTAACGCGAGTGGCATCAACCGGATTTGGAATCAGCACCCTCGAATTGACAAGAAACCATCAAAAAACATTGTATATATCAAAAAACAAGGTTGGGTGCCCTCTAGCCTGGACTAATACATTAAAGATAAAAATTTAAGTGAAAGAGAGAGAAAGGGAGGGGAATAAAAGAATTATTGTTAGCCCATTCTACACCGGGATAAGTCAAAACGAATTGATTGTCAGAGGAAGTGTGTTAAGTAAGAGAAGAAAGGGGGGGGGGTAGTAATGGGCGTAGATCTAAAATGCGAAGATGATTCGCGTGTGACTGAGTGTGGGGTAAGCATTGCGACAGATCCAGTGGAAAACAAGAACATGAAATTAAGAAAACTGCGATTACTTTGCTATTTTTTTCTTATTAATTTTGGTTTCCCTACCAATCCAAACACGAATTGATCCGCTGGCAAGTATAAATCAATTAATGCTGATGTTTTGATCCATCAGTTATTAACCTGCAATTAATATAGATGTAGGTATGCAGAAAACAAAGTCAAATTTCAATATGGCTGATCTGAAATGGATAAAATTGGTAAATTACTTTATGGTGAAATTACTTACTCTTTATTTTTTCTTGTATTCATGGTGAATTAAATATCCATGCGCCGCAGTAAAAAAAGAAGAAATCATCTTATGTGTTTAAAGTGAATATGCGTGTGTGTGTATGTGTGTGTGTGAGTGTTTATGTATGCGTGTGTTTTAGATTTATTTGAAATAATTTGAAATGTATGGGGATAGAGCCTTCTCATCTGTTGCGCCACGTCTGTGTAAACTCTCTACCAGTTCCGCTTCAGAATTGCAACAGCCTCAATATACCTTCAAGTCTGAACTGAAGACTTTTATTTTCCAGCAACTTTATGAATGATGTGTGAAACATTGTGGGAGCCGGGCGACTTTGAATGTTTCTACAGATAAATGGGGCTATAAAAATGCTGTTTTATCATCAAATTGCCCATCATTATCATCACTGATTATTGTCAACTTTATCGTCATTTCCATTGCCATCATTCTAAGTCTCATCAGTTTCAACATTATCTTTAGACCTGAACATAATAATTTTATATCATTTTCAGTTTCAAATATGATTGGACAAAGGGGACTATACAGGTTATATTGCGGTCTCTAAAGTAAGCATAGAAGACTGGGTCAATAAAGATATACAAGAAAATAAACAGGTGAATACAATGCGTGTGCATGAGCAAGTGAATAGTAAGGCCTAGTAACAAAAAAAAAAAAGCTGTTACAAAAATTGCAAATCAACAAAATTAGATATGAAGTTTCCAAAGCAAAGTTTTAAAGTAATAATCATTATTGTTGATTGCACCGGCGATTATGATCATAATAATGATAATGATAAAGTGATGATGACGATGAGCGAAATTATTATAATCATGATTATAATAACGAAGTAACTTTGATTATGGTAATTATACTACGAATTATCTTATTTGCTCAGCTTTACAATACTGACAGCAAACAAAACTGAATGTATCGAACATTCATTAGCTCACCTGTGTTTCATGGGAATTAAAAGTAACAATATTGTGAGGCAAGTAGTATAAAAGTGATACCTGGTAGTAAGAAAAGATTTTTCATTTGATTTGTATTCATTTCAGCACACTAAAAAGCTTGCTCTCAGCTTTAAAACTGCTTTTCAGCAAGGACGTGCATAAGAATTTACAATACTAAATTACAAAAGAACAGTAACAGGTACAAGAATAAAAAAAGAACAAAAAAGACTTAACACAACATAAAAGACATACAAATGAGCAAAGTAAAAATTAGAACAGAATTGAATATCAACAAAAATAAGTGGGAATGGCATAGAGAACATTTCGATGACAGCAGAAAAAACAAAAATGTTGTGAGGATGGACAAAGTGATATGAGTAAAACAAAATTCTTTGTTAACCGTCTGATTTAACTGTGTTGGAGCTGCTATAATATACCCATTCAACCCTGCTAACAATATTGTACGTACAATGTTGATAACTCTTGCATTATCATAGGTGGTGAAGATGAGGGGGTGTACTAAAGACTCGATGATGATATTGATAATAAGGCATCTAAAATTTTACTGAACTTTCTGCGGAGATTTTGTGCGTGTTTATTCATATTATCTAGAACAGTATTGCTGGATGGTGGTGCAATACTCATGTAGGCTTTGACTGGGCAAAGAAAAGTCCCACCCAACTAACTTGAAGTGCTGAATGTAAATATGAAGCGTTTCTCCACTTGTTATTTCAAGGACACACGCTTAATGACCAAAAAACAAAAGGATGAATTTTGATTGCACAACTAAATAAATAAGTGATCGCATCCTGGGTCAATTCGGTTTTTTTGTTTTGTTGTTGGCTTTTTTATTTTTGCTGCTTTTTTATCATCGATATACGATGCGATCACATTGACCAATTACAGATGAGAAAGGAGATATGATGTCTCTTCTCTTCTCTGATTCGTGAGTATCTCACCAGACACGTGCTAGGGCTGCCTCTATACTCTCTCTATATCTTTCCCTCTCGTTCTGCAGGTCTCCTGCACGACAATTGTGATTAATCGTGGGTAAATAAGGAAGGAGGAGGAAGAGTTTGGGGGAGGGATATGAAAGTCAGCTGAACTTTTACCCAATCACAATAAGACCTTAAGACCTTTTAGAAAGTTTGGTATGCTATCAAATGCATTTTTTCTTTTCCTTTTTCTTCTTCGAGTACCATGATCTCGACATTTAATGCAGGTCTACCAACAAAATAACCATGTTACATATTTTCCTATTCAATATTTATTTTTCTTATCATAACATAACTTATATAATAACTTAATACACATAATTTGAATATATTAATTAGATGATAATTTATATTAGTTATATAATCTAAATTTTCTTTTTATAAAGAGGTGTTAATTTGTTGTTCTCTGTGTACAGAACAGCAGTATAGACAATGGGGAAAAAAAAAAACTCTCCCCCCCTGTTTTCGACGTAGCTGGTAAAGATACACAATTTTCTTTTCATCTCATAGCTGTTTAACAATTTCTTTTGTTTTACTTGAACTAGCGTTGGGAGTACATCTATCAAATTGTTGTAGGTGTTTTCTTATCTTGTATAATGAAAAAAAAACCACACAGCTTGACAATGAATTTATATGAAAACGTCTTGTAACAATATATACGATACCATTGTTGATGTGCTTAGATCGTGGAGATTTTTGCAAGCTGGGGTAATTCTCCACACTGTGGGTTGAGTAGTCTGAACAGTTATAAAATGCAAAGGATGAAGAAATATCCACAAGCTTGTTTAATGTTTTCCCCCATCTCCCTCGATACCCATTGACGAAATTCCAGTAATCAAGACATTTGTAAGACCTTGTAAGCTCCCGTTAGGTTAACAAGCCAAATCAACATAATTACCTGGTTACCGATAAGGGTCTAACTCGTCGACAAACTCTACTACCTGTATTTGAACACTATTTTTTCCTCACCCCTCTACAAAACCAAAGTCTCTGAGTACTCATCTAAAGTAAACTTTATTTAGTACCCCCTCTACCCCCCCCCCCCCCCATCTCTCTCTCTCCCGTAAAGTCACTTCGCACTTCAAGTGGCATATCGCGAAGGGGTAGGTGCATGCTTATAAAAAGAGCAGGGTGGCTTCGGAAGTCGTTTATGCCGCTCTCTGACTCCGCTTTCAGAGAGAGCGCGCCAAGTCTCCCGGTGTTCCCCCTTGTTGCTCCTGTGGTGGGAATCCCGAAGTTCTGATTGGCAAGTGATCTGGTGGAAGTCTTTGACTTTGGGACGACATCCCAAAGAGACTTGTCTCCTCACCCAACCCTGGGCCTTTCTCCGAGGCGTCCGGGAAACGGAGGACGTTGGCAAAGTCAGAAAAACCAAAAAACCAAAACATGGGTCGTGCAATTTTTTCTCTGCTCCTCCTGGCGTTAATCGCGGTCGGCGACGCTCACGTTGAGTACCGAAGCCGGTAAGTTAAAGTCCCGATGAGACCTTGATAATGATAATTGATTTTCGTTTGATGTCTGCGGATTGAATTTCTAGTAGTTATGTTATTTTTCATGTTCTGTTTCTCAACCCAGCTTTTGCAACTTGCAATCTCTCTGGCCATAAAGTTTATCTAGTTTTAAGGTGGTGGTCCTGAGCGGGCCGAAACTTTTGAGGCGCCAGATGTTTATCTCTGTATAACACGATGTTAAAGTGTCTGTAGATATAGGAAGACTTTGATACAGGGATCTTGTATACCTCAATCAACTATCTTAACATTTGATGTCGTCAATCTATCTATCTATATTAACTATATTAATCTATATAACTTCTGCATCAACATTTAGTTTTATGATTTATTATACAAAAAAAAAAGAGACATCGTCGAGAATCATTGTTGTGTGCATAATTCTCGAGAAAAAAAAAAGATCGTAGAGGAAAAGATTGTAGAGGGATGACTTTGACGCGTGACGTATGTCTGATGCGCCTATAACAAAAGAGTTTCGTTGCAATACGAGTTAACTCCATTCTTGTCAATTTTAGATATTTGCGATTAAACCTGATAAGAATATAGAAAAATATCAGAAAAATATGGGATATTATTTATGATCAAACTTTCAGGCTAAGTTTTTGTTATGCTAAAAGGGAAAGGTTTTATTTTGCTTTGTCAGATGGTGAAGTTACTTCAAAATATTTGAAAATGGCGCTAAGCACAATTTGCGATTAACTCTTCAATTCGTATATTATCGATATATATATATATATATATATATATATATATATATATATATATATATATATATATATGTGTGTGTGTTTGTGTGTGCGTGTTTATATATATATATATATATATATATATATATATATATACATATATACGTCAGGCTCGAAGATTTCGAGGCTGTTATTATTCTGGAAAGTTTTGTATTTTTGCGGGTTTGGGATTGAGTAAATGCTTTGCCCTTTAGTTTGATAAATTAATATAAATTGATTTAACTTATATATTTGAAAAAAATTGTGAACAAAGTGAGGGAAGATTGTTAATGAGTATTCTTGATAAGAAATGAGTTCTGTTTTGTCACTAGTGTCTAGCTACAATACCTCCTTAAAAATGTCGATGAATGAAATATAAGTTTTTATCGCTTTGATTTGCACCGCAGATGTGTGAAGTTTATCAATGAACGTTGCTCATCTAAAGAAATAAAGAGATACCTACGGGATGTTTAAGGACGATTTATATATTTCCGTATCGTTATCGATCAATGCTGCCTTTGATTTCTTGTCATCTTTATGTGCAAAGTTTTGTTGTTTTTTTTTGCGGGGGGGGGGGGGGATGGACCTGTCCTCTACTCGAACTTTTTTGGTTGGACAGTCTTAGATGTACAAAGATTTATCGTTTCATCAAGCGAGTTAACAGACTGAGGCCTAACTCTATACTGTCCACCTGCAACTGTTTCTCAAGGGTCGAGTTGGCGTTTGAACAAACTGTAAATCTTGGGAAATCACTTAACAACATTATGTCAACAGTCTCAGACCGTTCTGTAAATTTCAGTTCTGTGTTTGGTTGATGGAAAGGTAAAGTTTACAGCATTCGATTATTTGCCCATCTCTACGGAATGGTACAACACAGAATGCAAAGCCACCACTCTTTCAAAGACTACTGCTGCACGCGAAACAATGACATTTGCATGGCGTAAATGTCATTTTGCAAACACCTTTCACAGTTTTTTTTTTTTTTTTTTTTACAGGTAGGACCTATTGATTTTTATGTAATTTATATTTGTTATATAACTTTATGAAAATACCTTTGTATTTTATTGCTGAATCCCTTTAAAAATAACAATTTTCTCTCTCTTTTTCACTGAAAGGGGTACTCATCAATGTGAATGGAAATAGATAATGAATTTTTGTGTCCTCTGCCTTTAACGTCAACATAATTATACATTTTTATCGTTTTTTCCCAAGTTTGTTACTGTAGCTTAATATTTTTTTTTACTAAGTTGTTTCATTAATGTGTTTATGACCAGTTGCCATAAATGCTTGACAAAGTATTTAGTATCGTTAACATATTCCTCACCGCATGCCTCCTCCAAACAGGGTACAACTTTCAATACTTTATCATCAAAAAGTTTTGAATTGAAGTCTTGCTGTGGGGCTTTGAAATCTTAATAAATGTGCGTAACCTTCAATGCAACAACATATTTCAAACTGGTTTTAATGAATAGAATAAACATCAAATGAACACAATGTTACAGGTGTCACCCAAATCGGACATAAAATAAGATGGTTGTAGAGTTTTAATTTTTTTCAAGGTATTTTCACAAATGACTGTGAAGCATTTGTCATAACCACACATTGAAATTAGAAAAGATGATGCTCTCCTTTAAAGGTCCAGTTTACCTTTGGGAGCAGTGATTTCAAAAATTTTCAAGATATCACATTTGATGCATATGTGTAGGTCTGTTGTATCATAAAACATCCTACCATATTTAATATTTGCAATAAAACCTAAAATATAAGGAGATATCAGAGTTTTTCTCAATAAACCGTAACTGTATACGGTTTAGTCTGTAAACATTTTTATCATAACTATTGTTCACATTTTGTGTATTTAACAACACTTAACATCGATTATACGGATTCAAATTTTGACAGTGGTTGTTTCTATCCCTAACTCACATTTTAGAACTATTTTAAAGCACTAATTCTGGGTTTTTGTTTCATCTGCAAATGGTAAATTATGCCTTTAATATCTCGAAACCTCCCCCTTTTTTGGCATGGAATCGATTGTTACGAAATGTATAGTCGACATGATCATGTTAATTTTTCTTATTCCACAACGTTAGTAACTAAACTGCTCGGTATAATGTTGTCTAGCATTGGTATCTATATCTGTATACTCATACTGAGTAACTTTTTTTCTCTCTTATTCTGTTTTGATTCCGTTTAACTTGATAATTTTTATGTTTTTAAGTTGCATTCTCTTCATTGTATGATTTCTATGTTTTATTTTGTTGAAAAACAGCTTACAGCTGATTGCAAGCATTATACCGTGGTTAAACTCAACTCAAAACTCAACTTATCCTTCGTCATCAAACTATTTGCATCTTGTCATAACTTAACAAGACTACTTTTTAGGAGAGAATGTGATTGCACTTTCTAACAGTTTTCTGTACTAACTAAAGCAAGAGATGTGAAACTATAAAATTAAAATTATTTCTAATTATATCCGATTTTGAAGACATTCTGCCAAGCTGTTGTCTGAAAATGGAGTGAAGTTGCACTTCAAATACAAAAAAAAAAAAAAACCAAAACTTGGATATTCTAAAGATGTCCCCAGAGCATTTCAGGAGAAAAAAAGAAGGGAATTGTTTTTTTGTTTTTTTTTTTTTCATTGCGACGTTATTAGGGTAGCACAACGATGGGTCATTAACATAATTGATGTCTATGTATATGTACGTATAGTTTGATATCATAGATGATTAAAGACTGAGTGTATGAGTTTGTTTGTTTGTTTGTTTGTTTTTTAGCAAACCTTCATTTCTTTCCCTCCTTGTCATAACTAGGGTAGAAATAACACTATCATGGCCTCACCAGATGAACATATAACATGAGGAAATTGAAAAAATCAGGCAATGTGAAGAAGTTGTAAAGATATGGATTGGTATGAACCCATTCCGAGATCGATAACATAACATACAATATCATAGATATCTTGTGGCAAAACCTATATCTCGACGACCAAAACGTTTGCCTCGGGTTTGACCAACACGGCAAGTACGCGTCCATAAAAAAAGAAATATGGATTCCATGTGTTGGAATGTGATGTAACCAGGCGAAATTTAGATCTCATTCGAATATGCAAAAGTCACATTGTACTTTACTTTGTTTATATGCAAATGCCATATTGCATGCTTTCGTCAGAAATAAAATAAAATGAAATGAAAATGAAAACGAATAGCTCGTAGCAAGTTCCCAGGGAGAAATCAATTCCATACTTTAAGCACATTATCACATCTGGCTATTGCTATGATTTTGTTTAAGTTTGTTCAAGTTGTCAGGTTGAGATGGCTGAGTTGAGAGCAGGGTTAGTTAAGAAGCACTTAATTCTGGTTGGCCTTCAAAAGGATCAAAATGAGGATAGTTGCTATCCTAGGAGCATGTCATCTTCATCCTCATCTTCACCTTGTTTTTCTCATAAATCTCCTCCTACTTCTCTATCGCCGTAGTTTTCTTCCCTTTCTTTTTCCTTCTCTTATTAGTCTTCCTAATGCCACTACTTTCTACTTATTCTTGTTTCCTGGTTTACTTCTTCTTCTGCCACAACTACAGTAGGACCTCGATTATCCGGTCACCGATTATCCGGGTTTTCTGCTATCCGGATGTCGACTGGCTGACTTTTCTAATGTTTTCCTGTATTTTCAGCACCAAATCTCGTTCAAAACAAACACACGTCCAACCATTATCGTGCGAATACATGACGGATCATATTTCAATCATTGCAGCTGACTGTAACTTTTAAAGTTAATAGTTCGTGAGACGATGTCAATAAGTGGTGCCGCGCTTATCACTGGCACTGAGTGCACAGCAGTGGTTACAGCAGCATGCAGCGGCAGTATTCGACGAGCCGCAAGATTGATCTCATTGTCGGTCAATATTAATCAAACAAATAACACACGAAGGGATAAAATGCGTATATTTGTACCCCTTGCATGATATGCTAGAAAGTGCTGTATTTGAGCCTATCTCTTTTATCCGGCAAAAATCGATTATCCGGACGCCGCCCGCCGGTCTCGACGTGGCCGGATAATCGAGGTCCTACTGTACTATACGTCCACCTCGAGAGTATAAGTATTCTCTCCCCTACACTCTCCTCGCCCCCTTCACACACACTCTCTGTCTGTGTGTCTGTCTGTTTGTCTAGTAGGACATGATGATTATGAAAAACACCACTTGCCCGAGAGTCACAGCCCACGCAATTCTATTCTCTCCCTCGAGAGAGACAACAAATTAAAAGCCAGAGTGTATTAAGTAGTTTGGCCATTAAGAAATAATGCACCCTTCAAACTGTTGAACTAATAACATCTATTGAGGTTCAGCGCAATTAGTAACCTTTTGTTCACAAAAGGTGATAACCGGCCACATGATGCCACATGAAATACATAAAATGTTCTGAAAATATCATTCCTCTACATTCTCTCCTGTGACCCAAACTGATGGCCAAAGTCTTGGGGTTCATAGTTCAAAGTTTAAATGTATCTTCATTTCCATCAAATAAACAGAGAAATTTATACACAATGTATAAGCAGAACGTAATTATTTTTGTAATAATTGCAAAAGCGTAAAGTAACAAACTACATGTGATCATGAGTGACAAAAACATAACTGTGTGTTTTGTTTTTTTTTTTATTATATACATATAAATGCATAGTGTAAATCAAATAAGTATGGGATTGGAAATGGAGGATTACACTAAAAAGCAAAGCTTGTACGATATGGGACCGTCAGAAAATACATAAGAGAACGAATAATGAATTAATGATACTACAAACAGTTAAAAAGCAAAATCGAAGGAAACAATGTCAACTGACATGAGGTCAAATTAGGAAGGAAAATAAGAGAAACAAAAAAAATAAAAAAATAATAAGAAAAAAAAAAACTAATGTGGTCCGTGGCAACGCGGAGAGATTGCTCGTCGATTGTCGACAGTATCCATGTTCCACCCTCGCCCAACGAACACCCTCATGTAGCCATTCCACGCATTCTTTTCCGTCCGTGTTTTAATGTCAAGGGTATTTGCCTGCAAGTCATGGCTGGGTGTCGCAAATGATTGAAAAATCACAAATATTACTACAGTCTATGTACACATTTCCAACCCACACGTACTTTGTTTAAGTGTCTTAAAATGCGTATAAGAACAGTTACTGTTCTGTTTTAAACGAATTTGTATCTCTGCATGCTCAACAAGTAGATATAAGCTGAGAATCAAGAACCCCCCCCCCCAATCTCTCCTATACTGGCTTAAACATGGCAGAAAACCATGACCAAATAATTATTTTCTTTTATTTGTGTAGCATTTTGCCAAATATTTTGCTGATGACATATTGACTTGTTTGTTTATTGCTTGTTGCTTCGTAACCACCTGTTGTTTTTTGAACACAAGGTTTATTGCGTTCGCCAGCAGATTTATCCTTTGAGCATGTGTTTA